>NW_026125717.1:0-398358 GCF_943737965.1 Phodopus roborovskii
ATAAAGGTTAAGCCTCTATTATCAAAGGGAGTTTTTATCTACCTCTTTGTCCTCTACAGGTATAAGTCTAACCTGCTAAGTTAAAACCAGTTCAGTCAGGCTGCAGGGCTCTGAGTAAAAAATCCCTCCACAGCTTCTCAGCTTGGGTCCAGTTTACCAGACAGATTAATTAATTACAGGGATAAAGCCTTACCTAGCCACCTGTGTGTTTAAAGCCAAGAAACTAAAGACATATTTTTTGTATACTAAGGTTTGCTAGACAGTCAGACAGCCCTCAAATGCTCAGAGATCTAGAGAATATCTAGATCTAGAGAATATCTAGAACAGAGAGACAGGCCAGCTGCTGGCACCACCCATTTCCTCCAAGAAGACTGATGGACACTGAAGAAGATCCACCCACAAAAGTGGCAATGCTAGCCACGGAGCAATCCTGCCTTTCATCTCAACTGCTGCAAAGGGCTCTATGGACCGTGGACAAGAGGGCAGTGGAATGACTTTCTCCCACATTGCTTGGGCCCAACAGTAGGTAAGTCTTCCAAAAGCTCCTAATCCACAGGTCTCCTGCTTTCAGCAGAAGGCAGATGTCCTTAAGGCCTCTGACTTAAACAACTGTGGAGGACCTGGGGTGGCTGTCCATGTTGCCAGCTAGTAAGTCTCTGCTCCTCTCTAATCATTCAGGTAAAATTTTATCCCTTCTCAACAACTCTGATGCTTTTGACGACTGGTAGCTTTGTCAGCTTAAAGCAGCAGCCAAAAGGCTCCAATTGTTTCAAAACAGATTTAAAAAATGGCTATTTTAAGGTTGCTACTGTTTATAGTCTTAACATTAATCAATAAAGTTTTAACAGTGTTAAACACCATACTATGCCACTATATGATCACATCTGTAACTATGACCTTACAATTAAGATGCTATTCATTGTGCTAAAAATCTGCCAGTTCTATGTGTTAATTCTTTCAGCCAAATCTATTCTAACATGAGTATGCTGCTAATGTGTCTCAATATTTATGTTTTCACAAACTCAAAAGGATTCTTTTAAGTTCCAGGGAGCTGAATTGGATCCATTTACAGGTCAGAGTCACTCCAAATAAATCCACCTTTTTCCTGGCCTCAGGACTTCCTAACCTTGTCCTGGGAGCCCCTCCCCCCACCTCACACTTCTCCCATTAAGTAATAAGACCTAAGGGGAAAAAAAACAACAACAAAAACAAACAAACAAAAAAAAAACCCTAACCTTGTCCTCTTGTTCTGCTAACATCTTGCCATGTCTCAAAGAGACACCAGAGACCCATACTGTCAGAACTGTGATGAAACAACCATGTACCCAGGACATGGCAGCACCCCAGTCTTCGAGGATCCACCAAAGACTATCTATGCCCCCAATTCAGCAGGAAGCAGTCTCTGGAACTCTACCTCCTTGTTCCCTAACCTGCCACGCCCAACCCCCACCTTTTTAATAACAATAGAGGTGCGAATGTTAGGAACTAGCAGCCAGCTGACCCCAGCACCAAGGATGGGTGGGATGCTCATGGCCATGTCATCCCTACTTCAGCTTTACATGGCCCTTACCTGGAGGCCAGAGGACTCAGTTATGCATATGCAAGCCTGATGGGAGATGTCATTCTGTATATGTTTCTCATACTGGTTAATAATAAAGCACTGTTGGCCAACAGGAAAGGGAAGATAGGAGGGACTAGGAGACAAGGAGGAAATAGGAAGTAGTAAGGAGGAGTCAAGATGGAGAGTCTGGAGAAAGCAGAATGCTGGCCAGCTCCCGGTAAGAGAAATACATAGATCAGCAGAAATGGGTTAATAATTAAGGCAGAGCTAGCCAATAAGAAACTAGTAACGGGCCAACAGAATTATATCAAATACAGAGTCTCAGTGTGTTAATTGGGGCTGGCACAGCGGCAGGACAAGACCAGGTGGCGGGAGGAAAAACCTGTACACCTTACAAATGGTGCCCACGTGGTTGATAAGAACTTCCACTTAAAATTTAACAAAAGCTTAAAAAAAGGTTTTAGAAACAAAAGAACAGAGATAAGCAAGGTTTCTTGGTAGCAGCATTTTTCTCAGTTGAACTCTGCTTTGGTAGAAATAAGCAGATATTGGCGTGGCTCCTTTAAGGGAAGATTCTGACTCAACATAAGCAGCAAAAAACACACAGCTTTTAAATAACTCTGCTAACAATTTATTGGTGTGTATGAGAGATGGCAATGGCAGTGACCACATCTCCAAGCCGGCAGCATGCTTTCTGGGTGGCAGCGCAGACCAAGGGGGTGAGCACAGCTTTCTGTGCTGGCCGGTAAAGGTACCAGCCACCATCTTTGGTAAACCGCGACTGACACAGCTATGACTTTCATTTTAGCAATGTTGTTGTTTACCAGATAAAAGACTTGTGGCCAGATGAAGATAAAGATTTACAGTAAAGACAGATTCATATTAAGAAAAACCTCTAAAGGTTTACAGTGTGTTTTAAAATATATGTAGACATGAAAAAAAAAAAATGGTTTTAAAGAGACAAAGAGGAACTGTGTGTTATAGCACACACCTTTAATCCCAGCACTCAAGAGACAGAGGCAAGCAGATCTCTTTGATTTGCAAAGTAAACCTGGTATGCAGAATGAATTCCAGGACAGATAAAAGTTACACGAGAAACCCTGTCTCAAGAAATGAAAAAATAAAAGTAAAATAAACAGAGTAATAATAAAGCCACTTAAGATGAAAAGCTCAGAGAGAATCTGGTTACTGTATGCTATTGTGTTGTCTCTGTATTGTTTGACTGCTGAGAAAATAACAATTGATAAAGGAAATGTTGCTGGATTAATTCAATTTATATATATTAAAAATTTATATAAATTAAAAATTTAAGTCTAAGGACAAGTTACTGGGGGAAAAAGATTTCTATTTTTGTTTCCACAGAAAATGAAAAGCTGTGGATTCCTTTTAGACTAATGTGGTTTGATCAAGCCAGACCCCCTGAACCAGAGTTCCTGGTGATCCAACATTCAAAGCAGATTGGACCAAGCAGCCTCGCAGACTACAGCCAAGATTTCTGCAACTTCTTAGGATCCCCATGACAGTGCCCCCTATCAGCAGGAAGTAGTTTGGAAAGAACGACGTCCAAATTCCCAAATATTGTTTATAAATGTTTGTTTTCATTTAAATGGACTTGGTTATAAATGGTTAAGGATCACAACCAATATCTTTTTAAAGGTAAAAAGGGAATTATGGTATAGGTATGAATACTTTGTTTTGGAATGGATTTTCATTTATTGATACAATTTAAGGTCAATGTTGTTATATGTATATTTCTCTTCTTGCTTATGTATTGTGTTTATATAGCTCATTTAAAAATGTAATGTATAAGTTAGTACAGATTTTAGATAGTTACCTATAATAGTCAAAACTTATAGCTAGGTGATATGCAGAGATGTATTTGAGATAGATAGGAATTCTTCAAATCTTTCAAAGACCTACAGAATGTGGCATTTAAAATGGTTTAGGGTTTTTCTTGACAGTGAGACATAATTGCTCTTGGCAATACCACCTGTACCAGAAAGGAAGATGGACATTGAAGAAACTCGTTATGGAGTTTGCTTCCAATATGGCAAGACTAGCCATTTGGACAAGATACTGCTCTTGTCTGGACTGTTTGACTTTATGCTATATAAACTGGACATGCAGGACCCACAGAAAAGTGACTGCTCATTCAAGATGGACATTGCTACAGAGTTCCTACTTCATGGAAGAGTCTGTGAGACAGTCTGCAGGACACACAGAAAATTGACTGTCAAACTGCCAATACAAGAAGACAGTTTAAAGTTTCCTGTTTGCTGAAGAGTCTGCCAGACAAACTATGGCTTATGGGCTGAAGATGGATGATTACAGAAGAACTTCAGGTGCCTGACAAGGCAAGATATCTCTGTCATTTCTAGAGTTTATAGACTATCCTTCTGTGGTCTTTGAAGGAGTTGAAGACAGATAGTTATGGTTATAGTTTTCCTTAGTATTAAAGATAAGTTACATAGACTTTAGACGGACAAAAGATAGGATAGATGATGGAATATTTTCTTCAAATCTTGCTAAATATTAATGGACTAAATAGTGTTAACTGTGATTCTTATTTGATAACTGTTATGTGATATATTTTGCTATGTTAAGGTTAAAACCCTTGTTTTTATTTAGACAGAAAAGAGGAGATGATGGGAGATGTCATTTCTGTATATGTTTCTCATACTGGTTAATAATAAAGCACTGTTGGCCAATAGGGAAAGGAAGATAGGAGGAACTAGGAGACAAGGAGGGAAATAGGAAGTAGTAAGGAGGGGTCTAGATGGAGAGTCTGGAGAAAGCAGAATGCTGGCCGGCTCCCGGTAAGAGAAATACATAGATCAGCAGAAATGGGTTAATAATTAAGGCAGAGCTAGCCAATAAGAAATTAGTAGCGGCCCAACAGAATTATATCAAATACAGAGTCTCAGTGTGTTAATTGGGGCTGGCACAGCGGCAAGGACAAGACCAGGTGGCGGGATGAAAAACCTGTACACCTTACACAAGACTCTTTTAAAGCAAGCGGGCCAAGTGCTTCTCTCTCTGCCTCTCTCTGCTTCTTTGCTCTCTCTTTGCTCTCTCTCTCTGTTCTCTCTCTCTCCTGCTTTCTTTGGCCACCAACTACCCCTCTTTGTCTCCCCTCTCTCAATAATCTCCACGAGGGCGCTGAGTCTCGTGTTCGTGTTTTATAGGCATTAGTTGCATCAAAAGAACAACACTGAGCTCTGGGGGACTTGTCCCTTCACAGTTCTGTGAGGGACTTTTATATGAATCTCTTAGAATAAACCCTGTATCTTAGTTCCTCTGGTGGTGTGAATTATAGGCTGGTGATCATTTGATCTAGGTCTAAAATCCATATATGAGTGACTACATACTGGGTTACCCTCATTGAGGATGATTTCTTCAAGTGCCATCCACTTGCCTGCAAATTTCAAGATACCATTATTTTTTCTGCAGAGTAGTATTCCATTGTGTAGATGTGCCACATCTTCATTGACCATTCTTCAATTGAGGGGGCATCTAGGTTGCTTCCAGGTTCTTGCTATTACAAATAGTGCTGCTATGAACATAGTTGAACAGATGTCATTGATGCATGGATGTGAATCCTTTGGGTATATGCCTAAGAGTGGGATTGCTCAGGTCCTGTGGTAAACTAATTCCCATTTTCCTGAGGAACCGCCATACTGATCTCCAAAATGGCTGTATGAGTTTGCACTCCCACCAGCAGTGGAGGAGTGTTCCACTTTCTCCCACATCCTCTCCAACATAAGTCATCACTGGTGTTTCTAATTTTAGCCATTCTGGCAGGGGTAAGATGGTATCTCAAAGTTGTTTTGATTTGTATTTCCACTGATAGCTAAGGATGTGGAGCATTTTCTTAGGTACCTTCCAGCCATTTTGATTTCCTCTATTGAGATTGCTTTCTTCAGTTCTGTATCCCATTTTTTAATAGGGCTATTTGGTGTTTTGTTGACTAGTTTCCCGAGTTCTTTGTGTATTTTGGATATCAGCCCTTTGTCAGATATTGGATTGGTGAAAATCTTTTCCCAGTCAGTGGGCTGCTGTTTGGTCTTACTCACTGTTTCCTTTGCCTTACAGAAGCTTCTAAGTTTGAAGAGGTCCCATTTATTAATTGTTTCTTTAAGTGTCTGTGCCCCTGGAGTTATGTTCAAGAAGCGGTCTCCTATACCAATTTGTTCAAGGGTACCTCCTACTTTCTCTTCTAAGAGGTTCAATGTGGCTGGATTGATGTTGAGGTCTTTGATCCATTTGGACTTGAGTTTGTGCATGGCGACAGACATGGGTGTATCTGCAGTCTTCTACACCCTCATCCAATTGTGCCAGCACCATTTGTTGAAGATGCTGTGCTCGCCCCTATTGTATAATTTTAGCTGTTTTGCCGAAAATCAGGTGTTCATAGGTGCGTGGATTACTATCAGAATTTTCAATTCAATTCCATTGGTCTAGCTGTGTATTTTTATGCCAATAACAGGCTGTTTTCAGAACTGTAGCTCTGTAGTAGAGCTTAAAGTCAGGAATGGTGATGCCTCCTGAAGTTCTTTTATTGTATAGGGTTGTTTTGGTTATCCTGGGTCTTTTCTTTTTCCATATAAAGTTGATTATTATCCTTTCTAGGTCCATGAAGAATTGTGATGGGATTTTAATGGGAATTGCATTGAATCTGTAGATTGCTTTTGGTAAGATTGCCATTTTTACTATGTTATTCCTACCTAAGCAAGAGCATGGGAGATCTTTCCATTTTCTGGTATCTTCTTTAATTTCTTTTTTTTAGAGCCACAAAGTTCTTATTATATAGGTCTTTTACTTGTTTGGTATGTGTTACACCAAGATACTTTATGTTGCTTGTGGCTATTGTAAAGGGTGATGTTTCTTTGATTTCTTTATCTGTCTCTTTGTCGTCTGAAAAAATAGGGCTACTGATTTTTTTGAGTTTATCTTGTATCCTGCTAGTTTGCTGAAGGTGTTTATCAGCTGTAGGAGTTCCCTGGTAGAGATTATTGGGTCGCTTATGTAAATTATCATATCATCTGCAAAGATAGACAGTTTGACTACTTCCTTTCCAATTTGGATCCCCTTGATCTCCTTTTGTTGTCTTATAGCATTAGCTAGAACTTCTAGTACAATATTGAAGAGATATGGGAGAGAGGACAGCCTTGTCTTCTTCCGGATTATAGAGGAATTGGCTTAAGTTTCTCTCCATTCAGTTTGATGTTGACAGTTGGTTTGCTGTATATTGCTTTTACTATGTTTAGGAATGTTCCTGTTATCTCTGACCTCTCCAATACCTTTACCATGAAAGGGTGTTGAATTTTGTGAAGGCTTTTTCTGCATCTAGGGGAGATGATCATATGACTTTTCTTTTTCTGTTTGTTTATATGGTGGATCACGTTGATAGATTTTCATATATTAAACCATCCCTGCATTACAGGTATGAAGCCTACTTAGTCATGGTGGTTGATTTCTCTGATGCATTCTTGAATTCGGTTTGACAGTATTTTATTGTGTATTTTTGCATTGATGTTCATCAGGGATATTGGTCTGTAGTTTTCGTTTTTAGTTGTGTCTTTGTGAAGTTTGGGTACTAAAGTTATTGTGGCCTCATAAAAAGAGTTTGGCAATAAACCTTCTGTTTCTATCTTGTGGAACAGTTTGAGGAGTAGTGGTATTAGTTCTTCCTTGAATGTCTGGTAGAATTCTGCACTGAATCCATCTGTTTCTGGACTTTTTTTCATTGGAAGGCTTTTGATGACTACTTCTATTTCATTGAGGGTTATAGGTCTATTTAAGTAGTTTGTCTGTTCTTGATTTAATTTTGGTAAGTGATAGTTATCCAGAAACTTGTCCATTTCCTTTGAATTTTCAATTTTTGTGGAATACAGATTTTCAAAGTATGACCTGAAAATTGTCTAGATTTCCTCTGTGTCTGTTGTTATGTTCCCCATTTCATTTCGGAATTTGTTAATTTGCATGTTCAGTCTCTGCTTTTTCGTTAATTTGAATAAAGGTTTGTCTATCTTGTTGATTTTCTCAAAAAACCAACTCTTTGTTGCATTGATTTTTTTTTGTATTGTTTTCCTGGTTTCTATTTTGTTGATTTCAGCCCCTCAAGTTGATTATTTCCTAGCATCTACTCCTGCGGGGTGAATTCACTTCTCTCTGTTCTAAGGTTTTCAGTTGGGCTGTTAATTCTCTTATGTGACTATCCTCTGTTTTCTTCATATGGGCACTTAGTGCAATGAAATTCCCTCATAGCTTTCAAGGTGTCCCATAAGTTCGGGTATGTTGTATCCTCATTCTCGTTGAATATTAGAAAGTCTTTAATTTCTTTCTTTATTTCTTCTTTGACCCAGGAGTTGTACAATTGCACATTGTTCAGTTTCCATGAGTTTGCAAGTTTTCTGCTATTTGTGTTGTTGTTGAATTCCAATTTTAAAGCATGGTGGTCCGATAAGATACAGGGGACTATTCCTATTCTCTTGTATCTGTTGAGATTTGTTATGTCACCCTAGTATGTGGTCGATTTTAGAGAAGGTTCCATGTGGAGCAGAGAAGAAGGTATATTCTTTTGTCTTTGGATGGAATGTTCTATAGATATCTGTTAACCCCAGTTGAGACATAACTTCTGTTAATTCTTTTGTTTCTTTGTTGAATTTGTGATTTGTGGTCCTGTCTAGTGTTGAGAGTGGTGTATTGAAGTCTCCCACTATAAGTTTGTGAGGTTTTATATGAGCTTTGAGTTTTAGTAGTATTTCTTTTACGAATGTGGGTGACTTTGTATTAGGGGCATAGATGTTCCCAGATCTGAGACTTTGTGTTGATGGATTTCTCCTGAGAAGAATATTAAATGACCGTCTTCATCTCTTTTTGACTAATTTTGGTTTGAAGTCTAACTTGTTAGATATTAGGATACCTACGCCTGCTTGCTTTATATATCTATTTGATTGGAAAATCTTTTCCCAACCCTTTACCCTGAGGTAATGTCTATCTTTGAAGCTAAGATGTGTTTCTTGTATGCAGCAGAAGGATAGATTCTGTCTTCTTATCCATTCTGTTAGCCTGTGCCTTTTTATAGGTGAGTTAAGACCATTAATGTTGAGGTTGAGTAAGGACCATTGATTGTTGATGCTTGTTTGATTCAGGTTTGTTGTTGGTGTGGTACTGTGAATATATTTGTTCTGCTTCACCCTTGGTTTCTGGTGTAGTTGGATTATGTTGCCTACATTTTTGTGGGCATAGTTACCTTCCTTGGGTTGGAGTTTTCCTTCCAATACTTTCTGTAGGGCTGGATTTGTAGATACATATTGGGAAAATCTGGTTTTGTCATTAAATATCTTGTTCTCTCCATCTATATCGATTGAGAGTTTTGCTGGATATAGTAGCCTAGGCTGGCATCCGTTTTCTCTTAATACTTTTAGAACATCTATCCAGGAACTTCTCGACTTGAGGGTTTCCATGGAGAAGTCAGGTGTAATTTTGATAGGTCTGCCTTTATATGTCACCTGTCCTTTTTCTTTTGCTGCTCTTAATATTCTTTCTTTATTCTGTATGCTAGGTGTTTTGATTATTATATGTCGAGGGGTCTTTTTGCTTTGGTCCAGCCTATTTGGTGTTCAGTATGCTTCATGTACTTTCATGGGCATGTCCTTCTTCAGATTTGGAAAGTTTTCCTCGATGATTTTGTTTAGTATGTTTTCGGCACCTTTGAGCTGGGCTTCCTCGCCTTTGTCTATGCCTATTATTCTTAGGTTTGGCCTTTTCATGGTGTCCCACATTTCCTGGATGTTTTGTGTTAAGGGTTTGTTGGATTTATGATTTTCTTTGGTCGATGAATCTATTTCTTCTAGTTTATCTTCTGCGCCTGAGATTTTCTCTTCCATCTCTTGAATTCTATTGGTTATGCTTGTGTCCATAGTTGCCGATTTTTTGCCCAGCTTTTCAATTTCCTGCATTCCTTCCATTTGTGTTGCCTTTATTTTCTCAATTTCAGTTTTCAAGTCTTGAACTGTTTCCTTCACCTACTTAATTGTTTTTTCTTGGCTTTCTGTACTTTCCTTAAGGAATTTGTTCATTTCTTTCACTTTATTGTTTGTTTTTTCTTCCACTTCTTTAAGGGGTTTTCTCACATCTTCTTCCAGGGCCTCTATCATTTTTATGATGGTAATTTTTAAGTCGTACCCTTCTGCTTCCTCTGCTCTGTTGTTGTGTTCCATTCTAGTTGGTGTAGATTCCCTAGATTCTGGTGGTGTCATTTTTGTCTGTCTGTTGTTAGGTGTTCTCTTGTATTGCCTCCTTCCCATAGCTTCTTCCAGTAGGTGTCTCCCTCCTCTCTCTATGGTACTTTCCCAATGGGCTTATGTGGGTCTGAGATTCAATATCTGTAGCTCTGTGTGGTCCAAGCTCTCTAGGAGGTTTCTCCACAGACAGGGATCCAGGGATAGGGTCAAGGATGAGGATCCAGAGAGAAGATGCCAGCAGGTACTCACAGTGGTCCTCTGGCCAGTAGCTCTGGCCAATAGCTCTGGCCAATACCTGGCGGAAGAGGGAAAGGGCTGAGCTGGAACTGTAGAATGTTTTGCAGGATAGTGGGATCTCACTGGAAACTGGCGCTCTCTAGCTGAGACCTCATTCTTTGGCAGAGGCCAGGATTTGGGGCTCAAGGATCTTGCCTGCAGGAACTCCAAGTGGACCTGCAGAAATAGGCGGATCTCTGGGAGGGGCCCAGGACTACAGCAGAGGAGTGGAGGTGGGGTCAGAGCCCAAGCCAGTGGAAATTACTGGTGGTCCCATGTGGATAGTCAGGTCTCCTTTGTTCAGAGTTGTTCTGAGAAGTCTACAAAGTAGGGTGGACTGTTGGCTCCACCCTCTGTCCCAGTGTTCAACCAGATCAGCAAGACCATGGGTAGGGTAGGGCACAGGGTAGGGGGGTAGGCTGGCGGTGGGGATGGGTGGGGGTGTATCAGAGCTCCAAGGGTGCTCTTGATGGTGACCAGAGACAGGAGCAGCAGAATCAGGGGCCAACCCAGGGAGTTTGGGCGGGGGACGGTGGAAAAGAGGTTGTAGGGAACAGGCAGCCCGGGTTATGCCCAGATTCACCTCTGGCAAATAGCTGGCAGAAGAGGATGAGGGCTGAGCTGGAACTTGAGAAGGTTTTGCAGGATGGGGGGTCTCAGTGGAACCTGGGGCTATCCAGCTGAGACCTCTTTCTTTGACAGAGGCCAGGATTTGGGGGTCAAGGATCTTGCCTGCAGGAACTCCGAGTGGACCCGCAGAGATAGCCATAATTAAATCTTGAAAAGAGGTATAACAACTTTTTTGTGTTTCCAAACTGGAGCAACAAGTGTTTACCCTAGATTTAATTTCTCTGAGTATGCTAGTGTGTAGTATGTGTGTGTGTGTACAGGAGTCCTTGCCTGAGTGTGTGCATGGGAGGCCAGACGTTGACTGCAGGTACCATCCTGTATCACTTATCACTGAAGCAGTAGCTCATAGTGTTGGCTTAGAAGGCTGGACTGCAATTCCTGGCTATTTCCTGTCTCCATCTATGTCTCCCTGTGATGTGATTATGGACACAAACCACCAGGCCTGCATTCTTATATGGGTGTTGGAGACTTGAACTTTATTTGCACAAGAAGCACTTTGCATACTGAACCATTTCTACATCTTAAAATTTCTTTTTTTTTATACAATTTATTTTCTATGAAACAAATACCCCCTACTACTATTTAAATTTGAGGTATTTAATCACACGGAAGAAAACCAAAAATAAGACCTAGAGCTTTCAAAAAATCTTTCATGGTTTAGCAAGCTGTTCCACT
This sequence comes from Phodopus roborovskii, assembly GCF_943737965.1. Classification (NCBI taxonomy): domain Eukaryota; kingdom Metazoa; phylum Chordata; class Mammalia; order Rodentia; family Cricetidae; genus Phodopus; species Phodopus roborovskii. Next base: position 11,392 of record NW_026125717.1, read on the forward strand.
GACAATTTTCATTTATATAGAACACAAAAATGATCTTTTTAGAAATACCTCATTATTATAGTACATGTTATGAAATGATTTACACCAAGTAAAATCCAGTACAGGACAATCATCCTTTTCTGAAGCCAGCTTGGATTACACATTTAGCATGAGGCCTCGCTGGAAATGGCCTAAGACTGCTAAAAAAGAAAGAAGGGAAGGGGGAGAACAGACAGGAAAAGTACTGTGTAATCAAAGTCTCCCTAACGGGAAAGGAGTGAACACACCATCTTCAATTCCTTCCAAGCAGGGACCCTGCTCATTTCTTCAGGTTGCATAATGGTAGGCAAAGCTGGGCTTCTAAAGATGCTGATTTCCCTATTCCTCCATTTTTATACAAAGAGACATTCTAATCTTGTCTAGAGCTATCGCCTTGCCCGCAAGAAGGAGGCTCGACAACAGGATTCTTCTGCAGCTATGTTTATTGTACAGCTCATTACAGCAAGTGGAGGGAAGACCCCGAGGAGGAAAAAGGGCTCTGCTTATATATGCTCAGAGGAGTCCTGTCCATTACTGACAGGTGCAGGCCGCAATGCTTGTAACAGTCACCCCATGACTTGGATCGTGCATCCACGCCTTGCTGGCTTATGTACAGGAAACCTGTACCATCGTGAAAGGCACCGGTGGCTCTCTACATAATATATACCTTACATAGAGGGCACTTATGGGAAAATCAGCTAAACATATTCTAGAAATACAGAGATAGCTCCTGCACCTATTCTGTAAGAAACTAATCTTGAGCATGCACCACCAAATCTCTGCAGTACCACTCTTTAGTCATCACTGACCTGTTTTCCTCTGTTAATGTGAGAGAAGAAAGAAGGAACATAAGTCTCTCAGTTTGAGTGACTATTGCTATGATGAAACACCAGGACCAAAGCAACTAGGAGAGGCTTCTGTTCCCATACCACAGTTCATCATCAAAGGCAGTCAGCACAACTCTAACAGGGCAGGAACCTGAAGGGAGGAGCTTGTGCAGGGTCCTTGGCATTTCTCATTAGTTTGCTGCACATGGCTTGCTCAACCTTTCTTCTTAAACAACCCAGGACCACCAGCCCAGGGCGGCAATGCCTACAATGGACTGGGCTCTCCCCCCATCAATCACAAAGAAAATGTCCTATGGGATTGCCTACAACCAGAATTATGGAGACATTTTCTCAATTGAGGCTTCCTCCTCTCAGATGACTGTAGCTAGTGTAATTGACAAAAAGCCCATTACAACAGCAAAAACAGATTTAAAATATCTTAATTGTCCCCACTTATGACAACATAATGTCTCAAAGGTAACTTCATTGTAGGGAGCAAGGAGGGCAAAAGTAAGCTAAAAGAGGGAATTTCAGACAGAAATCATTACATTCAGTTCATGTGTGGAATTCTTTATTAATCCCAATGAAGGACACCTACATATAATTCTGGATCGTTTACAGGTCTTGCCATACATGTATTCCCACTCAAAATTGAACTCATGTAATACATAATGAATACATTAACAGCAATTCTACAGGTGCTGTGTAATTTTTAAAACCTTTCCATGCTCAGAATTCCACACACTGACAAAAGACATACTACTCAAATATACAAGAAAATAAAGAGAAGGAGGATCAGTAGGAGAAGGAGGAGGTGGATGTGGAGAATGAGGAGAAGGAAGGAGGAGGAATTGGAGAAGGAGGAGAAATACTACCACTACTACTACTACTAACAACAACAACAACAACAACAACAACAATAATAATCAACGCTCCGACAGACAAGTCCACTTGTGGCACACTCAAGCTACTGGGAGGCAGCTGTCACAGGACAATCACAAACACGCAGACACACACACACACAGACACACACACACAGGCACACACACACACACACACACACACACACACACACACACACACACACACACACACACACACACACACCCCTAAATGCAGCAGGCTTGTGATCAGAGCAGGGGAATCCCTGAGAATGAAGAAATCCCAAAATACCCACTCGAAAGCTCAAAGCACGAACCAGTCACAAAATTCCCTCTAGAATGTTTAAGGGCTGAGCCTGCAGAGCTACTCAGGAGCAGTGTATGGTGGGGCTAAGAGAGGCTTTTGTGTGGAACCAGGCAGAAAGGAGGCTGTTAGTGCAGGCATCACATCTCCCACTGCAGCCAAAGGGGGCAGCTTTTCCTAGCCCAACCCCTGCCTCGCGGCCCCGCCCTCCCCATTCCACCCCGCCCCCAGAATAACTGCCTCCCATCAAGGCTAGGCCCTTGTGCTCCTACTTTTGCCTGCCATACTCAATCTTCCTTCATCTCTCCTCATCCTCCATTGCATCTGCAAACCAGGCTGGACTATGTGGAGAGGAACGATCTGTTTGGATGCAAGTGGACTGAAATTCGTGGCCTCCTGGCGCAAGCTCAGAGCTCACTGGCCACTCCTGCTTTCATCACTGGCCCCACCATCACCAATGCCATTTGGCCCACATGGAAACACAAGAGAAGGGTGAGCAGTTCCAGCAGCTGCTCCCCAGCCAGGGAGTGGAAGGTTCTACCACACCACAGTTCCTTTCCAAACACAGAAGCAGTGGCTGCTGGATCAGTCAAAACTCAGTGGGGACTGAGGTGGCTAGGGTGGGACCACATGGTTATGGTCTATCAACCCAAGCTGATGGAGCACCCTGAGGACACCCCACTCCTTCCTAACCCCAACCCAAGTCCCTCCTCCTAGTCTCAGCTGGTTGCTGCACACCCTGGTTCTCATATAAGGAGAATAAATCCTGCTGCCACAGGCTTCTCCCAGCTCTTTGTTCCCCTGAAGCTATGCAGAGGCTCTCCTTACCCAGGGGACTTCTCCTTGGGAATCTTGCTCCTGAAGGGGCTGGGATTAGAATTGAGAACAAACCCCATCCACACTCACTTCCCAGACTTGAACGCCTTAAAACACCTGCCTTTCTTCTAGGACTTTATCTGAAGTTTTAGCACAAGCAGTTTCATATTTCTGACACTACCTGGCTTGTGGAAACAACCAGACCTTTGTCAGTTCTATTTCTTTACCGAAACGACTAGTATGGAATTTCGTGCCCAATGAACTTGTTAGACTGAGTTGAGCCCTGCTTGTGAATTAATATTAATATCTTCCTCCCCCATCTGCTCTAGCAAGCCATTTCTTTCTCCTCCCTCCAAATCATTCCTGGAGTGTTTCTCAGACTGAGCACTTCTTTGTTTTAACATTTGGTCTGTTAAAATTAGCAGGTAAAAACTAAAGTAAATTTAATCATAAATGTGGTGTTTAGTGGACAGACATATGAAAAGGGGGAAACTAAAAACCTTACATCTATCACACACCAAAGATGTTTACAGTAGCAGTGATTTAGAGATGCCTATACTTCAAACATAATTGTGACAACTTAAATCAAGTCTACATTGCCCTGTAATCACGTCAGGAATTGGGAATGTTCAGTTAGACAACTCATGATAGCAGGAAGACATTGAAAGAGTGGGGGGTGGGAGAAGGAGCGATTTTCTCAGTCATGCACCCCATGAGTAATCTAAGTCTAGAATGAGTGGCTGATGGCCACTCTCTTACACTGACATTCCTCTCAGAACTATGTTGAAAATCTGGAAGCACACAACTCAACCAGGACCTGTTTAGGAGTCTCTTTTATTGGGAAGAGCTCTGATTTTGGTGGAATCAGGATTCCCATCTGATTCTACACCTTGAGAACCATTCATGGACATCTCAACTGTTCCTTCATTAATATTTGAGCTGTGTTCATCTTATTTACAGCTTGAAATTGCTTTAGCCTTCTTCTTAGTCTGCCAATATCATTGGGCTTTCTTTTTCTATACTGAGCCAGATAAAGGGGAGAAAAAAGAAAGCAGCATTATTATCTAAGATTTTTATTGTCATAATTAAAGCTCTGGGTCATTTTATTTAACCCAAACTGTTACTAAGAAGGAGTGACAAAACCAAGGATGTTTGTCCTGTCCTTAACAAGAGAAAGTATTAGAGTGCTGCAAAGAAACTAGATATTTCTGAATTGGGACTAAGAAATGAAAATGTGATGGCTCAGAGGTTAAGAGCACTGACTGTTCTTCCAGAGTTTCTGCATTCAATTCCCAGCACCCACATGATAGATCACAACTATTTATAAAGAGATCTTGTGTCCTCTTCTGGCCTGCAGGGATACATGCAGACATAATGAATAAATGAATGAAAAAAATGTATGAAAGAAAGAAAATCAGATCAGAGTCAGAAGATGGAGAGTAGGGCAGGTGCTCAGAGTATTTTCTGTGGCTTTCAGGTTTCTCAAAGCATGACACATACAAGGTTGTCAAGAATGTCATCCTTCATGGGTTTTCTGGGACTTTAACTTTACACGAAAGATAATTAGCACACTGGCAAAAGATTTACATTTAACTGTGGTTTTTATCCTTATCTATAAGGGAAATCATCTACATTTCAGAGATTGATGCTTTCTAGCCCTCAATCATTTGCATATCTCTATCAGGAGTCCCATAGCCTAGTGGCACATATTCATACAATGCACTTACCATCCACAGCACTGCACCTTTCTTATTTAAGTTTATTTTTAAAAAGTTGTTTAATAATGGATACCTCTTGTATTTGTGATTTCTTTTTTAATATTCAGCAAACAAAAACTAATACAAGGACACAGCTATCACAAAACTTGATTAAAGTTGTAAAGAAATGGATGAGAATTAAAACATTTATGGATAAAGAGCAGCACTTTCAGCTGCCATGACAGAAAAAACATGTAAAAAGTAACATTTTTCTACAATGTTGGTATTATGAACTTCCTCCTAAAACTTAACAAAGGCTTAAAAAAATATTTAAAAACAAAAGAACAGAGATAAGCATGGGTTCTTAGTAGTAACAATTTTCTCAGGTGGGCTCTGTTTTCCTAGAGCCAAGCAGAGCCATGCACTAGACATTAATAACCAAAAACCTCACAGCACTTTCAAGAGGCCAGACAAACAATTGAATGGAGTGTATAGCAGCTGGCAGTGGCAGTGAGCACATCTCCAAGCCTCAAGCTGGCAGCATGCTCCTTGATTACAGTATAGATCAATGCAGTGAACACAGCTCTCACTGATAGTGCTAAATATACCTCTGCCACAATGGAAAGCAATGATTTTATTTAGCAGATAAAAGACTTGTGGCCAGAAAAAGATAGAGATTTATAGTAAGGATACATTAAGGTAAAGAAAGACCTCTAAAGGTTTACAGTGTATTTTACATTATACATTGGTTTGGGAGAAAAAAACAAACAAGGAAAAGTAGTTTTAGAGAGGAAGGAAGAAAGACAGGAAGGAAGGGATTATCTGAGTGTGGTGGCACATGCCTTTTATTTCTAGCACTTGGGAGGCAGAGACAAGCAGTTCTAAGTGATTTCAAGGCCAGCCTGGTGTACAGAGTGAATTCCAGGGCAGCCAATGTTACACAGAGAGACCCTGTTTCAAGAAATTAAAAAAGAAAACAGAAGTATAAGAAATAGAATAATAAAAAAAGCCACATAAAGATGGAAAGTACACAGACAATCTGGATACTGTATGCTATTGTGTATCCTTAACTCAATTGGTAAGGAAGGAACAACTGCTAAAACATACTTGGTTATCAATGCTGCTAAATTAATCCAACTTAACTATTTTAAAAATGCTTTGGCAATAAATTTTAAGTCTAAGGACAGGTTACTGGGGAAAAGAATTTCTATTTTTGTCTCCATAGAAAATGAAAAGCTGTGGATTCCTTCTAGACTAACATGGTTTTATCAAGCAGGCCCCACTGAAACAGTGTTCCAGGTGATCCAACATTCAAAACAGTTGGGACAAGGCAGCCTTGCAGACTACAGCCAGGATTTCTACATCTTAGGATCCCCCAAACAGCGTCCACAACCATCAGGAAGCAGTTTGGAAAGAACGATGCCCAAATTCCCAAATATTGTCTATAAATGTTTGATTTCATTTAAATGGGGTTGGTATTAATGATTAATGACCACAGCCAATTTCTTTTTTAAAGGTCAAAGGGGATTATGGTACAGAAATGAATAATTTGTATTGTAATGGATTTTCAGTTATAACTACTTTAAGGTATATTTCTCCTCTTGTTTAGGTATTGTGTTATTAAAGATGTTGAAAATGTAATGTATAATTAAGTACAAATTATTGATCGTTACCTACAATAGTCAAAACTTATACTTAGGTTGGTTAGGTTTTCTAGCTATACAGCGATATGTTTCAAATGCATAGGCACTTTTCAAACCTCTCAAAAACCTACAGACTATGGCATTTAAAATGGTTTAGTGTTTTTCTTGACAGTGATACATAAATGCTCCTGGCCACACTACCTGCATCAGAAAGGAAGATAGACATCAAAGAAACTCCTGTGGAGTTTACTTCCAATATGGCAACATTAGCAATTTGGGCAAGATACTGCTCTTGTCTAGACTTTTTGTAGCTATATATATGCTTTATAAACTGGACATGCAGGACCCACATGAAAGTGACTGCTGATACAACATGGACATTGCTACAGGGTTCCTGCTTCATGGAAGAGTCTGCCAGACATTCTCCAGGATACAGACAAAAGTGAATGAAAAACTGCCAATACACTTGGACATTTTAAAGTTTCCTGCTCTGCTGAGGAGTCTGCCCTCATATTATGGCCTATAGGCTGAAGATGAAACATTAGAGAAGACCTAAGGGTGATTGACCAGGAAGCAAGTTGTCTCTGTCATTTATAGGGTTTATATATTATCCTTCTGTGGGCTTTGATGGAGTTGAAGACATTTATTTATGGTTATAGTTTATATTAATTAGGATTAAAGAAAAGTTACAAATAGGACATTAGTTCCGAAATGACACAATAGGTGAGTGAATAGTTTCTTTAATTCCTGATAATGTTAATGGACTAAATATAAATACCTCTACTTCTTATTTGAAACATTTTTGTTTTACATTTTACTATATTCATGTTAAAGCCCTTCTTTTTATTTTAGACACAAAAGAGGAGATTATGGAAATTGTCTCTATAAATAGGTTTCTCTTATTGCTTAAAAGCCCTGTTGTCTCATAAGAAAGCAAAATAGGCAGGACTAGGAAACAAGGAGGTTTCTGGAAGATGTAGTAGAGGAGTCAAGATGTAGCAGAAGAGAGAAGAGGTCCACACCCTTTCTCCAGTAAGATAAGACCATGTGGAAACAATTAGATTGATAGAATTTAAGACATAGTCAGTCAGTAAGAAGCTCTAGTAATTGGCCAGAGCTTTATAAGTGTAGAGAGTCACCGGTGCCATTCCCGAAGATGGTGCCTGTTTCCTGTCCATAAGCCAGCAAGGTACAGATAAGCAATCCACGTCATTGGGTGACTGGTATGACCGTTGTGGGCTGCACCTGTCAGTAATGGATACGACTCCTCTGAGCATATATAAGCAGAGCCCCTTTTCCTCCTCGGGGGTCTTCCCTCAACTTGCTGTAATGAGCTGCACAATAAACATAGCTGCAGAAGAATCCTGTTGTTGAGCCTCGTTCTTGCAGGCAAGGCGATAGCACTCGACATATAAGCAATAGAGTTTCTGTGTGTTATTTTAGGACTGACACAGCTGTGGGACCATCCTGTCTGAAAAGTGCTCTTATCACTGTGTAATCTGGAGAAACATGTGCATTCTTGTGGGCATAGGTCTGGTAGTAGTACACTGGTTTCTTTCCATCTTCCTTCCTTATCTCTGCATTGTGAATACTCAATAAATAGCTGTTGAATAAAGCCACAAGGCTCCCTCAAAGTTTATTAAATATTTTAGGTCTTTCTACTACCATACTGCTGAAATTTGCAAGAAGGGACAAAAGTCATCATTAAAGTACAAGGTGTGCTGATGGCCACCCTCCTTACATGGACATTCAATTCAGAACTATGCTGATACCGGAAGCACTCAGCTCAACTAGGACCCGATTTGGTGTCTGTTTGGCCATTGGGAAGAGCTCTCATTTCAGTAGAATCATGATTCCCATCTGATTCTACACTTTGACAACCATTCTTGAACATCTCATGGGTTCATTTCATTAATATTCAAGCTATGTTCATCTCCTTCACAGCTTGAAATTTTTTAGTCATCTTCTTGGTAGTCTGTTCATCTCGTTGGGCTTAGACAATACTGAGGAAGCTATGGGGATGGGTGGGAGAGAAAGCAGAATCATCATCTAGGTTCTTTTTCTATCATTATGAAAGCTCTGGGTCATTTTATTTAATTCAAACTATCACTAAAATGGAGCGACAAAACAATGGACACTTGTCCTGTCCTTAAAAGAGAACTTTATTGTGCTGCAAAATAACTGGATGTTTTTGAAACAGGAGGAAGAAACGAACCTGTCTGAAAGAAAGAAAATCAGCTCAGAGTGAGAAGATGGAGAATGAGGCAGGTGCCCAGAGTATTTAGGATATTTCAAATGGGTCAAAGCATGAGATACATATGGAGGTTAAGGTTATCTATTATCCTACATGGGTCTCAGGGACGTTTATGCTAAATATAAGGATGTTGTGCTCCAAAATTTAGCTCAAACTGTGGTTTGTAGCCTTATCTATAAAGGAAAATAGAAAATAATCTAAATTTCATAGACTGATGCTTTCTAGCCTTCAACATTAGCATATCATTCATATAATTAAATTACCATCCACAGCAATACAACTTCTTTAAGTTTAATTTGAAAAAAATATTTAATCCTGGAGACCTGTTGCACTTGTGATTTGTTTTTAAAAACATAGCCAACAGAAATTAAAACAAGGACACTGCTATCACGAAAAGGTTAAATGCTTAAAAAAATTATAAGAGATATGGATGAGGATGAAAACATTTAGGGATAAAGGAGCAGGAAACACTTAAGCTGCATGGCAGAAAGAAAAAAAAAACTAAAGGTAATAGTCTTTAATCACATACATTGTGTCTAACATTGGACTAGGATACATAAAATACAATCATCTCATCAGAATTGCCATCTCATATATATGTCAATAATGGGTGAAGTATAGTGAATCCTTATTCATAGTATTGATACATATCACTATGACAATACTTATGATAGAGTTGAGGCTCTAAAACTTTATCACAGTAATATTATTATGAAAATAATATCATCAGACCTCTTCTTAATAGAGACACAATAGGTTCATCTCAGTTTCAACTATCAAAAATTTTATCTAGCTTGGAGTTTAGTAACACTAAATCTACAGCCATAATTAAATCTTGAAAACAGGTATAGAAATTCTTTTGTGGTTTCCAACTGGAAGTACAAGTGTTTTCCCCTACATTTAATTTCTGAGTATACTGGTGAGTAGCATTTGTGTGTACATGTGTGTGCAGGTGTCCTTGCCTGAGTGTGTGCAGGGGAGGCCAGAGGTTGACTGCAGGTACCATCTTGTATCACTCACCACTAAAGCAGTAGCTCATAATGTTGGCTGGCCAGCAAATTCCAGGCATCTTCCTGTCTCCATCCATGGCTCACTGGGATGTGACTATGGACACACACCACCAGGCTTGGTTTCTTATATGGTATTGGAAACCTGAACTTTGGTTGCACAAAAAGCACTTTGCATGCTGACCATTGCTCCAGCCTGAATGTAATTTTTATTAAATTTATTTTCTATGAAACAAACACTCTCCACCACTACTTAAATTTGAGCTGTTTAATCACACCAAAGAAAACCAAAAAATAAGACCTAGAGCTTTCAAAATATCTTTCCTGGTTATCAAGTTGTTCCACTGAAAATTTTCATTTCTATAGAACACAAAAATGATCTTTTTAGAAATAACATAATACATGTTATAAAATGATTTACACCAAGTTAAATCCCGTACAGGACAATCATCCTTTTCTGAAGCCAGCTTGGATTACACATTTAACAGGAGGCCTCCCTGGAAATGGCCTAAGACTGCTAAAAAGAAAGAGGTAGGGTTCAGGGAGGAGAATAGACAGGAAAAGTACTGTGGAATCAAAGGTTCTGTGTCTGCAAAGAGATGTTTACACCATCTTCAATTCCTTCCATGCATGGACCTTGCTCAGTTCATCAGGTTGCACAATGGTAGGCAAAGCTGGGCTTCTAAAGATGCTGATTTCCCTGTTCCTCCATTTTTATACAGAATGCTGCTACAGAGAGACATTCTAATCTAGACCTTACATAGTGTGCACTTATGAGAAAATCAGATAATTTTATTCTAGAAATATAGAGATAGCTCCTGCACCTATTCTGTAACAAACTAATGCTGAGCATGCACCACCAAATCTCTGCAGTACCACTCTTCAGTCATTACTGACCTGCTTTCCTCTGTTAATGTGAGAGAAGAAAGAAGGAACATAAGTCTCTCAGTTTGAGTGACTATTGCTATGATGAAACACCAGGACCAAAGCAACTAGGAGAGGCTTCTGTTCCCATACCACAGTTCATCATCAAAGGCAGTCAGCACAACTCTAACAGGGCAGGAACCTGAAGGGAGGAGCTGGTGCTGCTCATTGGCTTGCTGCACATGGCTTGCTCAATCTTCATTTTTTTTTTTTTTTTGAAGCTGAAGAGTTTTCATTTTTCCTTGATTATAATTCTCCAGCCATTCATAGCTCTTCTTTTTTTTTTCTTTTTTCTTTTGTTTATTTCATATAACTAAGTCCATTTAAATGAAAACAAACATTTATAGACAATATTTTGGAATTTGGGCGTTATTCTTTCCAAACTACTTCCTGCCGGTAAAGGGAACTGTCATGCGGAATTCAAAGAAGATTCAGAAATCCTGGCTGTAGTCAGTAAGGCTGCTTTGTCCAGCTGTTTTGAATGTAGGATCACCTGGTACTCTGTTTCAGGTGGTCTGGCTCATCAATCTTCATTCTTAAACAGCCCAGGACCACAAGCAGAGAACTGTACCGCCCACAATGGGCTAGGCTCTCCCCTATCAATCACTAAGAAAATGGCCTATGGACTTGCCTACAAGCAGAACTTAAGGAAACATTTTCTCAATTGAGGCTTCCTCCTCAGTTGACTGTGGCTAGTGTCAAGTTAACACAAAACCAGCCAGTAAAATAGGAAAAACATGTTAGAATATATCTTAATTGTCCCAGGTATGACAATATAATATCTCAAAGGTAATTTTAGGAAGCAAATTTTAGGAGCTCAAAGAGGTCATTCCAGACAGAAATCTTTACATTCAATTCGTGTGTGAAATTATTCATTTAGCCCACTGGAGGACACCTACATAAAATTCCGGATTGTTTACAGGTCTTCTCATACATGCATGCCCACAGAAAATTGAACACACCAGATACATAATAAATACATTAACAGCAATTCTACAAGTGCTGTTTAATGTATAGAACCTTTCCATGTTTAGAATTCCACACAGTACCGAAGGTCTTGTGCCATGAAAAGACTTCTACACAAACATACAAGTGAAGGAGAAGGAGAAGGAGGAGGAAGAAAGAAGAACGAAGAAGGAAGAAGAAGGCTTCTAAAAACACTCCAACAGACAAGTTCACCTGTGGCACACTGTTCCAATGGGGAGGCAGGTGTCACAGTACAATCACACACACACACACACACACAAGTGCAGCAGTGTGGGGACCAGAGCAGGGGTGAGATCAAAGAAACCACTAAACACCCACCCAGAAAGCTTAAACATGAACTAGTCACAAAACTCCCTTTAGAGCCTTTAAGAGCTGAGGCTGCAGAGCAATTCTGTAGATGAACATGGGTTTTGTGTGACATCAGGTAGAAAGGAGTCTGGCAGTGCAGGCATCAGGTCTCCTGGTTCAGCCAGACAGGATGGCTCTCCCCAGCCCTGCTAACGTTACCTGCTCAAACCCAGCCCTGTCCCAGGATGACCGCCTCCCATCATGGGGCCAGGCCTCCATGCTCCTACCTTCGCTCTGCCATACTCAATCTACTGCCTTCTCTCCTTGTCCTCCAATGTGTCTGCAGGCCAGACCCTTCATGAAATCATAGTAAGTGGACCTACTAAGGCAAAGGATGAAATTGTAGATTAACTCTACTGTTAATTAATGGAATAAATGATCACGAAATTGAGGTCTCCAAGGATGTTTATACCACTGAGTAATCACAGCATATGAACTCACCTTCTGAATTGTTGTAACAAAGGCCCATATGGTCTTATACTCAGAACAAAATACATTTATTCTAAATGAAAGTATTTTGTGTTACTTTTACAAGGAAAATTGTTGGATGATGCTAAGGCTACTGTTGGTTTGGAGAGGAATCAATCTTACTGGCCTACAAGTATTCAGACTACTGTAAAGACTAGACACACAAAGAAGATGCATCTCTCCTGTGGGAGAACAGCAAAAAATTCAAACCATTTTAGTTCTGATTTGAAAAAGAATGTACAAACCCAATCACTTCCTTTCCTTGGAAATCAACATGTCTTATGAATTAAGCAAATTCCAGTCATTAGACTTTCAGGTGATTCTGGTTTCCCCTGAGACCTGCATGTGATAGGTACTTCCTTGGAAGTACCTTGCACCCAATAGCTCAAAAGATAACATATTTGAATAGCTTAGACCACACCACAATGTTACACAAATCCTGCATTGCCAAAGGTGATCACGGTGTGGTTTTTCATTTTTTAAAAGAAGTCTAATGAATTTATCTCACATATACTCTGTTATTTTTGAAAAAAAGCAAACTAATATAAATTATTCACCCCTACATTGTTTCATCTAAGAAACTCTAAATATATCTTACCATTGTGAAGGTCTAGAAACATTTGTTTTTAAAAAACCAAAATTAAGAAAATGAAAAAACAACCACTTTATAAAAAGAAACAAAATGAATCCCATGGTATACTGATACAATGGCATACAGACACTGGGGAGAAGTCAAGATGAAATGGTAGAACATCTATAGAAATAACTGATAGAACCCAAAGAAATGATAGATAGGGATAACATCAGTTATAAGACTGATGTAGAAGTTTAAGAGTATGTTGCATCTGAGCATACTCACCATCAGCCATCATATGCCTCACTAATGATACAATACAAACTGCAAATTACAGCAGCACCTGGAATGTATTTCCAAGTGTTAAAGAGACCTTGTCTGGTCATGGTGGTACATCCTGTAACAACAGACACTAAGAGGCTGAGGTAGGAGTACCATGTATTCTAGCCAGCATATAAGGATGGGACTCTTCTAGACTTTGAACAAGTTCACGGGCCCTGATTTGATCCCCTATTCTCCTCGCTGTCTTCTGTTTCTCTCTTCTCTCTTCTCTGACACACACATGCAGTCACTAAATACACTATGTGTTAATTTCCTGTGCAAATATGTCATCACAAAACTGTGACAATTATAAGTTCAGTGAATATCACTGTGTTTAATTTCATAAAAATGAATACAACTGGAAATTAATGGACAAATACATACAGATACAATGGTGGATTGTCTGCAATAACCCACTATTGCTTTGGTAAGTATGTCATCAATACAAACAAAAATAAATCCAAAAAACAATATGAACACTAGATTACATGACTTGGACATAGAGATAGTATTCCAAACAAAAGCAATGAAATACACATTCTTTCTGCAACCCCTGGACTTTTCTCCATTATAGATCATATTTTAGGCCATAAAGAAAATTGAAATACAGAATCAAAACAACTATTGCACCATATACTACTTTCAGGACTACAAATACAACTCTGTAGACTAGTGTCTGCCCTCTGTAATTCAGCCACTATCTTCTTGGTTTCAAAGGGCTTGGACACTACCAGCTCTCCAAAATTGCCATCAGGAGCTTGTTGTTTAGGCTCAGGCTGGCTGCACTCTACTCCTGCTACTGTCCTTGGAAGACAATCCACAGTCCAAGCATCCTCAGTACCCTGGGTCTCTATTGAAACTGAGGTTGAACCTTCGCCAATATCCTCTCTTGATGTCTCTTCCATAAGTCCACAGTGCCAAACTGGTCCCAAGCTTTAGCTTCTTTCCATTGCCCCTCAGTCCTGCAGCTTTCATCCCCTTCAAAGCCAGTACCATGTGAGTGACTCTTTCACACTGTCAAGTTAGCTTTGGCCTCTTTAGACTGTGGACTTGTGTGTTGTGGACACATGTGTCCTGAGGACAAAGTGTCGCTGTTCTCTCAATGAAGTACAGACGATGCCACCTCGATGGTTTGGTCTCTTACTAACAATAGCAGACCAGAAACCATGATTTCTTAGTAACAATCTCATATGAATGACCCCAGTCCAGTTCGAAATTTGGCACTGCAACCTTCTCAAACCTTCTGACCTTGGCCTCCACAGACCACATTTTCCTCAACATTATCTTTCAAATTCACATAGCAACTACTCATCAAGCTCTGCATAGTCAATGGCATTTTCTCTAAAGCACCAAAATTACTCCAATAAACACTATTGTTCCAAGCATAAAATCCAAACCAAAAGCACAAGGTCGGGTCTATCAAAGCTACATCTCACTTTCCTAGGTCCAATTTCTATTTCTGTTGATGTGGTAAAAAGCTCTAACAAAATCCCTGTGGGAAGAAAAGGGTTTCTTTTGAATTATTTTTCCAGGTCACAATCCATATCCTAAAGGGGCCAGGGCAGAAACGTAAGCAAGAACTTGAGGCAGAAACCATTAAGGAACAATTCTAGCAGCCTAATCTCTGAGTTCCTGAGATTTATCTAGGTTTCATATCCACTCTAGGATTATGTGCCTAAAGATGATACCATTCCCAGACTTGTGAGCCTTTCTATATCAATTAATAGTAACAAAATATCCTATACACATGCCACAGCCCAATTCTTCTCAGGCAACTGTATGCTGTGTCAAGTTGACAAAGCTAACTAAGACATAAACCATTCAGAGCAAAATCACCCTTATGAAGTCTTCCAAATTCTCTCAATAATTATATATTCTGTCATCCACTTACTGTGCCTCAGCCACCCTGGCTTTCTTAGCCATTACCGAAAATGTTAGTTACTTCAGTGTCTTAGCTCTTGCTACCAAAATGTCCTGTGCAGGATCATAACCCAACCTCAGAAGGCTGAACTGAGTTAGAGGAAGGGTAAGTGCATCATGATCGCCTGTCTCCCAGCCTCCCAGGATCACAGAGACAATCAGATGCAGCAGGGAGTCTACTCAAGCAGGTACTCATTTATTGCCCCACAGCAAGCATCTTTTAGAGGTAAAACCACAGAGCTGGAAAACATCCAGCCCATGGTTTTAAAAGTCTGCCTAACTTGTGCCTAGGTGACCTATGCTTTACCTAGTGAACAGGACATTTTTATGCATTTATCTCATCTGGTTAGATCTAGGCAAACAATCATTTTCTCTTGTAAACAACTCAGGTGATGGTATTGGATTCCATGGAACTGGACTTCCAGCTATTTCTATGATGTCATGTCAGCTTTGGGAATTGAACCCAGGTCTTCTGGAAGAACAGCCGGTATTTTAACCCCTGAATCATGTCTCCAGTCATCCCTACAAACTTTTTCCTGATTACATGCCTGGAGCAAAGTTCACTCATTGAACACTAGAAAACAAAGTTGCAGCTGTCTTAGATGCTCTGGGGACATTTGGCCATTTTACTCTAAGTCACTTCCTTTGAAAAAACTAAGATGGTTGAGGTCAATTTGGTTGAGATCAATTTCTATAACAGGCTATTAGGAATCCTCATGGCAGAAGAAAAAAAATTATGATTATGCAGACAAATCTTTCTATGTTTGTACAATTCCTTTTTAACACCTGATTTTTAAATTAATCTTTTATGTAATAGATTTCATTATGGTATTTCATACAGGTGTCATTCTTTGTTCTCAGTTCTTCCCCAGCCTCATTGCCTTCTCCCAAACCCTGGCAATTCTCCCGTTGTTCCTCTCCTTCATAGAGTCCTCTTTGTTCTTTCTTTCTTCCTTTCTTTCTTCCTTTCTTTCTTTCTTTCTTCCTTTCTTTCTTTCTTTCTTTGTTTCTTTGGTTATTCAAGACAAAGTTTCTCTGTGTAGCAGCTCTGGCTGTCCTTGAACTCATTCTGTATACCAGGCTGGCTTGAACTCGCAGAGATTCCACTGCCTACAGCTCTCAAGTGCTGGGATTGAAGGAATGCACCACCAGTGCCCAGCCACCCCTTTGTGTTTTAATTTCACATTCATTCCATGACCACCTTTCCGTCTCTAAAATGGCTTCCTCCCCTCTGCCCACGATTCTCATCTGTTTGTCATGACACTGAAGAACAGGCATTGTCTTGTGACTTCATATATAAGTACTTAAATTTTAAATTAAATTTCATTATTACATTGCAAAGGTAGTATAAAAACATACATATTTTAAAGATTGTCATTTGGAGAAATGTACTTTGTTTTATATTAGGCAGGAGAATTTTCTGTAGTGATTGTAGTTAACCAAGGACAGTTGGTTATTCGGGTTTGGCACAAAGAATACAAAGAATTCAGTTATGACTATCTCAGCATCCTGGATACCGTCCTGCTGATCTTGTTTTGGTCCAAGCTGCAGACCACAGATATCTGGTTGGCGTTGGATGAGAGCAGCACCTGGTTCCCTCCTGTATTTTTCCCATAACTTGACCTTGGCAAATTGGCAAGAGCAGTTCAAACAGGCAATATGCATAGTGGGGGTCTTTCAGGTCAGTCCTAAATATCGTCTCCTGTCCTACATCTCTCCCTTAAACCACTTTTTCAGGTTATGGTATCTCCAGGATTCAAAGCTGGAAGTGACCATAGACCATGTTCCTTCACTCTTACCTGTACATGGAATCAGTGATAAGCCATGTAAATGTCCACACATGCGCCCTTCACTCCCTGTCCCTAGTTAGGGCCTCAGCATTTCTAATGTAAACTGTTACATATTCCTGTCCATATAGCCTGACACCATGGATGTGGCACGTAAGACATTTGCCGTGAACACTGCTGCCAAAGGACTCTTGTAAACATGTATAATTTGTTTGTGGTAGCCCTCCTAAAATCTTTCTTGGCTCGTTGTGCCTTGTTTAGTTCTGTCATCATGAGTTCAACATTTATTGTAATGAAGCAACAGCTCCTGTACAATTGCTTTCAGAAGTATTCAAATCCTTCTCTTTAGTTCCACTTTAACCATAGTGTAAAACTGTCATGCATTTCTTTTATTATGATATGTGGAAAGAATTCCATATGTTGACAATAATAATAAAGCATCTGTTATTGATGCATGATTCTTTAGCACACTCTGGGTTATATACATAGAGAAATGCTCATCTGCATCCAGCCTTGTCCATGAGGAACAGAAGTGTTATTGCATCTAATATCTAAAGTTGTATGTGTTGCTTGAAAGCAGACACAATGAAAGAGATGTCTAAATGTACATACTGATTGTTGTCTCCTCAGTTACTAGTTACTAGGTTTATGATCAAGTGAGAAATGATACGAACATGACTCAGCATGGCATGCCTTTCATCCCACCACTTAGGACCCAGAGACACAGATCACTTCATTACCAAATCTCTTACTCAAAAGAGAGACCCATTCTTTAAAAAATAAAATTTAAATTATAAATTTCAGCATAATTACTTACTTTATGAATTCAAATTTGTTTTTAAAGCTACAGAGAAAAGTCTAGTCCCTAGATTTACCCTTATATTTAAAGGTAGAAAATGCTGTGAAACAACCACAGAGTCAAATAAATAGCTTGGTCCCCTGGCCTCCCTGAGAGTCCCTCACACTGTCTAGCTTCTGTCACTGCAGTGGTAGAGAGAATCAACCGACTGTTAGCCGGCTGTCATGTTAGAGGCCACGGATAGACAATCCATTGTGATTTAGTTCAGTCCTCTTGAAAATGTGTAACAGTCCATGTCTGTTCAGTCCTCTAGAGTTCCTCTTGATGGTGATGCTATCTTTGAGGACATCCTGGCTTCAGATAAAGAAGGCTGGAGCAAAGAGAAGTTGACTCTTCAGAATTCCCTGAAAAGGACACAAGTGAAAGTGTGCGAACTCAAAGCAGACCTGAGAAATGACACCTTACATCAGAATCAGAGCCCTGACTCTGGGAATGCTGTCTTCAGGGCACACACATCCCTCTTGCTGACAATGACTTCAATTCACAGACCACAGAAATAGAGTTGCCTCTCATAAAATGTCCCCAGGCAGCTCTTTTCAATCTGCTGGGATTACAGTGTCTACCCAATCACAGATCTGTAGAGAGGCATTCCCAGAATTGCAACACATTCAAGTCTGCTTTTCTTGCTGGCAGTGGTGTGACCCTATTCCCCAGAGTCTTTTCTCCTATGAGACACACAGAAATAATTTCTTTCAGCTCTTAAGCAAAGTGCCATTCCAGTTCCTGGAAGAGCATCGTGCCCTGAAAGTGGCCTGACCTCTCTAATGCTCACAATGAAGGCAATAGTAAAACTGCCTTGATCCGTTTAAATAAACTCCAAATAGGTAAGAAAGAAACATAGATGGAATACTTATTCCAACTATAAAGTGATCATACAGGGATGGAGAACTTTAACTTATGTATGAACATAGAGGATTGAGTGACTGCAATTTTAAAAAAGAAATTCAGTATTTTAAAACCTACACAATAATGGCCAGACTGCCATAAATTTGGGTAAAAGGTAAAGCCCCAAATAAACACAAAGCATGACCGGTTTCTGTAGGTGTACACCAAAGGCAGCTTCTGTCTCCTGTGAGTTTGTCAGACACAGTAGGTGACAGCCTAGGGCCCAGCACTTGTTTTCTTTTCTTTATCATGTTAGTAAAATGACTTCACTGATGTCTTATTCATCCCTCCTTTAAATACAGAATATTTTGGGTAAATACTTGAGAGCTAAAATTACAAAAAGCTCTTGTATTTCAGAGGAAATACTTGCTGCTGCTCCTGGGGAGATTCCAGGAGTGCAAAGATGCCACCATGGGGCTGCTTGCCCACGCTGAAGGACACTCAGGCTTTACAGATCCAGAGATGGTCCTGGTTGCACAAAAGAACTCTCCAGGTTTAGAACTGCTATTAGAGTGTCTATGGCAATTATCAGGTACAGATGTGAATAAAATTCATTTCATAAGTCTTCTAAGAGGACACTGCAGACACCTGCTTATTTCTGTCTAGGTTTTCATCCTTACAGCAGAATCTTTCTCTAGGAAGTGTTTTCTTTGAGTATTAGTGGGTGATGACTCCAGTCCATATTGATAAAAAAGTAAATTCAGGAAAAACCTAGCAGACATTCATAGTACATAAAAGGGGAAAGTTATTTAGAAAAATTGCTTAAGATGGTGCATGCATTCATTGTATTCCTTGCTAAAATAATTCATTACACCGTGCTGAGCCAAGGAAGGCCAGGCATAGAACTTGGAATCAGCCCTGCATGTGGCTGGAGTAGAGTGCAGACCACAAATGTTTTCCACTCCTAACCTACTGAAGTCTTGATCTGGGATTTGCCCTGGGTGCCTTCACTTTTGACTGTTCACAACCAAAGTCTATAGAAGTTTTCCTTTTAAAAACCTCTCTAATTAGCTGATAACACAGACCACTTCAGGGGAGTGTGGCTGCTTTCCTTTTCCCTTTCTTTGTTATTTTTTAAAACTTTTATGTGAACGCACGTTGCACTTGTTTGTTATTCTGTGTACCCTATGTGTGCCTGTAGCCTATGGATGTCAGAAGAGACGGGCAGATCCCATGGGACTAGGATTTGAGTCTATTGTGAGGCACCACAGAGGTGCCTGGAATCAGATGGGCTTCTCTGGAAGAACAGCCAATGCTTTTAATCACTGAGCCATCTCTCCAGCCATTACTTAATTTTGTTTGGAAACTAAGGCACAAGTTTTTAACTGGAAGCTATTCAGGGATTATAGTCAAGAAACTTAAGTCACAGATGAAGCAGCAAGAGGAGACAACCCCAGTGATGCTCAGCCTCTGTGTGCCCCATCAGCTCTACATATGAGCTAGGGTATATCTTACTGATGGCTTCTGACCTGCCTGGCTCTTCCAGTCCTCACTGTAGCTTTCGGGCTTCTCATTCCCTTCATCACCTTGTATAGGATAAGCTAGGGGGTAAATACAGAGTGGAAACATTAATAAAGACAGCATCACCTAATGGCAGCTTCCCCTGGGTGACAGTAGAATACATGGAAATTATAGGATACCTGGTCTTCTGAGGTGACAGGAGTTAACCTACATTCAGAGAAATGCTAGAAAGCCCCATGAAGGAAGGAAGTTTCTGTCAAGCTTTTACCTCCCCACTTAGGGGGATGATTTGAAACAGGTTGCTCATCGGCCACTGGAAATCACTTTGTAGACTAGGCTGACCTCAAACTCCCAGAGATCCCCTGCCTCTGCCTCCCAAGTTCTGGGATTAAACATATGTTCTAAGTAGCCAGGCACATCCCTCCCCTTTTTCCCTGCATTAGGTTTGTTGTATTTTGACACTCCATGAACTGGACCCTGATATTGGCATGAAGAATGTTTTTCTGTTTTTAAATCTCATTTTATATTTCAAACAAACTTCTGCTTCCACACCTCTTCCCACACACCTCATCTCCCCCAACCCACACCCAATTCTCTCCTCCTCACAAATTAGGGCTCCCATGAGGAGTCAACATAGCCTGATAAAATAGTTTGGGGCAGGGCCCTTTCCCATGCCTTGAGACTGTGCATGGATCCCACCATAGGTAACAAGGTCAAACAAACTAGCTCATGTACAAGATTTGTATCCTGGTCCTCCTGCCAGAGGCACCTCTGATTGTCCAGGATTCACAACTATCTCCCGCATATGGAGAGCCTAGTTCAGTCTCCTAGATTTCCACAGTCATAGGTTTAGAACTCAAGAGATTCCATGAGCTTGGTTCAGCTGTCTGTGTAGATTTCTCCATCCTGATCTTGACCTCCCTTGCTCATATGTGCCTTCCTCGCTTTCATAGGCTGGTTTGCTGGGGCTCAGCCTGGTTCTTGGTTGTCTGTCTCAATGTTCCATTAATTACTGTATGTGGACTCTATGAATATAGTAGTGGTATGCATTTATCTGATTACAGGGATAGACCAGTTTTGGTACTCTATAATTGCTCACAGTCTTAGCTGGGGTTCTTGTTGTGGATTCTTGGAACTTACCCTTGTACCAAGTTTCTCATTAAGCCTGTAGTGGTTCTCTCTATTAAGATATCTCTTTCATTGCTCTTACACTGTATTCCTCCATAATTAGGCTACCTAGTTCCATCCTATGTCCACAGCAACATTGTTCATAATATCCAGAACCTGGAACCATTAACAGAAGAATAAATAAGGAAAATGTGCTACATTTACACAGTGGAGTACTATTTAGTTGTAAAAAAAAATGACAACCTCATGAAATTTCCAGGCAAAGGGATGGAATTGGAAAAAAACACTGTGAGGCATGTAACACAAACTCAGAAAGGCATATATCATATTACTCACTCATAAGTGAATATCAGATGAAAAGGAAAGGATAACCAGACTAAAGTCCTGAGCTGCTGAAAAACTAGGTAACATGGAGGACCCTAAGGCAGAGACATGGATCACCCTGGGAAGGGAAATTAGAAGATATCTGTGAAGTAAACTGGGAGGGAGAAGGGCGGTAAGGGGAGGGGCGATATGTACAGATATGTACAAGGATGACCCCAACCAACAATCTGAGCTACAGTGGAAAGCCTTGATAATGTGATTGATAACTAAATTATATTCCATCACAGAACCCTCATCTAGTAGCTGATGGAAACAGAAGCAGATATGCACAGCCAAACTCAGGATTCCAGTTGCAAAGAGGGAGGAGTGATAGGAAAATGGGGTCAACCAGGGTGCAGAAACCCACAGAGATAGCTGACCTGAACAAGGGGGAGTTCATGGACCCCCGGACTGATAGCTGGGAAACCAGCATTGGACTGACTCAGACCCCCTGAACTTGAGTCTCAGACAGAATGCCTGGGCAGTCTAAGGGACCTCAGACAGTGAAACCAGGATGAATCCCTGGTGCATGAAAGGACTTTGGGAGCACATTCCCCATGGAAGGACACTCCCTTAGACTAGAGGCAGTAGAAAGGGCCTAGTCCTTACTCCAAAGAACTTGACAGCGTTTGATGATCCCTCCTGGAAATCTCACCCTCCTTGTGGATTGGGAATTGGGATGAGATGTGAGAGGGTCATGAGGCATGGGAGGAAGGAAGGGAAGAGAGAAAACTAAGCTGATATATTAAATAAGAACATATATATATGTATATTCTTCTGAATATTTGGGTTTGCACACTATATTCCATCATTTGACCTATGGCTAATCACTGCTTCCTGCAGCTGTCATGAGTAACCTGAAATTCTGTAAATGCCTATTTGTTGTGTGAGATGGAATGTATGCCATATGAAGTATTGCCATATTTTTTCATGGTCTTCAAGTAAGTCCTCCTTAAAATTTGGCCGGGTGTGGTGGTGCACACCTTTAATCCCAGCACTCCAGAAGCAGATACAGTGGATCTCTGTGAGTGTAGGGTCACCCTAGACTACACAGAGAGTTCCAGGTCTGTCAGGCAGCCATATGTCCCTTCTGCCAGAGCTAAGGGGAATACCTCCTTTGGTAAGATGGGAACTCGTTTCTGTCTAATCTCCAGAAATCCCCCAATAGTCAGCTTAAACTTATTTCTGGGTAAGTGGACATCCTGAGTCCTAACTCTGTGTGTGTGTCTGTATGTGTGTGGGTGTGTTGTGTACATGCGCACATGCACCTGATGTTCAGAACACAATGTAAGATGTATCTAGCATGGAAAATGCTAACTATGGAGTAAGAGGCTAGCCTAGACTACAACAACATGGAAAGGAAACAAAGGAAATTTAAATTATAGCTCATTTAAAATCAAATATAAGACAGCAGAGAAGACTCAGTGTTGTTCTTTTGCAGCAGCTAATGCCTATAAAACACAAACATGAGACTCAGCCCCCATGTGTAATTTATTGAGAGAGGGGAGACAAAGGGGGGTAGCTGGTGGCCAACCAAAAGCAGGAGAGAAAGAGAGGGGGGGAACCAGAGAGAGATAGAGGCCAGAGGGAGAGAGAGAAGCCAGAGAGAGAGGCACATGTGGCATGCTTGTTTTAAAAGGAGGGTTTGAGCATGCATAACTGAGTCCTCCTGCAGCCATGTAAAGCCTGATGTAGTGATAACATGGCCATGAGCACTCTGCCCATCGTTGGGCAGGGTCATCTGGCTGCTGGTTCCTAACATTCTCACCTCTTATTGTTATTAAAAAGGTGTGGGTTGGGCATGGCAGGTTTTGGAATAAGGACATTGAGTTCTCGACACTGCTTCCTGCTGACTTGGGGGCATAGATCGTCTTT
The DNA here is from genome assembly GCF_943737965.1 of Phodopus roborovskii. Taxonomy (NCBI): domain Eukaryota; kingdom Metazoa; phylum Chordata; class Mammalia; order Rodentia; family Cricetidae; genus Phodopus; species Phodopus roborovskii. Next base: position 34,739 of record NW_026125717.1, read on the forward strand.
GGGGGATCCAAGAAAGCTTGGGGGCTGCCATGTCCTGGTAGCTGGTTGTTTCATAGTTGTCCTGAGTGTATGGAATGCTGGCGTCTTTTTGCGACTTGGGAAGGTGTTAGCAGAGGAGAGGATGAGGTTAAGTCTTTGTCTCTTAGGTCTGAGTACTTAGTGGAAGAAGAAAGGTGGAGGAAGGGCTCCCAAGGGGATCCCAGGACAAGGTTAGGAAGTCCCAAGGCCAGAAAAATGTTGAGTAATATTTATTAGGAGTGAATCTGACCTGTAAATGGATCCAGTTCTGCTCCCTAGAACTTAAAATATTCCTTTGAGTTTGTGATACATAAATATCAGACACTTTAGCAGCATACTTATGTTAGAAATGAGTTGGCTGAAAGAATTTACACATACAACTGGCAGATTTTTAGCACAATGAAAAGCACTTTAATTGTGAGCTTATAATTACAATTATGACCATATAGTGGCATAGTATGGTGTTTAATACTCTGTCAAAATTGGATTAGTAGCTTATTAACACTTTATTGCTTAATGTTAAGACTATAAACAGTAGCAACCTTAAAATACCCATTTTGAATTCCGTTTTGTAAAAATTGGAGCCTTGGCTGCTGATTTAAGCTTACAAAGCTACCAGTCGTCAAAAGCATCAGAGTTCTTGAGAAGGATAAAATTTTACCTGAATGATTAGAGACTTACTAGCTGGCAGCATGGACAGCCACCCTCAGATCCTCCACAGTTTTAGTAAGAGGCTTTAAGGACATCTGTCTTCTGTTGATGGCATGAGACCTATGGATTAGGAGGTTTTGGAAGACTTACCTACCGATGGTCCAAGCAACATGGAGAAAGTTGATTCCACTGCCCTTTTGTCCATGGCCCTTAGAGCCTTTTGCAGCAGTTGAGATGAAAGGCTGGATTGCTCAGTGGGTAGCATTACCACTTTTGTGGGTGGAGCTTCTTCAGTGTCCATCAGTCTTCTTGGAGGAAATGGATGATGCCAGCAGCTGGCCTGTCTCTCTGTTATAAAAGCTTTTTAATGGAACATTTTAAATGCCATATTCTCTAGATGTCTGAGCATTTGAGGGTTGTCTGACTGTTTAGCATACTTTAGTATACAAAATTTGTCTTTAGTTACTTGCCTTAAGCACATAGGTGGCTAGGTAAGGCTTTATCCCTGTAATTAATTAATCTGTCTGGAAAACTGGATCCAAGCTGAGAGATTGTGGAGTGATGTTTTACTCAGAGCCCTGCAGTCTGACTGTAATGCTTGCTTTAAAAGTGGGGGCTTGCACATGTGTAACTGAGTCCTCTGGCAGCCAGGTAAAGCTTTTCATAGCGATGACATGGCCATGAGCGCCCTGCCCATTGTTGGGGGCAGGGGTCAGCTGACTGCTAGTTCCTAACACTCAGTACAATGTTCTTCATGCAACTATCCTGGTTGGAACCCCAACACCCATGTGAAACAGCTCCATGTAGAAGCATTTATACTCCCAGTGCTGGAGAGGTAGACACAAGCTTCCTGGACCTCAATTGCATATCAACTGGAGATGAATCCACAAACTCCAGCTTCAAAGAGACTTGTCTCACACACTAAAGCAAATGTCCATAAAGAAAAGCAACTGGTATCAACATCTGACCTCTACATGCAGGCACAACACATGCACACATGCACACAGACTTAGAACCCACACACACATACACACACACACACACACTCACACACATACACACACATACACACACACACACATACTCATACACACAGAGACTTAATAAAGTAGAGAAGACATCTCAAGCATAAGTGATTTAATTATGAATATAAAATAAGGATATAAAAGTTAATTAGTCTCAAAAGGAACTGAGGAAGGGAAAGGAATAACTCCAAAGACACAGTGGATATCAGAATGTCACCATCAAGCACACATATTTTTTTTGGCATACTTTCATCTGGAAATCAATGGAAAATTAAGTTATACATTTTTATGCCAAAAATATAATTATGAATTTAATCAGATACTATGTCAATTAAACAGCGAAATATAGTGATAATTTTTTGAGATTTTTTATGAAAAAGAGATTATATATATATATGTACATATGTATATACACACACATATATATATATAATGCTTCTGAATTTCTTCAAAAATCTATGGCAATATCTAATAATTCACTATAAAGACTTTTATATGAATGCTAAACTATACTGAAATAAAACTGAATGCTACCTGGATCATAAGTCTCTATGCCTCTTACCTTAAAAGATTTCCAGATCGACACATTGGCAATATTACTGTGTAGAATATGACAAAACGAAACATGATGCCACACAGTTTTCAGAGTGACTGGGAAAAGGGGATGATTGTAAACAAAGAATACTGCAACTTTCCTCACAGCATTACCAAAACCTATTTAACCTATATCATGGAAGATGCTATATAAACTACATCTCTATGCAGTTGAAGCAGTTTGGAAAGAAAGATTCCCAAATTTCCAAATGTTGTTTATAAATATTTGTTTTCATTTAAATAGACTTGGTTGTAAATGGTTAATAACCACAACCATTATATTTAAAGGTAAAAAAAATAAGTATTATAGTATAGATATGAATACTTTGTTTTGGAATGGATTTCATTTATTGATACAAATTTAAGGTCAATTTTGTGATATGTATATTTCTCCTCTCATTTAGGTATTGTGTTTATATATCTCATTTAGAAATATAATATATAATTAGTACAGATTATAAATAGTCACCTATGATAGTCAAAACTTACTCTTAAATTAGTTAGGTTTTCAAGATGTATTTGAGATGGACAGGCATTCTTCAAAGCATTCAAAGACCTACAGAATATGGCATTTAAAATGGTTTGGGGTTTTTCTTAACAGTCCTGGCAACAACATATGTGTCAGAAGGAAGATGGACATCAAAGAAACTCGTTAAGGAGTTTGCTTTCAATTTGGCAAGACTAGCCATTTGGACAAGATACTGCTCTTATTTGTACTGTTTGACTTTATGCTGTATAAATTGGACATGAAGGACCACAGAAAAGTGACTGCTGATACATGATGGACATTGCTGTAGGGTTCCTGCTTCATGGAAGAAGAGTCTGCTTGACATTCAAGAGGACACAGAAAAAAAGTGACTGGCAAACTGCCAATACAGGTAGACACTTTAAAGTTTCATGCTTTACTGAGGAGTCTGATACACTATGGCCTATAGGCTGAAGATGTAGCATTACAGAAAAACATTCGGGTGACTGACCAGGCAAGATGTCTCTGTCATTTCTAGAGTTTATATACTTTCCTTCTGTGGTCTTTGATAGAGTTGAAGACAGATAGTTATGGCTATAGTTTTCCTTAGTTAAGATTAAACATAAATTACATACAGGACTTTACACTAACAAAGATAGGGTAGACAATGGAATATTTTCTTTAAATCTTACTAGAAGTTAATGGACTGAACATTGTTAATTATGGTTCTTATTTGATAAATGTTTTGTTATGTAATTTAACCTTCTAAAGTTGCAGCATACAAGATGAAGTCAGGCACAAAGTATTACATCACTTCCATTCTTAAATAACACAGAGCAGCAAGGCTACTAACAATATACAATGAAACACCAAACATGCAAGTCCTTTAAGAACTGCAAACTCGCTTAGAAAAGGAACTGCAGATATTCCCCTAAGAGAGTGTTGTGTATTATATAAAGCATGGGCTTTAAAGTAACAATGAAAGTCACACAAAGACCAGCTTCTTCAGGTCAAACACAACACGGGGGTGGAGGGAGACACTCTTCACGGGAACAGGGTTATTCCAAGGTGGTGAAGGTGTAGTCACAGTTCTCAGAAGGACAATTTTGCCACAGACAGGTGTTTGGAATACAAAGAAATAATACAATGACCTAACAAATCTCTCTCCATAGAAACTAAACAAATCTCTGCCAACAGATAAAGCAGGGCACCTTCTGGCACATGTAAGAACACAGATGATTCCAGAGATAGCCCTTTCTTCAAACAAACAAAAGTGTCTTCCCTTCTCAGCTAGCAAAGTAGGTTGATATGGAGTCAATACATAGAGCAAGGAGGTAGGAAGCAGGAGTCACCCAGGGGTGGTCTCTTCAAAGACAGAACTCTTGGACCTTCCTTTGTGTTGAAGTAGTCCTTCCCTCCAAAGGCATCTCAAAAGATAACCTCTTGTTGTAGCTCCTGAGTTGGGTCAGAGCCCCTATATTGAGTCCCTGGTAGTCCTCAGGCCTTTTGCTCACCCTAGGTGCTTGCAGAGATGGGGTGAATTGTACAACTCGGGATGCGGGCATCAGTCCCTTCACTGGCCTTTCAAGGCATCTCAGGTGCATTGGGACAGGTGAAGAGTCCCAGAGCTGTGAGCCGCTCCCAGAGCAGCAGCATCTTCATCCTTGAAGAATATGCCTGGCCTGTATTTCATACCTGGCAAAGTGTACACTGGGTCTTAGTTGATAAAGACTTTGCACCCAGTAAAGGAAAGAGAGAGACAGTGGCTCCAGCCTGATGCCAGGCATCCTGGGAGCAAAGATAGATCTCCCCTACCCTCAATGCCACCCTCCTTCCTGTCACCTTCCCAAAGGCAAGGCTCTAGGGAGCAGAGCCAAGGGCAATAAGTTCAAAAAGGAGCAGGGGAAGAGAGCCACCCAGGCCACTCGTTCTGGCCAAAGTACTGTGCTGGCAAATTCCCTAGGGTTCGAGGTTGCAGAGTGGTGGTCTTCAGGTAGTTGGGATGCAGGGTATTGGGGTACAGTGCAGGCAGTACTGTGGGGCCTGGCATCAGTGGGCTGGCAATGGCCACATAGGTGGTGGGGAGTGGGAGCAGAAGTGGAGGAGAGAGCTGATCCCAGTGCCCAGCCAAATGGTGGGTCCCGCATCTTCCCCAGGATCTGCCAAACCTCTGCCTGTGCCATCCATGAAGCTGTATGATAGAGCAGGAGTGCATGCACGACCCACCCATGTGACCCATGCAGGTTAAGAGAAGGCTAGTCCTGCCTTTCCCAAGCCCTGACCTTTTTCCACTCCAGCCCACTGGGCTCCACTTGATTCAAGTGTCTAAATTTCCATGTTGCCTTAGTTGTAGCTTCACTACCAACCTACACTGGAATCCTTGACCTCCACATATGAGCAAACACCACAAACTATTGTCTTGACAGCTAACCCCACACAATGTCGGGGCGGTGTATTCTCATTACCATGCCCATGATCTCTTGCTAGTCAATTTCTTTACAGTACTTCACAATCCTGTTACTTTCCAAACCAAGAATAAGCGAGCAAAGCCTTGACCAGCAATTTTTTATGTAAAAGTAAGCATCCTCTTCCTAATGAGTCAACACAAACCTTACTTTTCCAAGCATCTTAATGTTTTTGCTGATATGATACTTCAGATTTAATTTTCAGAGACAATTTTAAACAGGAAGCTCTCTACATCCTATTCCACATCCATCAAAATGCAGTCTGAAGCCTGACTAGCAGGTCCCATATGAACACAAAAATAGGTGGGTGCTAGCAGGGAATTTAAAGGTGCTCATGTGGTCTTTCTAAAGCCACTACCTTAGATGCAGATTTAACTTCTCACCACTCCTGCCATCTAGCGGCCATGGAAGTTAAAAACTTGGTTGTAAGGAAGACACCTAATGATTGATTGTATGGAAAGGTATATGAAGACCAAAATCCTCTGGCCACTCCAGTTTTCTTGTCTCTCCTCACACTCACCCTTCACCTGGACACCTTTTTCCTTTGGCCATTTTAAATGTTCACAGGGATGTGCAAAGAGCATGAAGAAACTCACAGTCACAGAGACACATGCCCCTGTACTCTGACAGCAAAAAAAAAAAAAAAAAAAAAAAAAAAAAAAAAAAGGGGGAGTGGTGGTGGGGGCGCTAAACTCTCTGCTCCTTTGCATAGGACAGAAGAAAGGAGTTGTTGCAAGAACTCCCCCAGGAGATCTGTCACACCTTTTCAGGAACTTTGCAGGTAATGTATATATTGACCCAAGTAATGTTAACATTTGTTTTGAGCAAAAGTAAATTTTAAAAGATGAAAGAAATAGAGTAATCTTTTCAAAATTCTGCCTTAGAGGGTTGCAGGTTTTACCACCCACTGGCCCCTGGAAAGCAACAGATCCCTTAGCCAGAGTGAGTGGCCAAGGTGGCTCTCTTCCCCTGCATCTTTTTGAACATGTTGCTCTTGATTCAGCTCCCCAGAGACTGACTTTTGGGAAGGTGACAGGGTGAAGGGAGGCATGGAGGGTGGGGGAAGGGAGCAGAGACCTCACCTGAGCTCTATCTTTGCTCCCAGGGTGCCTTGGATCTGGCTGGAGCCACTGGCTCTGTCTTACCTTTCCTGGGTACAAAGTCTTTATGCATCAGCCCTGAACTACAGGCAAGGCTCATTCTGCAAGGAGGCATGTGCTGCTGCTGTGGCAGCTGCTCAAAGCTCTCAGACTCCACAGCTGGCACACTACAACTGAGATGCAATGAAAGGCACATGCTGTATATTTCTTTGTATGAGCTGAGTATGGATGCTTGCAATGTGAAATCTAGCAAATATAAAAGGGGATTGGCTGTCAGTTGTTATATTAAAAGAAAAAAAAGAACCTAATATAAGTAAAAAGATGTCATCATGGCAAGATGAAGGCATGTTATTTAAGTAAGAGTCATGGTATTAAACACCTATGTTGGCTTGCAACCCTGTAAAGACAAGACAAGCAAGTGAAACAGACATTTTACCATTCCCCTCCCAGAATCATATACAAACTTACAGGTAGCATTTACCTACCTGAGAAGCCTTAGATAATATAACTGTTTACACTTTAGGTGGGCTTTGTGACCTGTCCTCCTCAAGAGTTTCTCACAGTGCAGAGAGAACTTAATTAAACATCTAGATTCAAACTCCTGCCCAGGAAGTGACTCACCTTCTCTATTTAATTGAACAAAGTGCTTAAGTCTATGAATAAAAATGGTAGATAATGAAATAAAGCATTTTAGGCAGGCTGTAAATATTAAAGATAATCCTTCCAGGCTCTGATATGTTTAAGGTATTTCTAAGGTCACTGGAACTAGCTCTTTTATTACTTTAATGCTCATGCAATTCATTTTATTCATCGTGTGCTCAGAATTCTCACAAACACACCATAGTGACAACTGTACAGCAAATGCCTGATAATTTAACTTTCATTCATTCATCTATGGCATTGATTAAGTGGTAGGCAAAAGACAAACTCAACCAAATAATAGTGAATCAATCACTATAGTCTTCTAATCATATCGGCTTCTGTTTTCCTCTCCTGATGAATGAAGACAAGAATAGAAACCTGATATGTACTCAATCCTTCATCACCTCTCCAAGTATACATACATGGACCCAGTAAGTTTGCATAGTCATACTCAGTACCAATTCCTCCTTACCTGGCATTTCGAGACATGTTGAAACTCTCTTTTTAGAGTATGATGAATAGTATATGTTCCTCAGAGTATTACCTACATCCCCTGGAGGCATTATATCCTAGAAAATCACAGCAAGAAAGATAACATCCATACCCTAAACTGCCACACCATGTAACAAATGGAGAATTTATGAAAACACATGTTTATTTCTCACAGTTCTAGAAGCGGGAAATCCATGGTCAAGTAGCCAGAAGTAAATTGGCATTTGGTGAGGAACTGATTAAGTCATGGGACCTTCTAACTGTGTCTCACATAGTAGAAAGAGAAGACTGGACTAACACACACACACACACACACACACACACACACATATAGACACACACACCACCACCACCACCACCACCACCAACAACAACAACAAAATCCACAGGGCATAAATTGTTCAAATACAGGAAAACGTAGAAGACAGTTTTCATTGCAATCACTACAGTTAAAAGACACTTTTCTCGGAGTTGAAAGGACATGCTTCCCATCCTTTCAATCTCGTTAAAAAATAACAGCATTCCATTCACTCTTTTGCTCAATAATATTCATTTTGAACTTACACAATATTTTCTTTAGCCCTTCATCTATATGTTGAGAACTACTCCCATAAGCATGGTAATGCAAGGTTTTCTTCAACAGACTGATTTCACTTCCTCTAGTTATAAACCTAGGATGCTGGTCTGATTCTTTATTATTACTAATATCTGTATGATGGTTCATAGTGATGTCTCCTAATAATGGAGCCTCTGGAAATACCACTGATGAATGTATTAACTAGGCTGGTTGATGTGGAAAATCCCTCCCTAAATTCAGAGATGGCACCATTTCAAGGACTTGGTCCTGAACTAAATTCAGAGGAGAATGTTTGTGAGCATTAGCAATGATCACTCTCTGCTTACTGAACCCCAATGCAAAGTGACTAGCCAGCCTTTGCTCCCAACACTGTGCCCCATTGCCCTGGCCTGAAGCCATGATTCTCTCAAACTGTTACTCAGAATGGACCCTTCCTTCCTCAGTCACTTCATATTTATTTTACTACAGCAAGAAAAGTGGCTGGTCAAACCCATAATCTTTACTTCAATCATTGTATTATTTCACATCCTCTCAAGTGTGTGAATATGCCTCTCACTGTACAACCTATCCTGTTTTATTCTGTGCTGTTGAAAATATCCTGAAGGAAGTGCAATTCTGTCCAGGTGAAGTTTCAGTATACATATTTTCTGATACATTTTTTCACATGCTTGCTTTCCATGAGTATCTCTTCTTTTGAGAACCTTCTATTCATTTCATGCTTATTTGAATAGGATTTGTCTTTCTGTCATTTGAATTCTGTATATATTCTGGACACCAATCCTCCTTTGAATAAAAAGTTCTCAGATTTTTTTTTCTTTGCACTACAGTACACACTGTTGATTGAAGACTAGGCACTGCAAATTTCTACAAAGTTTAAAAAAGCAACACTATGGCTTCTGATGAATCTTGTTGGGTAAAGCACTTGCCACACAAGTGTACAGACCTGTATTGAGATGGCCAGAACCCAAGTAAATCCATGGTAGCACACATCTACCATCCCATCATTTCTACAATGTGATAACAGAGAGAATAAACATCTAACACCACACATTATAGCTAGTCATCTGTATTCCACTGTGAAGAACAGGAAATGAAGTCTCAAACAGGGTGGAAAGCGAGGAACAACACAGCTGTTTGTCCCAATCTTCATTCAGTCTTCCCAATCCTTGGATCATATGCTTGAGTCACCACACCCAGCTCTTTTTCAGATCTTCTATTACAAATGGGGTCCTACCTGGAGATTTCAAAGCTGTACTGTCTTAAAACTATATGAAACAATTACTAAAAATGTAGCTAGAGCCCTCACCTGACATGATGAACACTCTTCTCTAACAGGCTCAAGTCAAGCAGGTCCTAATGAAAAGTGGGAACATAACCCTTATGCACACACAGAAGCAAACTCCAGCTAGTCTACAGTGATGTGAAAAGGGAAGCCCTATACTTGTGCACAGCACACCCAGCAGACTCCCAACTTGTCTGACAATACCGGCCCTTTGCAACAGAACACTCACACCATGCTAGTGCTTACTACACCAATAGGATTATTTTTCCACAGATTGGCGACAAGGCACAGCAATGCATACCTGTCACCCCAGGCCTGGAAAAATAAAGACAAGAGGACCAGAGACTCAAGGCCATCTTTGGCTGCAGAAAGCTTGAGGACAACCTGGAGGACATGACAAGCTCTCAAATGAAAAAAAATACATGGAGTATCATTTAAGAAACGTATCACAGGACGTAGTGATTCACTTCCTAGGAGGCTGGGAAGATGTCCCTGTGTATTAGAAATCTCAAAGGAGTGTTGGTAACAGCTCTGACTCCAACAGCTAAACCAGAAAGTACAAAAGGTTCAGACACAGAAAATGCACATACAGTTAAAAAAGATAAGTCTCCATAACAACCGAAGATAACTTACAGATAGCTGTAGAAACATGGAGCAATCTCAAAGGAAACACACATTATACATAGATTGATAAATACAAACCCAGAAAAACTTTAGAAATATATACAGTCTAAGAATACATAAAGTGTTAGGTAAACAAAAGTTAAAAAAAAAATCAGGAAAAGGACTACCTTAATTTCCAAGGAAGAGAATATGACAAGAGTTTGGGATAAGGGCAATTCAATTGACAGGTAAAAAATGTCCCCACATACTCCATATATAATGTGTTATAATATGCTTATGAATTTTGTAATATTCTTTATGGATACTACACATTACCTTTATGTAAGATAAGTACTTTAAAATAACAGCTACTTTATCGTGGAATCCTCTTATCTTACATAGATATCTAGCAGGATAAATGACTTTTCTCAAAAATAAAAAAGCTTTACAATAAAGAAAAAACCCAAGGAGCTGATCCATGTTAACATCTTTTTATTTTAAATAAAATATAACTATTTACAAACAATTTGACAACTATTAAGCATATTAACAATATCGATTATGTCCATGTGTCATGTTTTGGTGAGTAGAAACATTTTTAGGGGAAAACAAACTGAATATTCTCAGCTGGCTGGGGAATCACAGCAGTGGGTTTAATCCAACTTTGACTAGAAGTGAGAGATTCTTGTTCTCCAGTCACAGTCACTTCCCTGACATTGATTTGTGCATGTCAAGTTTGATCTTCAGCTAAGAAAAGCCTTCTGTCTGTTTTCTGGAGACATTCCATACCTTTTTCATTTTAAATGCCCTGTTACAAAGACAAATGAAAAATACAGTGATGAGGGGGGTAGAGATAATGGAACTAACTACCAGGAATTCTGAACGACAAAGAACATAGTACACATGGTAATTTTGTTCATTTCTGGGAGAGGGTTTTGAGATAGGGTTTCTCTGTGTAGACCTGACTGTCCTGGAATTAGTTTTTGTAGATGAGGCTGGCTTGAATTCACACACATGCACCTACCTTTGCAACTTGATTGCTGGGATTACAGGCCTGTGCCACTTCAGCCTTGTGGTGCATTTTTGTCCTTAAATCTTCTCAAATTGCTTTTGTCCACAACAAAAAAAAATCCTTGAGGTTGAGGGTCTGTTGCAGACAGAGGGGCATGAATTTCTAAATGTGCTGTGACATTCTTGTTTTTATTAGTCATTAACTTACTTGTTGAGTGTGTCTTCTGATCCACAGAACATGAGGTAGACAAAGGACAAAGTGTGGGAATTGGTTTTCTTTTCCCACCAAAGTAGGAATGAGGAGTCAGACTGTGCTTGTCAGGCTTGGCAGCCAACATTGTACATAGCCACAATACTCTTGTCAAGAGCTAGGAACATTAGTATGCAATCTAACATACAAAACTTACATACATCTTCACGTCATTTCCAGGAAAATGAAAAGTGGTACTAGTGTTTGGCAACCTTGAAACATCTGAAGAGTACAGGCTAATTTTTCCTCTGTTCTTTAATCAAAAAAGAAAAAAATAGTAAGAACCTCCTAAAATAAACACTTTGTAATTTTGTAGTCATTTATGCTAATGTTCTTGAATCTCCTCAGCTAGCTTAGCCACATGGTAAGGAAAAATCCAACTATAAGCAAGTTACAAGAGGCATTTCAGAACAATCATTTCTACAGCTTTCTACTGTACTATCTATGAAACTTATACACAGAGAAGAATGTTTCCAAGAATACTTTTCAGTCTGCCATTCTTACTTTGAAGAGGACATTTCCATGCAAATTCAAACTGAATGCCCTTTTCAGTGTGGGGATGACACTAGCTAAGCTAATTAAGAATTTTTCTCCCCAGACCCTTAACTACCACTCGGACTGTAAAGTTAAACTGCCAGGGCTGGGAGGTTCAGACAGATGAACTCCACAACTCTATTTTCCTACAGTTCCTTCACCTCCCTATGCTAGTGCTGCCTCCAACTTTGTCATCTTACTCTCTAGGCTGTCTAAGTTGGGATCTCTCTGTTGCCCCAGTGGTTCTGGGACACAGTGAACAGTGTTTCCATAATGTTGATCTCACATATGAGGTACTTTTTCACTCAATCCAGGACAGCCACATGATCCATTTATGATTCAGCAGCCAAGAATCTCTCAGTTCTGAAAGTATTCAGTGAGGACACACAAGCCGATGTGCTTGTCAGCATTTGCAGTGGCCATAGCTCCCAGGATGTCAGTCTACAGTATCTTTTTGTCTTCCCCATCTTCTACTCCTAGAGTCCACAGATCTTCAGCAATTGGCAGCACAGACCACTCTGACCTTTTCTCCCAAAGCCTTAGGCACCTCACATTTTCTTTGAGTTTTAAACTTCAATCACGGGGACATTTTAGATCTCTTACTATGAGAGAGCTTCTAGAACACTTCCACAGGAGTGTGCTGGGGCTGAAAATAGGTTCTGGATCACACACAGGTGTGCTCTAGCTTCTTTGGAACTGTCAGTGATTCTTGACCTCTGGGTGCTGGCTAGGACCCTGGTCATTTCTTCAGAGATGGTACCCGAGAGGCACTTGCAGTTGTTAGGATGTTCTCCTCTTTCCAGTATCACCTCAATTCTTCCTCTTGGCCTGCTCTCAGTATTTCTTGCAAGACATAGTCCTGATAGGCCTGGAGGCTGCCTCATACACACCTTCAAATAGGAATGTCATCCAAACATAGGATTTACATGCGTGCAGGAGCAAACAGGGTGTTGTTATATCTCTACTAGATGCGCAGAATAAAGAGGAATGAGCTGATCTTTTCTGAATGTTGATGAAGATCACAGTTCTGCTCCTAGGCATGTGATGTGGAGTTTTAGGATGTTTCCCTGTGTGGCAGGCAGTGTTTCAAGTTCAAGATATGACCCCTGCTACATAAAGAACCACCCATCAGCTCTAGGACCTCGGATTTTTGGGATTCCTGAACACTGTTCAAAAGATGGCCTTTTCTACATCCCCACAGTAATATCAGGGCACTGAAACTAATGGTGCCTGGTATGTGCTGGGGTGGGGTGGGGATCTGTGTGTTTGTGTCTGTCTTTCTGGGTGTATCTGTGTGTTTTTCTTTATTTGTGTCTATTTTTCTGTATCTGTGTTTGTATGTGTGTGTGTAATAATCCTAATAATAATAATAAGAGACCTTGAATTTAGAAATAAAAAGAGAACATGCAGGAGACCTGAGAGAAAAAGAACATGGGAGGGAAATTAACTATACATTAATCAAAATCAAATAAATTAGGACAATGTTTAAATAGGTAACATATAGGATAAGAAAAAAATTAAAGCCCTCATCTTATCATTTCTTTTGATAAAAAACATTGGAAGTCTTTAAATAGTTATGTCTCTTCTCATTAGTAGATAGTTACCAAAACACAACCATAGAAATTACGGTTAAAAATATCAGGGAATTTTAATGTATAAAAAAACAGAGAAGAAATGTGATACCTCTGTGATGAAGGTGATGTCATCATGTACACAATATCCATAGTAATCTGTTCCCTCTGCGTCCCATTCCTTTAATACATGTGGATCAACACTAAGTATAAACAAAACATGGGGCTGGATATTACTATAGTTTTTCACTCCTTTTACAAATTTTATAGCATATATCCATATAGTGGTGAAGGGGATAACAAGAAATTATAGAGAAAGGCATACAGATATTGTAACATAAGTCCCAATTTTTTATTACCTTTTTATATTTAAAAATTATGTAATAGCGTATCTTTGTAGATCCACAGATAAACTTGACACCTTTTCATGAAGTACTTTAGATATGCATACCAGCATGTTTTATAAAGTTATTAAAGATACATTATGTAGTGAGAAGACCCCATTATCTCATTTTTATTAAAACATTTAACAAACACACACACACACACACACACAAAACAGTCAGAATGATCACCATCATTTGCAATGTGGTAAAGGGGTAGGAAGATATGGTTTCCTGTTATATAGTAACTTTTGGACTTGCTGTTTTTAATCTATTCTCCCTGTGGTATTTAGCATGTTTCTTTTACACTGTTCTACAAGCAGTCATTAATTTATGTTTTTCTAAAATGATTCTGTGCACAATAAAATAAAGCAACATTGATCATTTAAAAACACAGGAGAAGAAAATGGAAGAAAACAATAATTTTCATATCTAGGAAATATAATTAACCATTCCCCATTCACATGTATCCACACTGCCTTCTTTATTCCACTCTTTATTTTTCTTTTCCAATTTCTTCATTTATTCTGTTCTGTTCTACATTTTTCTCCTATTCTCTCTCACATTTTGTCCTGTCTCAAACTGACCACATACAAATGATGTCATTGTCTAGCTTTACCACATAGCTTCTGGTGGCATCTAGCCATTCTCAATCAGTAATCAAACAATGTACAATATCAAAACAAAATCTTTGATGCATTCTTATCTCTCTATGATAAAAGATTTAATGCTGTTAAGTGTAATACCCAAAATCATGACACTTCTTGGGCAATGAGTTCATTCTGTAAGCTTTACTGGTATTTATCCCAAATTTAAAAAGGGCTATTTTGGTTAACACTGTATTCACTGCTACTTTTAGACCTGATGTGCCCACTGGTTTGTTTCTATCTGATTTCACCCTTTACACAAATGAAGCCAAGTTTCATATTCTCGACCAAAAAACAAGGAATCATAAGATATTCTCTGTACTACCAATAAGATGTCTACCACTTGTATCTGTAATTCTCCTCTATTCTACTTTCCTGGTGTTCTAGTATGCAACATTTCAGCTATGTGCAATGAAATTGTTACACAGACATTGGCTTAAATTCCAGAACTTCCCTTATGACACTAGTTTATAGATGCAAACAATATTATCTTAGAATAATTACTTGTGAATGATGCTTACTTTATAATTACATTGAAATGCACAAGAAAAGCCACTTTATACACATCTAAAGCATACATCCAAAGTCAATTACAAAACATTCATCAAGGATAGACTAAGCTCCTACTACTTGCAAAGGATTATGAATCCTTAGAATAAAACAACTTCCTAATAAACCAAGGCACCCCCTTCCTCCCACAGGTTTATGTTTCTTCATCAGAGTCAATACTAATTCATTTAAGGTGACCCAAACCCCTCAAGACAATAAGTGAGGATTCAAAAGGTGAGAGTGTTGGACATGTCAGGGAGTGTGCTGAATCCATGCCAGTTGGAAGGAAGTATCAGGCAAACACTTAAGCAGAAGCAGACTGATATATTTAAGGACTGCAAGGAGGATGCTTAATCCTGAGAACAGTGACACTGAATATATGAGAATAGTCAAGACTGTCACAGGGTCCTATTGTGCAGTACAAAACAACACTGCAGTAAGGTGGTCTGTCTGAAGTTTAAAGGAGCAAAATGCTGGCACTGAGTTGACTGTATGAATAACAGACCCTATGAAAGAACTAGATTCATTAGTCCAGCTGAAAAAGCAGAGACCAGTGGGTGGTGAGGAGTGGTGTGGTTCCCATGACCTTTGAAGGCTGAGAGAACAGGATTTTGTCATAGATTATAAGTATGAGGAAAAGAGGAATCAAGGTAGCTGGAGAGAGCCAAGAAAGGCACACTTTGAAAAGATACAGGTTTACTGTAGACATTGCTGAATGTCAGGATTCCATCACACTGTGAAAGAAATCCAGAGGAATGATCTATCTTACACGGGTAAGGTACTGACCATATCAAGGTAGTGAAGAATAGGCAAAGAGTACACAACAAACATGCATTAAATGTTCTCTTTAATCCACAGAATATCATCCTTCTGAAAATTTAATAACAATACCTATGATAAATGTCTTTGAGTCACATTTATTTCACATTACTAAAGTCACAGAATGATCTCCTGTTTACTTCTTCTTATGCCTCTGATCAAGTTATATTTTAGTCTTAAAATAACCTCTCTGGATAAACTGATGTAAGACACACAGCACACAGATGGACGGATACCTTGGATGTGTTGACAGTCCATGGAAGGTCTGAATGCTTCCCTGAAGACAGGAACTCTCCATTCCATTATGAAATTCCTGTTCTTTCAGCTGATGCTGTAAGGTGTTCCCGGGGCTCTCTAACCCTTGAAATGGATTTTCCTGTTCCTTACTTTCTTCACTTTCTGGCAGAGAAGACACCTTGCTCTCATGTTTGATGTCTGTGTCACAGGAACAGAATCAAAGGCACAATTGGGCACAAGCTTCTTGGTGACAAAGCAGAATTACTTCATGTACATAAAATACTAGTTATTTAAAAAATGCTTTGACTCCAAAATTTAAGTTGCAGGACAAGTTACTGGGAAAAAGGATTTCTATTTTGGTTTCCACAGAAAATGAAAAGATGTGGATTCCTTCTAGACTAATGTGGTTTGATTACGCCAGACCGCCTGAAACATAGTACAAGGTGATCCTACATTCAAAACATCTAGACAAAACAGCCCTACAGACTACAGCCAGGATATCTGAATCTTCTTCGTATCCCCCATGACAGGGCCCCTCACCAGCAGGAAGTAGTTTGGAAAGAATGATGCCCAAATTCCCAAATATTGTGTATAAATGTTTGAAAAAATATAAAAAATAACACAAGGAAAAAAAAGATAAAAAGAGGATTTTCATTTATTGATTACAAAAAATACTAGTTATCTTTACAAACATGCTATATTGATGACTTTTATTCACATTAAAAAATACATTATGACTCAAGATCCCTGTTTCTACCATTGTGGTTGTAGAACCACTGCACATATCAATTTTAAATCATTATGTTTAAAATAATTTAGAAACTTAAAATATGAGAAACGATGAAGAAAAAAAGATATGAAGAGTCTGGACTGTCACTTTAACAAGGAGAAACCTGAACAAGAAGATGATCATGAAATTCCCTACATCATCAAATGCACAGTGTTTTAAGAAAGCACATATGGAAATATTGGGTAAATAATACTGTAATGTGTTTCACACTTGTAATTTACCATTGTTCTGTAAAGCAGCCTGAGAACAAAAGGACAAAATTCTTGCTTCCTCTCCTGATTCATTTTCTTCTGTGAACTCTGTTTTCACAGCATCTTCTTGCTGTCTGTGGTCCTGTTGAAAACAGAAGATGACATAAATATTCAGTCTGGTATTTTGAATTCTATATTAAAAAAATTAAAGAACTTTGCATTAAGTGTGTTTCTTAAGCCCCAACAATAGTGCTGTTCTTAACCAACCACTGTTTTCTGTTGACAAGTAACTCACTGTCATACTCATGGGAATGTCATTATATTAGCAATGCTCCCTATATCCAGAGGATCACTCACATTCCAGAAACAAATGTTTCACGGAAATTTCATCTTAAAGCCCTTTGAGATTTTAGTGTAAGCAACTAATTTTTATCATCAATACTTGACAACATAATTGTTGTTTACCTCTGGATGTTTGGTTTAAGCATGTAACTGACAGGTAGTACACTATTCATTAAAACAAACATTAAGAATCTACATTACATATACACCAAAGAGAGAAAGAGTGACAGAGAGAGAGAGAGAGAGAGAGAGAGAGAGAGAGAGAGAGTGTGGGTGTGTGTATGTGTGTGTGTGTTAGGGTGTGAGCCTTGGTGTGTCCTCAGAGCATTCATTAGCTACCTGAGGAAATATGACTATTCGAGAAGCAATACCTGTGAAGTCTGAATACAATGACAGTGATTCAGAAGTGCTCCTGAGCAACTGGGGAGAACCCAGATTTGACATGGGCTTTGGTTAATAGTTTACAGTAGTGACTTTCTGGAAAGGCTCTGTGACAAGACCTAGGCTCTAAGGAGTAAAAACAATGACCTGCTGACAGAGGCTTATATTGAATGAATGGGAAAATAAAGCTAGTTAAGTAAAGCACACCTAAATTACAAGGGGAAAGAGTTTCCTCCAGCTAGACAAGACAAAGATGCTCTACAAACCAATCAGCAACAGGATAAAACCATTTTCTGGAGAGTATTTTAATTGGTAACTACTCAATTTATCAGGTGTTGGCTAACACATGCCTACCTTCCGAATGTTTATTTCCTTGCTTGTGTGTACAAGCATGTTTGAGTATATAAACTTTATATGGGGTTGCATGGGCATGGAAGTCAGAGCTCAGTAGCAGATGTTTTCACCTCAGTTTCTCAACACATTTGGAACTTTTCAATTAGGCTAGACTGTTTGGTCAGCAAGTCCCAGGGATCCACCTGTCTCTACTTCACTCAAACTGGGATTACAGGACATGCTTCCCTTGCCACCAGTTTGGAGGGAATAATCTCAGGTCTTCTTCATGCATACCCAGCACTTGACTGAGCCATTTTCCAGCGTCTTGAGGACACTTAAACAGGGAACACTTACCTGTTATCAAACACATCAGATCACATCATAATATATTGCCTGATATTTTTATATATTTACTCAAATCAAACATGAATAACTACTGAGACTTTACCATGTGCAATCTTACTGCCCGTGCTAACAGGATGGAATAGACACAGACTTTTCTCATTTGAAAATTAGGAGTCTTGTGGAAGAGGAAGATCAATAATATAAAGTCATGAGAAGCAAATATATGCTTACCAGAGTGCTTTGAAACATGAAATAAGAATGCAAACTGGGCTTCTGGGCTAATAGAAACTAGGAGACACAGGGGGAAAATGTCTCAGCCTATTAAGTCAAGAGAAGATGACACAAGAAAGTAACATTTAAACCAACAGGAACAAGTTAGAAGACTGGACGAGGATGGGTACCACTAGGAAAACGGAATGTCATTAACAGAGACCAGGAGTGAGAGTTTCAGTTCATCTGGCTGAGATGCTGATGCATTGCAGTCCTGATCTGATAGTCCAGGACTCAGCATGGTCTGCAGTCACGGTTATGGTAGAATATTTCAAAGTGTGTGACTTTTGTTTGTGCTGCATTAGTTTAAATCTGAGAAGCTATGCCTGTTTAAAACACCTGTTGGTCCTAATAAAGAGCTGAATGTACAATAGGGAAGACAAACAAGGAAAGAAGGGCATGGCAGGCAGAGCAAGAACAGAATGAGACCTGAGGAAGTGGAGCAGTAAGAGGATGAGGAGAGGAGGATATCAGGGTCCAGCTGCCCAGTGGTCGGGTTGTCCAGCTGCCTAGTGGTCGAGTCACCCAGCTGCCCAGGAACCCTCCGATGTGTCTCTAGGTTAAGGGAATATCCTTCCATGGAAAATGTGCATCCCAAATCCTTTCAGGAACCAGGGATTGTCTTGGTAACACTGTCATAGGTCCCATAGACTGCCCAGGACTTCTAACTGAGACCTGCATTCATGGGTCCACTGTTGGTCCCTTACTGGTTTACCACCTATCAGTCTTGGGGGTCCTTGAGCTCCCCCTTGTTCAGGTCAGTTATCTCTGTAGGTGTCTATACCCTGGTCTTGAACACTTTGCTCATCACTACTCCCGCTCTGCAGTTGGATTCTAGGTGATCACATCAAGGAGTAACATTTTACCTCTGTAATACAGCAGCACTCCTCAGATACTGCCCTTTGAAGTCTTCTAATGAGCACTTGGAAAGGTTCTTTGTTGTTACCTAGCAGAAGATATAGCATATGTAAGCCATTCACTGTACACGTGTAAGTAATACTGTCAGAGTGAAATGTTCCAAAAAGAAGTATCCCTAAAAGAAGACACATTTTAATTTCTTCCAAATTTAGCGACCATTGTGCAAATTAATTGTCTCAGATCAATTTCAAAGACTGGATATTTCTATTGTGTAGAAGTGTATATATCAGTGGGCTATACTCCAAAACAATACACCCATTAAATACATCATTGCAAAACTCAAATAAAACTTCCACAAATGAGTATTCACTTTTTTTTTTTTTGCACAGGGACATAGTTCAGTGGTAGGGTACCTTGGCTAGAATGGGTTTCAGCCCTAGTGCCAAAAAATTAAATCAATTAAAACAAAGATTTTATATATGTCTTCTGTTCTCTCCTCCTCTTTTCAGAAACAGGGATCATTACTCACTAAACCACTTTATTACCTACTAATAGAACAATCCACTGTCACTTGAAAACAATAGACAGGATAGCTGCAGATCATATCAACACAAACAATACATGGCATTAAAATACAAGAAAAATCAAATCAAATAAAAAAACCAAAGAAGTCTTGAAGTGAAAACTTATGTTCCTTCTTAAGTACTGCTTCAAATCTGACATTTTCAGCAGAGCAAGTCTATTGGAGACTTAAAAATTACCCATTCCTAATTGTAAATACCTAAACATGAAAAAGTAAACACACAGCAACCCAACAGCCAACATCAAACTAAATGGAGATAAACTCAAAAAATCCGACTAAAATCAGGAACAAGACGAGGATTTCCACTCTCTCCATGCCTATTCAACATAGTACTCAGAGTCCTAGCTCTAACAAGAAGAAAACACAGGGATCAAACGTATACAATTCTGAAAAGAAGTCAGATTCTCCCTATTTGCTGATGACATGATAGTATACATAAGTGACCCCAAAATTCTAACAGAGAACTCCAAAACTGATTAACACCTTAAGTAATGTGGCAGGATACAAGATTAACAGAAAAAAATCAGTAGCCATTCTATATACAGATGACAAACAGGCTGAGAAGGAAATCAGAGAATCATCACCCTTCACAAAAGCCATTAAAAAGTCTTGGGGTAACTGTATCATAACAAGTGAAAGAAATGTATGACAACAACTTGAAGTCTTTAAAGAATGAAATCATTGAAGATATGAGAAAATGGAAAGATCTCCCATGCTCTTGGAAAGGTAGGATCAACACAGTGAATATGGCTGTCCAACCAATAGTAATCTAGAGATTCAAAATCTTTACAGAAATTGATCGAAAAATACTCAACTTCAAATGAAAAAAAAACCCAGGATAGACAAAATCATTCTGAAAAATAAAGGATTTTCTTAGAGCATCACCATCCCTGACTTCAAGCTCTACCATATAGCTAGAGTGATGGAAACAACTTGGTAATGGCATAAAAACAGACAGGAAGACCAGTAAAATAGAATCCAATAGCTTGATATCAATGCAGCCTGATATCAAGGCTTTGAACACCTAACTGTTGAAAAAGAAGCTGAAAATATGATATGGAGAAAGAAAACTTTCAACAAATGGTGCTGGTATAACTGGGAGTCAACATGTAGGAGGATGCAAATAGATCCATATGTATCACCATGCACTAATCTCAAGTTCAAATGGATCAAAGACCTGCATATAAATCCATCTACACCAAAAAGTCAAAATATATTTGGGTGCATAGGCACAGGAGACCACGTTCAAAGTAAGCCGCCAGTCGAACAAGCTCTGGGAGCAAAAATGAATAAATGGAACCCCCTAAACTGAGAAGCTTCTGAAAAGCAAAGAAGACAGTCAACATGACAAAATGGCTCCCTAAGGAATCAAAATGCCTTAACCAACCCCACATCTGACAGAGGGCTGACCTTCAAAATATACAAAGAACTTAAGAAACTAGAAATCAAACTACCAAATAATCCTATTAAAAATAGGGTAGAGATCTAAACTGAGAATTCTCCACAAAACAGTCTCAAAATGTAGTAAGACACTTAACGAAATGCGCAGCATCCTTGCTCATCAGGGAAATGCAAATCAAATTCACTCTGAGATTCCATCTTACACAGATCAGAATGGCTAAGATCAAAACCACCAAGGATTGCAGCAGTTATTCTAGCTTAGTGATAATTTCCTGTTCAAGTGTACACTGTTCCTTTTCATCCAGTTTGAGGATAACATTTTCATTTTAAGCTTATTAATATGAAGGTCGTTTGTTCTGATTTCAAATCAATATGTGAGTAGTATAAATCTCTTAGCTCAGAAATTTCTAATGTTAGTTGATTCTGCTTACTCATCAACTTGCAGAATTCACACCGCATCCTTTCCATCTTTTTAATGATTTCAGTTTCTAACTCCTCTATCTGTTTCTTGTGCTGAATGGCTAAATTATCTTTTAGTTTTGCAATATTCGTTTGAAATTCAACTTCTAGATCTTTTTTAAACTTGGAGAGTTCTTCTTCCTGGCTGGACAAGAGCTGACTTTGAAGCTGCTGCAGTTTGATTTCTTGGGATTTTGCCATTGTGTTTCGTATCTCATTCTTTTCTTTTTCTAGCATTTCAAGTTTTGTTTGGTAATTTCTAATTTCTGATTCATGTTTAAACTCAAGCTTCTTCTGGTTTTTGTGTAGAGCAGCGATCTCAGCTTTCAATTCTCCCACTGTCTGGTGGCATTTATGTGCATCATTTAGTTTCCTTTCCTGGTCTACAATTTTTTCTTGATCTCTAACAATCTTCTCTCTTAACATGTTGACCTCTTCTAAAAGGTCATTAAAGTGACATTGAAGTTCATGCTTTTCTCTCTGAAGTATGGAGAGCTCTTTGCTGAGGTTCTCATTTTGCCAAAGAGTATCTTGCAATTTTATGTTCTGTCCAGTTAGCATTAAACTCCACAACTCTAATTGCTTTTTATACTGTTTGTACATAGTGCACATATCAAAAGTAGTATGAGCATACGATGTTAAAATAGACTCCCTTTCACCTTTATGGTGGGATTTGAGATCCTCTATCTCAGATTTGTGCTGTTTTACTAATCCTTCTTTCAAGCTCATTATTTCTCTACTGTATATTTCTTCAAGCTCCACGTGGAAGTGGTCTAATTTCCTCTCTGTTCTTTCGGTGCTCTGCTCTATGCTGGTGTTAGTTTGGTGAACTTGGTAACATCTCTTCTGAAGGCCTTCAACTGTCTCCTTCAAGTGTTTCATTTCTAAACTAGAGGATTTCTCTCTATCTTTAGAACTGGCTAGCTCCCGTTTTACGCTTTGGGTCTCTTGGGCCTGTCTTTTAAGCTGTTCTTTTAAGTCTAATATTAATTTTGCAGCAGTCTCTAACTGTCTCTGTAGAGCATCACTCCTCTTCTCTTCTATAGCCTTTCTTTCCTGCAACACCTCAATGACTGCCTGCTGTTCGTGTATCTTATTAGCATTTTCTACTTTTTCATCTTCTTCCTTCAGGAGGAAAAAAAAGGAATTATAACAACTTCTGGTAACGTTGTTGCTTAACTTTAACAAAAGACAGATGGAGGTCAATTTTTACATCACTCTATGAAAAGTACCCGTCCTGCCTGCCCCTCAATCATCTCCATGATGAGACATCTAGGAGAACATAAGAGCTCTACAGCAGTTCAGACCTTTTTGGAATAAATATTGAATTACATTTGCTGTGATTAAAAATTTAATTAAGGTGGGTAGGAACAATCTAGAAGAACAGGAAAGAAAATGATAATATACTGTATGAAAAATTTTAAAATACCAAAAAAAATGAAGCACATGTTAAAATTAGAAACATACACCCTTATTTTCGTAGCATGTATGAGAATCTGGGTTCTATTACCAGCACTGCCAAAAAAAAAAAAAAAAAAAGATTTAGAAAAGAATGAAGGAAAATTAAGGACTGCTAGGCTGATGACCTGACCTTAGTTCACTCTCCAGACAAATCATTGTAAGAAAGAAACCAAAAATATTTGCTGAACTGTTACAAGTTCCCTTTTAAAATTAACTGCTTGATATTGCATTATATGTAATCTTCTGATAGGTAGTTATAATATTAATCACTCTCAGAGTACTCAGACAAAAAGATTTCAAAGTAAGTTCAGTTTACTCCCATAAACTCTAGTGATCTAAACATGTTCCTATGATAAGAAACATTTCCATGGGTCTGTACTCATTTCAATGTATGACACTTAAGGGGCATCAATGAAAACTGAGTATATATAGCAAATGGAACTGGAATTGCACTTTCAGTGCAAGCACAAACTTGGAGACTGAGAAACTGTGCTATTTGCCTTTGACTTCAATTACACAACTGTAAGGGCTCATCCCAGAGGAAGACATCAAGCACAGGCATATCACAGTCTCATCAAAACACCAGGTGGAGCAGAGGTCTAGGCAGAGGTTTCGATCTGTTCTTTAGTTTTCTCTCTGGGCAAAGGCTTCAGATCCAAATACTAAGCATGAAATAACTACAGAACTGGCCACAGCAGGTGAATTATATTACAAAGGTCCTTGGCAAGCAGAATTCAAAAAAATTATGAATGGATGTATACTAAAAGACAAAAAAAAAATGTCACAACTCAGACAGAAGGAAGCTGTCTGAAGGAAGTGCTGAGTGTTTCCATCTAAGTTCAGTTCATGGAAAAACACAAAAGTGTCTACAGCATTTGACAGTTATGCTCCCTCAAGAAAATCATACCCTGAGCCACGCACGCCTATAATATAGTCACAACACTCAAGAGGCAGCATGATCATCCAACCATACACAATATAGATACTCAATTGAAGAAAGAAATTGTTGGAAATTGGGGTAAATAGGACTGACGAATTTAACCCCATAGGCATGACCTGCACTAGATTAAAGTGCATCATTCAGTTCATCTTAGTCAAATTATACGACATCTGCCAGCTCACAACCTCCCATCTTATCACTAAAGAACAACCTAACTAGTAATTGTATTTTTAAGTTCTTTTGCCTGTGACAGGAAAACAAAATCCAAATGACCCATAATATTCACTTTGCCTTGATAGTTAATGGTTGCAAACTAATAATCTTATATTCAAAGTTTTAAATAGACTCTAGAACTTGGAACACCCTGATTCACTGCTGATCTATCTCAGGACTCACATAATACCAAATGAATTTTCTGAGCTGACAACTCAAACTCAGAGTGTTCCCTAGATTTTCTATGTATTATAACGCATTTTTGTTACATGTGAAAAAGCAGTATGGTACAAATCTCTGCTGTGCCCTAAACCATCTGAATTCCAAGTCTGGTAAGGGACTAAAGCTGCCAGCAATAATTCACTTTTGACTTTTCATTTCTCATTGGAAAATCAGTGAAAGCAAACCTTTAGGATGAGTTGATTTATAATTTAAGATTTTAATCTACGTGGTACATAATGTCATCTCCTGCCCCAAAGAACCTTAATATCCAAATGTATACAATAAATAGAATATAATTCACTGCATTTTGTTTTTGTGATACATCTACAGAATTTTATATTGTGACAAAGGTATGTTCACAATTTCAGTATCATAGCTAAAGTAGATGGAAAGACATCAGATGGGACAAGATATTTGAGTTATAGCTTTAGGTTCTACTGAGACTTGAGGTAACATATGCAAACCACTTTAAGGAACACAGTAGTGGACACTACAATCTCAACAACTATACATTTGACACATACAGTTAGTATGAGTTTCTCGATGGCTTTAGAAATAAATTATTTTCCATTTTCACTGTTTCATTTAATTATAAAATTTCTAATTCACATTCATAAGACACATGAAAAGAATATTACAAAGTGTGACAGGCTAGCTGACATCTTACTTTACCATTTCATTTACTCTAATTTTCTCTTGTAGAAAGTTGATTAGAGTTTTGAATTCCTCCTCCTTTTTCTGATAATCCTTTATCAGATCATTTTGTTTATCCAGCTGCTGTTGCTGGGCAAGGACCTGATGTTTAAGGAAAGCCAGCCCCTCAGCAGAGATACTGTGGGAGCTGCTGGGCCATGTCTTGCTGGCCTGTAAGTTGAAAACAGAAAGAACCTTCAACATACTGAGCCCTGAAGTGACTGTTTGTGAATAGAATTCTGGAGGCTTGTTCTGCAGACACTGGCTCTCTGTGAACTCTCTTTATTCAGGAGTTTGAGATTTGCTGTGCTATGACTGGACTGACTGAGCCATAAATTATTTTCCAAATGATAGTTCAGAGAACGTAGGTCTAGTAAGGGAAATAGGATTGAGGCCACCCACAATACCTCGGGAAGTGGGACAGGAAAAAACAGCTGCACCCTGGTGATTTTTCAGACTCTACTTACCATATCTTTCAAAGTCTTGATTATATTTCTGTGCCTAAATTCTGTAGGACACCTTTATATGTACATTGAACTCTCTGGCTTCAGATATTTTAAGCTGTTTTCTGAGAATTGCTACCAAACTCTGATCAATGAGATCAGATACTATGTTAGTCAGGGCTCCTACTGTTGAATGAACAAAATCAAGTTGTGGAGGAGAGAGTTTATTTGCCTTATTTTTCTGTGTCATTGTACAATCTTCAAAGGAAGTCAAGCCAGGAACTCAAACAGGGTTGGAATCTTCAAGCAAGAGCTGATACAGACGACGACATGGAGGATGGTGCATGGTGAATTTCTTCTCATTGGCTTACTCAGCCTTCCTTCTGAAAGATCACAGGACCCCTCCCCAGAATGACACCACTCCCAATGGACTGAGATCCCTGGTACTAATCACTAATTAAGAAAATGCCATTATAGGTATGAAGAAAAAATTGACTCTAGAGAAATACCCAGAGACCTACATGACTGACCACAACTAACAACTTGGGTAACATAGAAAGGATACCTTAAATGCCCTTCCCTGATAATGAGATGGATGACTAACTTATCCACCATCATAGACCCCTCATCCAGTAGCTGTTGGAAACAGAAGCAGACACTCATAGTGAGTCTACATAGTGAGTTTCTGGATAATGTTCAGAATCTATGCAGAAAACTCTGTCTCAAACAAACAATTTTTTGGTTACTAATATCATCACAAATATACCAGTGTTTTCAGTATGATAAAATAGTAACTGAACTACTTCTTTTAATACACTAAAAGCAGGAAATGGCTTCATGGCAAGTTTTGATTTGTTACCTACCCAAGTAACACAACAAGGCTGGGTTTGGCATCACCTGTGTTCTTGAGGTTATTAAATATTTTATGGCTAGCTACTGCCTTACTCCTGAAATTTGCAAGAAGAGACAAAAGTCATCTTTAAACTGCACAGGGTGCTGATGGCCACTCTCCTTACACTACAGTCCATTCAGAACTATGCTGAAAAACTGAAAGCACTCACCACAACTAGTTCCTGATTAGGTATCCCATCGGTCTTGAACTCATGAGAAGTTCTTTCATTATTATTCAAGCAGTGTTGATGTTGTTCGCACTTTGAAAATTTTTTAAACTTGTTCTTAGACTGCTGTTCACCTTGGGCCTTTCTTGCTCTATACTGAGCAAGCTATGGGGGGTGGGTGGGAGACAAAGCAGAATTATCACCTAAGATTTTTTTCTACCCTTATTAAAGCTCTGGGTCATTTTATTTAACTCAAACTATCATTAAAATGGAGTGACAAAACAAAGGACACTTTTGCTGTCCTTGATAGAGAATTGCTTTTGTGCTACAAAGAAACTGGATCTTTCTAAATAAAGACGAAAAACTGAAACTATCTGAAATAAAGAAAATTTGCTCAACATCAGATGGAGAGAGAGGCAGGCACTCAGAGTACTTAAGACATTCCTCATATCGCAGGCATAACACACAAAGAAGGTCAAGACTATCATCCTTCATGTGTTTGTTAGGACTTTACATTACCGCTAAAAATAACTAGCTTGTGCCTGAAAATTTAGTCCTAACTGTGGTTTATGTAGCCTTATCTAAAGGATAATCATGCAAATAATCTAAATTTAAGATGTTAATGCTTTCTAGCCTTCAATCATTTGCATATCATTCATACAATTTCCTTAGACTCCACAGAAATGTACCTCTCTTATCTATGTTTAATTTGAAAATGTTTAATTCTGGACACCTCTTTCTCTTGCGATTTCTCTTTTAAAATGTAGCCAATAAAAATTAAAACAAGGGCAAGGCTATGTCTAAGATGTTGGACACTAATGAAATTCATAAGGGTAATGAATGAGGATTAAACCATTCAGGGATAGAAGAGCAGCAAACACTTTCAGCATCCATGGTAGAAGGAAAAATATAAAAGGTAACAGACTTCTTCAACAATATACAATATTCCTACCATTGGACTAGGACAAATAAAATACCACCATCTCCTTAGAATTATCATCTCATATATATCTCAATGATGAGTGAACTATAGTGAATCCTTATTAAACTTATTGATTCAAGTCAGTAATGACAATACTTAAGACAGAGTAGAGGCTGAAAACATTATCCCAGCATAATTATTATGAAAATAAAATCATCGCACCTCTTCTTAATAGAGACACAGCAGGCTTCACCTCAGACTTCAACCATCAAGAATAGTATCTAGCTTGGATTTCAGTAACACTAAACTCACAGCCATAATTAAATCTTGTAAAAAGGTATAAAAACTTCTGTGTGTTTCTGAAACGAAACTACAAGTGTTTCCTCTAGATTTTATTTCTCTGATTGTGCTGGTGAGTAGAATGTGTTTGAGTGAGTGTGCAGGTGTCCTTGCCAGAGTGTGTGCATGCGGTGCCAGAGGTTGCCTGCAGGTACCATCCTGTATTGTCACCACTGAAGCAGTGGCTCATAGTGTTGGCTAGGTAGGCTGGCCAGCAAATTCCAGGCAACTTCATGTCTCCATCTATGTTTCCCTGTGTTGTGATATAGGACTCACACCACCATGCCTGGATTATTATATGGATTTTGGAGACCTGAACTTTAATTGCATATGAAACATTTTGCATACTGAACCATCTCTCCAGCCAGAACTTCCTTTTTATAAAATTTATTTTCTATGAAACAATCGAGGCTCCCTCCTCTCTGATGACTGTGGCTTGTGTCCAGATGATACAAAGCCAGCCAGTACAATAGGAAAACAGATTAAAAATATCATAATTGTTTCCACTTATGACATTATCTCAAAGTTAACTTCATTTTAGGGAGCAAGGAGGGCAAAATAAGCTCAAAGAGATAATTTCAGAAAGAAATCATTACATTCATTTTTGGGTGAAATTATTCATTAAGCCCACTGACAGATACATATTTTAATTCTGGATTATTTACAGGCCTTGCCATACAAGCATGCCCACACATAAGTGTACTCCAAATTTATAATAATTACATTAACAGAAATTCTACAGGTGCTGTTTAATTTACAGAACCTTCGGTCTCAGAATTCTACACACCTCCAAAAGATATTGTACTCAAATATACAAGAGAAGAAGGGAAAGGAGAAGGATGGAAGGAGGGGAAGGAGGAGGAGGAGGACGAGGAGAAGAAGAAGAAGAAGAAATGATACTTCTAAAATCCAAAGAGAACACTAAACACCCATTCAGGAAGCTCAAAGCACCAATCAGTCACATAATAGCATTTGGAAAGTTTTAGGGGAAAATGGATGCTGTCAGTACAGGTATCATGTCTCCCACTACAGACAGAAAGGGCATCTGTCCCCAGCCACAGCCTCTGCCATGCGGCCCCACCCCTCCTGACCCTACTCCTGCCCAGAGATAACCTCCTCCCATTGCAGCCAGGCCACCATTGTCCTACCTTTGCCCTGCCATATTCTATCTTCCTCCTTCTCTCCTCGTCCTCCATTGCTTCTGCGGGCCATAGAGGGATAGGATGGAGAGGAAAGAACTGTTAGGACTCAAGGGGACAGTGCTCAAAGGCCACCAGGGCAAGCTGTGTCTCACTGGCCACAACTGCCTTCCTCACCATCATGCCATCACCAATGCCATCTTTATCTCCTTGGAAACACACTTGTACCATGAGAGGACGTACCTGCTGGGAGCCTGGCTATACAGCTGCTCCCAGATCTGGGATGGAAGCTTCTACAACAACACAGTGCCTTTCCAAACTCAAAAGCAGAGGCTGCCTGAAGAGGATAAGCTTCAGTGGGGAATGAGGTGGCTAGGGAAGGACCCCCTGGTTATGGTCTATCAGCCTAGGATGAGGGGTACCCTGGGGACACACTATTCCTTCCTTATGCCACCCCAAGTCCTTCCTCCTTGTGCCAGCTGGTTCCTGCCCACCCAGCTTCTCCTACATGGAGAACAACTCCTGCTGCCCCAGGCTTCTACCAGCTCTTGGTTACCTGAAGCTATGCAGATGCTCTCCTCCCACAGGGGGCTTTTCCTTGGGAATCTTGCTCCTGAAGGAGCTCAAATTTGGAATATAAATTGGGAACAAAACTGATCTACTCTCACTTCCCAACGTTAAAGGATTGAATAACATGAGGTGGTGAGCACTGAGTATGAATGGGGTCCGGAACACAAAGTTCAGTGTGAGTGGTGTCCTAAAGGCAGATCCAGACACAAAGGTGGCTAATTAAGAGTGGATGATTATACATAAAATCACAGTAGTCACAGAAGGCCAGACTAATTTATGGAGGCTCTTGTAAGATTAGTACCCATTTCTCTGAATGAGAACAGAAGCCTCTGGGAAAGTCTCATTGGCTATGCTATTACTAGGTATAAAAGCTGCAGCGAAGGGAGGGTTTGCATTTCTCTTTGTTGAGAATCTCCTTTACATTGTGTCACCTGATTACCTGGACCTGGGGTGAATACATAGAAATTAGTCACACCTATGGAACCTTCTAGTGACATAAGTACTCATTCCCCTTCAAGGTCAAAGGCACAAAGACTAAATAAGTCAGCCTACCTTTATAAAATACTCATTTCAATGTTCCTCGAAAGGCTAGCCGTCACCAGAAGCTTAAAACTAGTCTGCATCCAGTACAGCTGAATTGGGCCCTGGCTCAGGGTATTTATCCCTCACACTGAGGTGATGTCATAAAGGAGGAGAAGCATCATCTCCTGGCAACCTGCTACTTCCAAAGGTAACAAGAATGCATTTAGGTCATGTTGCTAGGCAACGGGTCCCACCAATGGATGCCTCTAAGCTTGGGAACCCAGGCGTGTTGGGGTGCTCTTCAATCATAATGTGCCTGGGAGGCAGACTCTGTCCTCACACTTGTGTGGCAGTTACATTTCCACTGAGCCACCTCTGCATCCCCTACAGTGCAGTTTTCAAGAACTACATTTGTATTTACAAAATGTCTTCAATAACATAGGGGAGCGTTTTCGTGTGTGTGTGTTTGTGTGTGTGTGTATGTTTTTTTTTTGTTGTTGTTTGTTGTTTTTTTAATTTAAAAGTGAAAGTCATTTAAATATAAAGGCCTAAACTGACCTATCATCAGTTAAAGTGGCATGGGATCTAAATGAAATCATAGTACGTGTTTCTACTGTGCAAAGCATGAAATTGTAGACCAGTTGTCCAAGACAGTCCCGTTAATTACTGACTAATGAAATAAATGATCACAAAATTCAGTATTTAAGGATTTCATACCAGTAAGTAGTCACAGCACATGAACTAAGCTTCCAAATTGTTGTGAACATGTGTTCTTTATCTTCAGAATAAAATACATTTACCCTAAATGAAAGTATTTTCTTTTGCTTTTGCTAGGAAAAGTTTTGGATGGTGCTATGGCTCCTGGTAGTTTTGAGAGAAATCAATCTTGCTGGCCTACATGTGTTCAGACAAGTGTAAAGACTACATAAACAAAGAATATGCATCTCTCCTGAGGTAGAACAGCACAACTCCGGTGGACTCTCCCCTACACCTTACCCAGGACTTCCCTGGGCTGGCCCTGTGTCCCCCTGCCCTTGTGTCCTGTCCCCATGAAAAGCACTCTTGGAGCTGTGATACAACCACCACAGCCCCCACTGAGAGCCTGCCCTCCCCCTACCCTGTGCCCTACACTGCCTACTGTCCCACAGCTGTAGTTGAGCACTGAAACAGCAGGTGGAGCCAAGAAGCCAGACACCTTCTGGGAACTTCTCTGAGCAGATCTGAACATACAAGACCTGACTATCCATGCAGAACATACGTATATCCACATGCCTGGTTTCTGACCCCAAATGTTGATCCTCTACTGGCGTAATGGGCCCCTCCAGAAATCTGCCTATCTCTGCAGGAACACTCTGAGTTCCTGCTGGTAGGATCCTCGAACCCCATCCCAGGGACTCTGCTAAAGAAGCCTCAGCTAGAGAGTGCCAGGCCCAGGCTAGATCTGCCTATAGGCACAAGGAATATCCTGAGTCCAAGCCTTCTGGATCTTTGACCCCCATCACCAGTCTTCTGCTGGAGCCTGAACACTATCCTGACTACCTGACCCTGCCTTTGGAGAGTCCTCCTAGAGTGCTTGGA
This sequence comes from Phodopus roborovskii, assembly GCF_943737965.1. Classification (NCBI taxonomy): domain Eukaryota; kingdom Metazoa; phylum Chordata; class Mammalia; order Rodentia; family Cricetidae; genus Phodopus; species Phodopus roborovskii. Next base: position 66,708 of record NW_026125717.1, read on the forward strand.
CCACCCAGAGCTTCATACATGAAAGTTCTAACCCACTAAACCCACCATGGAAGTACCAGAGAGAAAGGAAGAGACCCCACCAACAGACACTGGAAGAAGCTATGGGAAGAAGACAATAAAAGAAAACACCTAACAACAGAAAATCAAGCATGAAGCCACCAGAATCTAGGGAAACAACACCAACTATACCAGAACACAAAAAAGCAGAAGGAGCAGAAGGGAACAATTTAAAAATTATCATCATAAAAATGATAGAGGCCTTCAAAGAAGATGTGAGAAAATCCCTGAAAGAAATGGAAGAAAAAACAAACAAAAAATTGGAAGAAATGAAAACATTTCTTAAGGGAAGTAAATAAAGTACAGAAAGCAAAGAATGAACAATTAAGCAGGTGAAGGAAACGGTTCAAGACTTGAAAATTGAAATAGAGAAAATAAAGACAACACAAACCTAAGGAATGCTGGAAATAGAACAACTGGTCAAATGATCAGGAACTACAGATGCAAGCATAACCAACAGAATTCAAGAGATGGAAGAGAGAATCTTAGGCACGAAAGATAAACTAGAGGAAAGAGATTCATCGACCAAAGAAAAATGCAAACACTTAACACAAAACCTCCAGGAAATGTGGGAAACTGTCAAAAGGCCAAATCTAAGAATAATACGCCAAAAGGAAGGTGAGGAAGCCCAGCTCAAAGGTGTCAAAAACATATTCAACAAAGTCATCAAGGAAAATGTTCCCAATCTGAAGAAGGACATGACCATGAGAATACAAGAAACATACACAACACTAAATAGACTGGACCAAAGAAAAAAGACACCTCGATATATAATAATCAAAACACCTAACATACCTACAGAACAAAGAAAGAATATTAAGAGCAGAGAAGGAAAAGCAGGTAACATATAAAGGCAGACCTGACTTCTCCATGGAAACACTCCAGGCCAGAAGGTCCTGGACAGATGTTCTACAAACACTAAGAGTCCACGAAAGCCAGCCCAGGTTACTATACCCAGCAAAACTCTCAATCACCATAGAGAAGAAAACAAGATATTTAATGGCAAGGCCAGATTTTCCAAATACATATCTACAAATCCAGCCCTACAAAAAATTTTGGAAGGGAAATTCTAACCCAAGGAAGTTAACTATGCCCACAAAGACTTAGGCAACAGATAATCTCACTACATAAGAAACCAAGGGTAAAGCAGAACAAATATATTCACAATACCACTGCTGAAAACAAATCTAAAACAAACAAGCATTAACAATCAATGGTCCTTACTCACCCTCAAGATTAATGGTCTTAATTCACCTATAAAAAAAAACTGAGGCTAACAGAATGTGTACAAAGGCAGAATCCATCCTTCTGCTGCATATAAGAAACACATCTAAGCTTCAAAGATAGACATTACCTCAGGGTAGAGGGCGGGGGAAACATCTTCCAATCAAATGGACCCAGGAAGCAAGCAGATGTGACTACCCTAAAATCTAACAAGTTAGACTTCAAAAGAAAATTGATCAATAGAGATGATGATGGTCATTTCATATTCATTGCAGGAGAAATCTATCAACACAAAGTACAAACAAAAGACGGTGGTTGATATTACTATGGATTTGGACTCATTTTACAAATTTTATAATATATATCCATATAGTGGGGAAGGGGAAACAAGAAATTATGGACAAAGGCCTACAGATATTGTAACATAAGCCACTTTTTATCTACCTTTCATATTTAAAATAATGTAATAGAGTATCTTTGTAGATCAACAGATAAACTTGACACCTTTTTATGAAGTGCCTTAAGATATACATGTTTACATAAGTTTTATAAAGTTATTTCAAGTATATTATATAGTGAAAAGACCCCATTATCTCAATTTTATTAAAATAATTAACACACAAATACAAACACATACACACACACACACAACAACAACAACAACAACAGTCAGAATGATCACCATCATTTGGAATGAGGTTCAGGGGTAAGGAGATATGGTTCCCTGTAACTTTTGGACTTGGTGTTTTTAAACTATTCTCCCTGTGGTATTTAGCATGTCTCTTTTACATTGTTCTACAAGCATTCATTAATTTATGTTTTTCAAAAGAGTTTATGTGTACAATAAAATAAAGCAACATGAACATTTAAAAACACATGAGAAGAAAATGGAAGAAAACCATAATTTTCATCTGTAGGAAATAAAATTAGCCTCTACCTATTCACATGTATCCATATTCACATGTATCCATACTGCCTTCTTTGTTCCACTATGCAATTTTTTTCAATTTCTTTATTTTTCTATTCTGTTCTACATTTTTTTCTCCTATTCTCTCTCACATTTTGTCCTTACTAAAACTGACCATAAACAAATGACGTCATTGTCTAGCTTTACCACAGCTTCTGATTGCAATACAAACAATGCTACAACATCAAATATCATAACGATATCTTTGATAAATTCTCCTCTCTCTATGGTAAAATATTTACTGCTGTTTAGTGCAATACCCGATATCCTGACACTTCATGGGCAATGAGTTCATTTTCATGGGCAATGAGTTCATTCTGTAAGCTTTATTGCTTTTTACCCCAAATTGAAAAAGGCTAGTTTGGTTGTCACTGGATTAAATGCTACTTTTAGACCTGATGTGCCCACTGGTCCCTTTCTATCTGATTTCATCCTTTAACAATTGAAGTCAAATTTCATATTCTCAACCAAAAAACAAGGGATCATAAGATATTCTCTCTATTACCAATAAGATGTCTAGTACATGTATCTTTATTACATGTAATTACCCTTTATTGAATTTTCCCGGTGCACTAGTAGCAACATTACAGCTATGAGCAATGAAATTGTTAGAGAGACATTGCCTTCAATTCCAGAACTTTTCTTATGTCACTAGTTTATAGATGCCAACATTATTTGTCTTTGAATAAATACTTGTGAATAATGCTTGCTTCAAAATTACATTGAAATGCACAAGAACAGCCACTTTATACACATCTAAAGCATACTTCCAAAGTAAATTACAAAACATTCATCAAGGATATATTAAGTTTCTACTACATGCAAGGAATTATGAATCCTTAGAATAAAACAACTTCCTAATAACCCAAGGCACCCCCTTCCTCCTACAGGTTTATGTTTCTCCATCATTGTCAATACTAATTCTTTAAAGTAACCCAAACCCCTCAAGACAATGTTTATAATTGAGGATTCAAAGAGTGACAGTGTTGGACATGTCAGGGAGTGCTGAATCCATGCCAATTGGAAGGAAGTATCAGGCAAACTCTTAAGCAGAAGCAGACTGATATATGTAAGAACTGCAAGGAAGATGCTAATCCTGAGAACAGTGACACTGAGTATGTGAGAATAGTCAAGACAGTCACAGAGTCCTATTGCACAGAACAAAACAACACTGAAGTATGGTGTTCTGTCTGAAGTTTAAAGGAGCAAAATGCTGGCACTGAGTTGACTGTATGAGGAACAGACCCTATGAAAGAACTAGATTAATTAGTCCATATGGAAAAGCAGGGAACAATGGGTGGTGAGGAGTGGTGTGGTTCCCATGACCTTTGAGGACTGATAGAACAGGATTTTTTCATAGATTAGAAGACAGGTATGAGGAAAAGAGGAATCAAGTTAGCTGGAGAAAGCTACAAAATGCACACTTTGAAAAGATACTGGTTTACTCTAGACATTGCTGAATGTCAGGATTCCATCACACTGTGAAAGAAATCCAGTGGAATTATCAAAATTACACTGCTAGAGTACTGACCATATCAAGGTAGTGAAGAATAGGCAAAGAGTATACAACAAACATGCATCAAATGTCTGCTTTATTCATTAGAATAACATCCTGAATATGTAAGCACAATTCCTAAGGTAGATGTCTTTATGTCACTTTTATTTCATATATCTAAAAGTCACAGAATTATCTCCTGCTTTCATCTTCTTGTTCCTTAAAATAACCTCTCTGGATAAACTGATGCATGACACACAGCACACAGATGGATGGATACCTTGGATGTGCTGACAGTCCATGGAAGGTCTGAATGCTTCCCTGAAGACAGGAACTCTCCATTCCATTATGAAATTCCTGTTCTATCAGCTGATGCTGTTAAGTTGTTCCCAGGGCTCTCTAACCCCTCAACTGGATTTTCATGTTCTTTACTTTCTTCACTCTCTGTCAGAGAAGACACCTCGGTCTCATGTCTGATGTCTGTGCCACAGGAACAGAATCAAAATCACAATTGGGTACAAGTTTCTTGGTGACAAAGCAGAATTACTTGTGTGTACATAAAATACTAGTTATCTTTACAAACATATTATATTGATGACTTTTATTCTTATTAAAAAATACCGTATGAATCAAGATCACTTTTTCTATCATTGTGGTTTTAGAATCACTAAATATATCAATGTTACATCATTAATTTTAAAACAATTTAGAAACATAAATATGACAAATGATAAACACAAAAGAGATGAGGAGTCTGGACTGTCACTTTAACGAGGAGAAACCTGAACAAGAAGATGAACATGAAATTCCCTATGTCATCAAATGCACAGAGTTTTAAGAAAAACACGTATGTAAATATGGAGTGTATAATACTGTAATGTGTTCCACAATAAAAATTTACCATTGTTCTGAAAAGCTGCCTGAGGGCAAATGGACAAAAACCTTGCTTCCTCTCCTGCCACATTTTCTTCTGCAAACTCAAGTTTCACAGCATCTTTTTGCTGTCTGTGATCCTATTGAAAGCAGAAGATGACATTCATCCTGGGATATTGAAGTGTATAGTAAAACAATTAAGAACTTTGCATTAATTTTGTTTCTCAATCCCCCACAATTGTGCTGCTCTGAATCTTTGTTTTTTTTTTTTGACAATGACTCACTGTCATACTCATGTGAATTAAATTGTATTTGCTAATCTCTTGTATACCCAGGAATGCTCACTTTCCAGAAAAAAATGTTTCACAGAACTTTACCTTAAAGCCCTGTGAAGCTTTAGTGAAAGCAACTAATTTTTATCATCAATACTTTACAACATCATTTTTGTATGTATCTGGATGATTGGTTTAAGCATGTAATTGACAGGTAGTATACTGCTCATAATAATAGACACACTGTCTAAACACTGAAGAATCTGCATACACACACACACACACACACACACACTCACACACACACACACACTGAGGGGGGGAGAGAGAGAAAGAAAGAGAGAGAGAGAGAGCATCTATGTTCTCAGAAAGTTCATTAGCTAGCAGAGGAAATAAGACTATTAGAGAAGCAACACCTGTGTAGTCTGAATTCAATGAGTCAGAAGTGCTTCTGAGCACCTGGGGAGAACCCAGATTTGACATGGATGATTATTAACAGTTAAAACCATTGATCTTCTGGAAAGGCTCTGTGACAAGAACAATTCTCTAAGGAGTAATAACAGTGACTTGTTGACAGGGGCTTACATGGGGTGAAAAGGGAAAATAAATCTAGTTAATTAAAGCACACCTAAATTACAAGGGAAAGAATTTTGAATTGCTGTACAAGATGAATATAGGATGCTGTGAAAACCATTCAGCAACAGGATAAGAACTATGTACTAATGCACTATTTTTTTATTTTTTTTTATTTAATTTTATATAAAAAAGTCCAATTAAATGAAAACAAACATTTATACACAATATTTGGGAATTTGGGCGTCGTTCTTTCCAAACTACTTCCTGCTGGTAAGGGGCGCTCTCTTGGGGGATTCAAAGAAGATTCAGATATCCTAGCTGTAGTCTGTAGGGCTGTTTTGTCCAGCTGTTTGGAATGTAGGATCAGCTTGTACTCTGTTTCAGGCAGTCTGGTGTGATCAAACCACATTAGTCTGGAAGGAATCCACATCTTTTCATTTTCCCAACCCCCCACCACAATACCATATGTAGGAGAATGCCATCCAGTTGGGGTCATGTAGATCTGTCAGGTCCTGTGAAGTAGGGACTAGGGCTTCTCTCCTATCTCTAGAATAAGGCAGTTATCCCTCCATGGGGGATATGTTTGCAAAGTCCTTTTGTGCACCAGGGATACATCCTGGCTCCAAGGTCTGAGGTCTCTTAGATGGCTCAGACCTTCTGGCTGAGACCCATATTCAGGGGTGTCCGAGTCAGTCCCCTGTTGGCTTCCCAGCTATCAGTCTAGTGGCCCTTAGCTCCTCCTTGTTCAGGTAAGCTGTCTCTATGTACTTCTACCGCATGGTCTTGTCCTATCCATCTGCTTCTGGGTTCTAGTTCAACTCAGTGTTTATGTATGGGTGTTTGCTCCTGTTTTCAACAGGCATTAGTTGAGGACTCCATGGAGAAGTTAGTTGTTGATCTCACTCTCCGGGAAGGGCATTCATGATAGCCTTTCCACGGAAGCTGAGATTGTTAGTTGGGAGCAGTCTTGTAGTTCCCTCGACCTTTCTTTGTGTTCAACTTTATCTTCAAACCAATATTGGCTCCCTCTTTTATGTTCTCTCTCTCTGTCTCTCTCTGTCTCTCTCTCTCTCTTTCCTATTTTCCATTCCTAACCAGGCTCAATCCTCCTGGTCGCACATGCCTTCCTCTCCTCCCTCTCATTTTCTCCTACTTCTCTCTCCATTAGCTGTCCTCCCCCACTTTACCTGAGTTCTGGGGGACTTGTCCCTTCCCAGTTCTGTGAGGGACTTTATATGAATCTCTTAGAATACAACTTGTATCCTAGTTCCTCTGGTGATGTGAATTATAGGCTGGTGATCAATTGATCTAGTTCTAAAATCCATATATTAGTGAGTACATACTGTGTTTCTCCTTTTGTGACTGGGTTACCTCATTCAGGATGTGCCATCCACTTGCCTGCGAATTTCAAGATACCATTATTTTTTTCTGCAGAGTAGTATTCCATTGTGTAGATGTGCCACATCTTCATTAACCATTCTTCAATTGAGGGGCATCTAGGTTGCTTCCAGGTTCTTGCTATTACAAATAGTGCTGCTATGAACATAGTTGAACAGATGTCTATGTTGCATTGATGTGAATCCTTTGGGTATATGCCTAAGAGGGGGATTGCCGGGTCCTGTGGTAAACTAATTCCCATTTTCCAGAGGAACCGCCATACTGATCTCCAAAATGGCTGTATGAGTTTGCACTCCCACCAGCAGTGGTGGAGTGTTCCACTTTCTCCACATCCTCTCCAACATAAGTCATCACTGGTGTTTCTAATTTTAGCCATTCTGGCAGGGGTAAGATGGTATCTCAAAGTTGTTTTGATTTGCATTTCCCTGATAGTTAAGGATGTGGAGCATTTTCTTAAGTGTCTTTCAGCCTTTTTGATTTCCTCCATTGAGAATTCTTTCTTCAGTTCTGTACCCCATTTTTTAATAGGGTTATTTGGTGTTTTGTTGACTAGTTTCTTGAGTTCTTTGTATATTTTGGAGATCAGCCCTTTGTCGGATATAGGATTAGTGAAAATCTTTTCCCAGTCAGTGGGCTGCCGTTTGGTCTTGTCAACTGTGTCCTTTGCCTTACAGAAGCTTCTAAGTTTGAAGAGGTCCCATTTATTAATTGTTTCTTTCAGTGTCTGTGCCCCTGGAGTTATGTTCAAGAAGCGGTCTCCTATACCAATTTGTTCAAGGGTACCTCCTACTTTCTCTTCTAAGAGGTTCAATGTGGCTGGATTGATGTTGAGGTCTTTGATCCATTTGGACTTGAGTTTTGTGCATGGCGACAGACATGGGTCTATCTGCAGTCTTCTACACACCCTCATCCAATTATGCCAGCACCATTTATTGAAGATGCTGTCTTTGCCCCATTGTACAATTTTAGGTGTTTTGTCGAAAATCAGGTGTTCATAGGTGCATGGATTAATATCAGGATTTTCAATTCGATTCCATTGGTCTACCTGTCTATTTTTATTTCAATACCAGGCTGTTTTCAGAACTATAGCTCTGTAGTAGTGCTTAAAGTCAGGAATGGTGATGCCTCCTGAAGTTCTTTTATTGTATAGGGTTGTTTTGGCTATCCTGGTCTTTTGGTTTTCCATATAAAGTTGATTATTATCCTTTCAAGGTCGGTGATAGTGAGTTCAACAACTAACTTATCCACAATCATGGAGCCCTCATCTAGTACCTGTGGGAAACTGAAGCAAACACCCATATCTAAACACTGAGTCGAACTAGAATCCAGATTTAGATGGAAAGGACAAGACCAGGTTGCAGAAACTCATAGAGACATCTGGCCTGAAAAAGGAGAATCTAACGGTCCCCAACACTGATAGCTTGGTATCCAGCATGGGAATGACTCAGGGTCCCCTGAATATGGGTCTCAGCTAGAAGGACTGAGCAGTCTATGGGACCTCTGAGAGTGGAACCAGGATGTATTCCTGGTGCACAAAATGTCCTTGCGGACACTTCCCCCATGGAGGGATACTGCCTTAACCTAGAGACAGAAGAGAAGTCCTAGTCCCTACATCAAATGACCTGACAGATTAACATGACCTAACGTGGATGGCATTGCCCTACATGTGAAACTGGGGTGGGGATAGGGGAGGGGAGGGTGGTCATGGTGCATGTGAGAGGGCAGAAAGTTTAAGAGTGAGGGACAGAGGGAGGGAGTGAGAAATGGAGAGGGAACTGTTATGGACATGATAAAAGAAAAAAAAAAGTTTCTGTTGCATATGAGCCTCTGGTCAGACTCACCATCATCCAGGAGTACCCAAGCATCATATGCCTCAGTAATGACAGAACACAAACTGCAAACTATAGCAGCACCAAGTACCATGTATGCAGTTTCTGTGTCTTAAAAAAAGACCTGGTCTGTTCATGGTGGTACATCCTGGAACCCCAGACACTAAGAGGCTGAGGTAGGAGTACCATGAATTCTAGCCAGCATATAAGGATGGGACTCTTTTCTTCTTGCCTAGTTTTCACAAGTTCATAGGCCCTGATTTGATTCCCTATTGTCCTCAATTTCTCTCACCATACGTCTTTCTTCTCTCCTCTGTAACACACAGTGACTACATACACTATGTTTTAATTACATGTGCAAAAAATTTAACACAAAACTTTGGTAATTACATGTTCAGTGAACATCAGTGAATTTAATTTCATAAAATGAACACTACTGGACATTAATGGACAAATGCATCCAGATACAATAGTGGGTGAATGCAGTATCCCGCTATTGCATTGTTAAGTGTGTCTTCAAAACAAACAATCAATCAATCAAAGAAACAAAAACCAAGAAGCTTGGAAGCTAAATGAACAATAGATTAGATGACTTGACATCTAAAATATATTCCAAACAACAGTGATGAAATACACATTCTTTTCAGCAATCTATGGAATTTCTCCATCATAGATCGCATTTTAACCCATAAAGAAAACTGAAATACAGAAACAAAATGACTATTATACCTTATGCTACTTTCAAGTCTACAAATAAAATTCTGTAGCCTACGGGGACCTCTGGGACTTAGTCATGACCTAGTCCCACTTTCCAATGCTGCCATTCACAACTTGTTGATTAGCCTCAGGCTGGCTGCACTCTACTCCTGCTACTGTCCTTGGTAGAAAATCCACAGTCCTAGCATCTCCAGTACCCTGGGTCTCTATTGAAACTGAGGTTGAACTTTCACCCTTGTCCTCTCTTGATGTCTCTTCCTTAAGTCCATAGTGCCAAACTGTGCCCAGATTTAGTTTATAAACATGGACAATGTGTTTGTCGTAGCCCCTCCTAATGTCTTCCTTGGCTCGCTGTTGCCTTGTTTGATTTGTCATCATGAGTGCAGCAACATTTATTGTGACGAAGCACCTGTTCACTCTTTGAGAGCAACAGTCTTCCATGACTTTTCCCCTTCTGTGTGTATGACTTTTGTTCCCTGTTTCCTCCCTGGCTGTTATCTTGCCTGGCAAGTTTCTATTATTCCCAATTTCAATTTCCTGGAATGTGTTTGTGTCAGTTCCTTCTTACTTCTACATAAGGTACTCATGCACAGGTGTGTCTATATAACTGTTATTTTGTTTATCCAGCACAGCTTAGTATCCTCCAGTTTCTCTTATGGCTCTTTGATAGAAACGGCTTTGAAACAGAGCCCTGAACTAACAGGACATATTAACAAGCTCACTGAGAAAAAGAATCAGTTACAGAACACCATGATGCAACTGGAAGAACACAGAAGGTTTTATCAAAAGACAATAACTGGTAGAAGTTGTGTTGGCATGATTTCAGAAGTAATTCTAATTCTTCTCTTTATTTCCACTTTAACTACAGTATAAAAATGTCATGTTTTTCTCTTATTATGATATGTGAAAGTATTTCATATGTTGACAATAATAATAAAATATCTAATATTGAGGGATACTTATTTAGCACACTCTGGATATCTTCAGCTACAGTTACAGGCATCATGTAGCTAACTTCAGGACTGCACTTTTTGGAGAATCCCAAGTTGTGGATATGGCCTGTCTGAATAACAGCATGACATCCATGCAGCGGAATTCCCAATGCATATAGAGGCCTGAGGACTTAGTGAGCCTGCCAGAACCTGAACAATAAACTGACAAAGAAACTCTTGCTCACCAACTTACCCTTCCTCTTTGTTGCTGGCCTCCATTTGGCCAGAATTCACCTGTTGTGTGTCAGGGTTTTATGTAATCCTTGTCTTGGCTTTTCTCTATCTCAAGCTAATTTCAATGCTCCCCTTTCTCCTAGGAGAGACTCCTAGTGAGTCAACAGACACGTGGATCAGACTGGGTATGGATTGTCTGCAGGAGAGTTTGTATTTGCTGTACTGAGGGATTCACAGCTAAAAGGATGTGTCTTTTTCTGAGGAAGACTTGATCCCAGAGTGTAGAACATCATGCACATAATCTGCATTTCAACATATGAGACCCAGCACACACACACACACACACACACACACACACACACACACACACTGAGAGAGACACACACACAGAGAGAGAGAGAGACAGACAGAGAGAGACAGACAGAGAGAGAGACACATACACACACAGAGAGAGACAGACAGACAGAGAGAGAGAGAGAGAGAGAGAGAGAGAGAGAGAGAGAGAGAGAGAGAGATGCAGACCCTAGATGGGAAGAAACAGGACAAACATATTGAAGAAATTCAAAGAATTTTATTATCTCCGACAGGATCAAGAAGAGCAATGATGAGTCCCAGGATTTGCAGGCATAAACTAAAATGTTCCAAGTGGAATCAGGGCAAACCACATGCTTCAAAATTATTTCAGCACAAAATCATTTGCCAGTAAAATACAAAGACTCACCACCAATTCATAGCAGCTAGTATTTCAAATGTCCAAATGGATACTGGGAACTAATATTACTGTCTCAATCCCTGTGTTGTGTGACTCTGGCCACAGGTTCATGGTTTCTAAAGGAGAAAGCAGAATAGTAATAGTTCCCATCTCACTCCTGCCCAGGAATCAGGTTTTGCCTCTGGAATGTTTTGGGAGATATAAGGACACCCTGTTGGTGCAGCTTCCTAGAATTCAAGATCTTAGTGGCATGAAGCTGACTGTGGCATTATGGACCAAACACAGTCACCATTGACATGCAACAATAAATATCTATTGTCCACTGTTCTTCCTTTAGTTATATAGACAGGGTGATCTCATAACTCATTTCCCTCACTCGAAATCATTTGCAGCAGAGGGCTTAGCTTCTCCAACTTCTAAGTCTGCTTCTTGCTGAGGCTGCTTGGGCTGGATGGTGGCTCCCCAGATGTCCCTGTAGGAAAATGAACACAGTGTAACTTGCATAGTACAAGACATGGAGCAAGGATAAAGCACCCTTAGTCCTAAACAGATGTTTGAGAAACCATGCATGTCTGTGACCTGGTGACATCCCAAAGGATTTTATCCCATCTTGAGATGACTCCTGGATCTGTGGTTCTCAGCTCTCCCTGTAGGAAGGTATGCGTCCCAGCCAGCTGGGTTCCTCTGTCTCCCTTATCACATTCTTCGGGTAACCAAGGCTTATTCACAGCTGCACAGGATTCAACTTGGCTGCTAAGCCCACAAGCCTGTGGTTCTAGAAGCCAGAAGAAATTTGACATAGTCCACAAGTACTCAAGTGATTTGGAGATGCCCAGATCTCCTGCCAGGTCACACTAAGAACATCTAAAATGGCCAAATGAGGAAAAGGTGTCTGGGTGAAGGGTGAGTGTGAGGAGGAGAACCAAAAAAAAAAAAAAAAAAAAAACTGTAGTGACCATAGGATTTTGGTCTTCATGTAAACCCAACACACACACCCACACAATCATTACCTGTCTGCCTTATAAAAAACTTTTTAACATCCATCGCCACTAGATGGCAGGAGTGGCGAGAACTTAAATCTGCATCTAGGGTAGTAGCAATAGAAAGACTAAGATAAAATCTACTGATTGATAGATCACATAAACACGTTTAAGTTCCCTGTTATCACCCACCTTTTTATATTGTGTGTGTTCATATGGGTCCTACTACTCAGGCTTCAGACTGCATTTTGATGGATATGGAATAGGATGTAGAGAGCTTCCTGTTTAAATTCGTCTCTTAAAATTAAATCTGAAGTATCATTATCAGCAAAAACATTAAGATGGTTGGAAAAGTGAGGACTGTGTTGACTCATAGGAAAAGCATGCTTACTTCTACATGACAAATTGCTGGTCAAGGCTTTGCTCGCTTATTCTTGGTTTGGGAAGTAAGTGGGTTGTGAAATACTACTGTAAAGACATTGTATTTCAAGAGATCACGGGCATGGTAAAGAGAATTCACAACCCCGACAATGTGTGGGATTTTCTGTCAAGACCGATAGTTTGTTGTGTTTGCTCACATGTGGAGGTTAAACAATTCTAGTGCAGGTTGGTAGTGATTCTACAGCTAAGGAAACATGGAAGTTTAGACACGTGCTGTGTATTTGTTTGTATTAGCTGAGCAAGGATGCCTGCAATGTGAAAACTAGCAAATGGAAAATAGGGGATTGGCTGCCAGTTGTTTTATTCAAAAAAAAAAAAAAAAAAAAAAAAAAAAGAAGAAGAAGAACCTAATATAAATAAAAAGATGTCATCATGGCAAGATGAAGGCATGACATTTAAGTAAGAGACATGATATTAAACACCTATGATGGCTTGCAATCCTGTAAAGATGAGACAAGCAAGTGAAACAGACATTTTACCATTCCCATCCGGGAGAACATATACAAACTTACAGGTAGCATTAGCCTACCTGAGAAGCCTTAGATAATATAACTTTTTGCAATTTAGGTTGGCTTTGTGATCTGTCCTCCTTAAGAGTTTCTCACAGTGCAGAGAGAACTTAAAAATTAAATATCTAGAGTCAAATTTCTGCCCAGGAAATAACTCACTGCTCTATTCAATTGAACAAAGTGCTTAAGTCTATTACTAAAAATAGTAGATAATGAAAAAAATCATTTTAGGCAGGTTGTAAAAATTTAAGGTAATCCTTTCTGATGTGTTTAAGGTATTTTGAAAGAACACGGGAATTAGCTCTTTTATTATTTTAATGCCCATGCAATTCGTCTTATCCATCCTATGCTCAGAATTCTCACAAAGGTATCTCAGTTACTACTGCCTCCGAATAAAGCTATCTCCCCCTCCTAACAGGCAAATGCCTGATAATTTAACTTTCATTCATTCATCTATGGTACTGATTAAGTGGGGGGGGGGGCAAAAGACAAACAGTCTTCTAATCATATCAGCTTCTGTTTTCATCTCCTGACAAATGAAGACCAGAAAAGAAACCTGATATGAACTTATTGTTGGAAAACAGCAGTCTGCTGACCCAGTGTCACTAGTTTGGGCAGATGCTCATGGCCATGTCACTGCTAAGTCAGGCTTTACCTGGCTGCTCATGCTTTACCTGTGTGTGCAGGGGACTCAGTTATTCATGAGCAAGTCCCCCTTTTAAAGCACACCCCACCCCTGCTTTCAGTTGGCCACAATCTATCTCCCCCCTTCTGTCCCCTGTATCAATAAACTCCATGTGGGCGCTGAGTATCATGTTTGTTTTTCACAGGCAATAGCTGCAGCAAAAGAACAACACTTATTCCTTCATCACCTACCCTAGCAGACACACAGGGAAGCAGTAAGTCTGAATATTCATTTAGAGAGCTTTTTAAACACTCTTTTTAGAGTTGTGAAGAATAGTATATGTTCCTCAAGATATGCTCTAAAGCTATTATATCCTACACAATCACACAAGAAAGATAACATTTATATCCTAAACAGCCACACCATGTAACAAACAGAGAGGTTTATGAAAATACATAGTCATTTCTAACAATTCTGGAAGCTGGAAATCCATGGTCAATTAGCCAGCAGTATATTTGTTTTTGTTGAGGAGCTGATTAAGAGATGGGAACTCATAACTGTGTCTCACATGGTAGAAAAAGAAGACTGGATTAACACACACACTCACATACACACACACACAAAACCACCACCACCACCACCACCAACAGGCCATCAAATGTTTAAATACAGGAACACATAGAAGACATTTTCATTGAAATCACTATAGTGAATAAAACTTCTCTCCATTTCCTTTCAATCTGGTTAAAAACTAACAGGATTCTATTCTTTCTGTTGCTCAATTCCTCAATCACTTCTTCACACTTATTTTCTTACAGCAAGAAGAAAAGTGGCTGGGCTTTCCTATATCCCTCCAATCGCTTTATTATTTCATATCCTCACCGTGTGTTGGCATGTCTCTTACTGCACACCCTAGCCTATTTCATTCTATGATTTTGAAAATATCCTCAAGGAAGTGCAATTCTATCCTGGTGTATTTTCAGTGTATATGTTTCTGATATTTTTTTCACATGCTTGCTTTCCATATTTTCATCTTCCTTTGAGAAGCATCTATTCAGTTAAATGCTTCTGTTTCATATTCAATGCCCTATAACAAAGACAAATGAAAAATACAGTGCTGAGAGGGGTAGAGATAATGTAATTAACAACCAAGAAGTCTGAATGAGGAAGAAAGGAATGCACATGGTAATTTTGCTCATTTGGGAGAGGGGATCTGGAATCCACAAAATGCAACTTTTCTAAAGCAATGCCATTATTATATGTTAATATCAAAGCAAATCAGCCCCAAAGCCTCTTAGTAAATAAATTGATCTATCTGTAACCATTAGCTTACCAACTTTTCTGTTTTGTAAGGAAAACTGTATAAAATCAGAGAAAAAAAAGAGCTTTTAAACAATTTTTTTATTTTACACAGTTCCCTATCTCTGTCTTCATTCAATGACTTCCAAAGACACCCCAGCCACTCCCCAGGGAGGGTGAGGCCATCCATGAGGGATCATCAAAGTCTGTCAAGTCATTTATTGTAGGGTCTAGGCCATTCCCCGTGTGTCTCAGAGAGATTAATATACTCAAAAACCAAAAACAGTTGGCTTCCTTTTAATTGTAAAGTTAGCCTTTAACAGGTAATCCTTCTGTCGAGAGTGAGAAGGACAGAGAGGGAGAACAAGGAAAGAGAAATTGATAAAGGGGACCATTATGAAGTAACAAGAAACCTAGCATTAGGGTCATTGCCAGGAATCCCTAAGGATGAATCCAGTGAAGAATCTAAGCAATAGTGGAGAGGTTACCTTAATTGTTCTTCTCCTGTAAGCAGGAGGAAGACAACTATCTTAATTGATATGATAGGGCTTTCACTCAGTAACTGATGGAAGCAGATAGAAAGCTCCACATCTAAGCACTAGTCTGAACTCTTGGGGGTCCAGCTGTACAGAAGGATAATAGGAGCAAAGGGGTCAGGACCATGCTGCGGAAACCCACAGAAACAGCTGATCCAGGCTGGTAGGAGCTGACTCCAGACTGACAGCTGGGGAACCTGTATAAGACCAAACCAGGCTCCTTGAATGTGGGAACAATTGGGGATTTGGTCTGTGTATAGTTGTGCGGGCAGTGAAATCAGTAATTATCCCTAGTGTGTGAACTGGCTTTTTGGAGCCAATTCTCTATACATTGTTCTGCCTAGAAAGAGGGGAGAGAGCCTTTTCCTGCCCCAAATGGTGTGGCAGAGTTTGATGATGGCCCATGGGAGGCCTCACCTTCGCTGAAGGGTGGATGGCAGTGAGAAGTTGGTGGTGGGAGTGGGAGGACAGATGGGTGGTGGAGGGGACTGTGATTGGTATGTAAATACGTTTGTTTTATTAAAAAAGAAAATAAATAATAATGAGTTTTTAGAGAAGAAAAAGCACTTTGTTTCTTAAAGATACTCAGCATTGTCTTATGAAAACTCAAAATGGATTTGGGCTCTGTGAAAAAACAGATGAAATATGATAATGGCAACAATGAAGCTCAGGTATTAATAGCAAATCAAAATACATTTTCATTGTAAATGAAGCTTCCTCTGTTAAAATAAAACGGAAAAAAACACAACAGAGAACTGCAACATGAGAAATTTTGGTTGAAAATCAAGGGTCACCCAAATGTTGAGGTATGAGTCTACCACCCAACAACAGTGCATGCAATTGTACACACACCTGCTGCAAAAGCTTCATCACCTGCAGCATCGACTGGGCCTAGGAGAGTAAAACACAACTATAGTTATGTCTCGTGCTCCCTGACATGTGATAATGCATACCTGCACACATTAAAAAACTGATGTCACAGTTCCGTGTCTCACTAGTATACCCTATGCTAGCCATGAACATTGTGATGCTCCTGCCTCAGCGTTCTAAGTGTTGAGATAGCAGATGTGTACATCTCGGCCAAGCTTACCATCAGATGTCAATACAAGCAATAAAATCATTCTAATAGCAAAACTTTCAATCACTTTGTCTTATTAAAAGCCTACTGCTGTGCTTTACTGACTTTCTGCAGTAATTTTTCTTGTTCACTGTACATAAACATGAAATTTTCCTAAATTATCTTGTATTTTGCTATATTAAAATATACAACATGCTATATTAAAATATACAATATGTAATTCAGTTTATTATACACATGAAAGTAGGCTCTTGGGAGCCTAATATACATCAAATGTTTGTGAATTGTGACACATTTAAATATACTAGAGGTTGATATTATAACAAATTCTAGAATGCCAGCACCCTCAACAGCATGAGACAATAAAGAGTTTTAGAGTTTAAAATCAGCAATGACATTTAATTACGGACTTATTCTATGTAAACTATAACTCTAGCCTTTGTTTTCTCATTTTGAAGAAACTCTCTCAGACCCATCATCTGCTTTTGAATATATATTTGAACATATATCTTTAAATGTTACTTCTAATTATATAAATTCTAACTATAATTTGCATGTTTGTTTTTCTATGCATTCTTAAATTTTTTAATTATTTTAGGGAAACTCAGGACAAATCATAACTATTTTTCAATGGTCACGTTAAATTAGACTGGGGGTTTACAAAACTGGCTGTGTGTCAGTCTCTATTTAAGAGGAAAACATCTACTGGCTGACAAACTCTCCTATTAGCTGATGACATGATAGTATACATAAGTGACCCCAAAAATTCTAACACAGAACTCCTAAAACTGATAAACACCTTCAGAAATGGAGCAGGATACAAGATTAATGGAAAAAGAAGGCATAACAAACAAAAAAGTAGTAGCCATTCTATATAGAGATTAAACAGCCTGTGAAGTAAATCAGAAAACATCGCCTTTCACAATATCCACAAATAAAACATTTTGGGGTAACTCTGACCCAACAAACAAAATACATGTATACCAAGAAGTTCAAGTGTTTAAAAAACGAAATGAAAGAAGATATCAGAAAATTGAAAGATCATGCTCTTGGATAGGGTGGATGAACACAGTAAAATTGGCAATCATACCAAAATGAACCTACAGATACAATGCAACCCCATCAAAATCCCAGCACAGTTCTTCACAGACCTTAAAGAAAAATACTATACTTCATAAGGAAAAACAAAAAATCCAGGATAGCTAAAAACAGTCCTGTACAGTAAAGGATCATCTGGGGGCATCACCATCCCTGACTCTAGCTCAAATCAGAGCTACAGTAATGAAAACAGCTTGTTATTGTCATAAAACAGACAGGTGGACCAATGGAAACAACTCCAAGAGCCTGATATTAATCCACATGCCTATGGTAAATGGGTAATTTTTGATAAAAAAGCTAAAATTATAAAATGGAAGAAAACATATTCAATGATGCTGGTATAACTTGCTCTCAACATGTAGAAGAATGCAAATGGAGCCATATATATCGCCATGCACAAAACTGAAGTCAAAATTGATCAAAGACCTTAATATAAATCCATACATACTGAATTTCATAGAAGAGAAAGTGTGAAATACATTTGGAAGCATAGGCACAGAAGACCACTTCTTAAGTAGAACAACAGTAGCACAGACTGTGAGGGCAACAATTAACAAATGGGACCTCCTGAAACTAATAAGCTTCTGTAAAGCAAACATGGTCAACAAGACAAAATGGCTTACTACAGAATGGGAAAAGATCTTTATCAACTCCACATCAGACAGAGGGCTGCTATCCAAAACATACAAAGTACTTAAGAAATTAGAAATCTAACTACCAAATAATCCAATTAAAATGTGGTACTGATCTAAACTGAGAATTCTCAATAGAAGAATCTCAAATGGCAGACAGACACTTAAGAAAAGACTAACATTCTTAGTCATCAGGGAAATGCAAATCAAAACCACTCTGAGATTCCATCTTACTCCTATCAGAATGGCCAACCTCAAAAGCACCAAGGACTGCTGCAGCTTTTCTAGCAGTTCAGTTTTAAGTTGTAGCTCCTGAATTTCCTATCCAAGCGTACACTTCTCCTTTTCTTCCAGGTTGAGGATATCAATTTTTTAAAGCTCATTAATGTAAAGAGTCATTTATTCTGATTTGAAATCAATACCTGACTCCTATAAATCTCTTAGTTCAGAAATGTCTAAAGTTAGTTGATACTCCTTACTTACCAAGTTGTCGCATTTGCACAGTATTCATTCCATCTTCTTACTCATTTCATTTTCTAATTCCTCTATCTGATTCTTGTGATGAATGGCAAAATTCTCTTTAAGTTTTTCAATAATTATTCAATGTTCAACTTCTAGATCTTTTTTTAACTGGGAAAGTTCTTCATTTTGACTAGAGAGTAGTTGAATTTGCAACTGTTCCAGATTGATTTCTTGGGATTTTGACATTGTGTTTCATATCTCATTCTTTTCTTTTTCTAGCATTTCAAGTTTCGTTTGGTAATTTCTAATTTCTGATTCATGTTTAAACTCAAGCTCCTTCTGGTTTTTACACAGAGCAGCAATCTCAGCTTTGAATTCTCCAACTGTCTGGTGGCATTTATGTGCATCATTTAGTTTTCTTTCCTGCTAACAATTTTTTTCTCGATCTCTATCAATCTGCTCTCTTAAAATGTTGACTTCTTCTAAAAGGTCATTAAACTGACATTGAAGTGCACGCTTTTCTCCCTGAACTATGCAGAGCTCGTTGCTGAGGTTCTCCTTTTGAGAAAGAGTATCTTGCAATTTTAAATTCTGTCCATTCAACATCCCATTCCATAACTCACGTTCCTTGTTATACTCTTTATACATGTTGCACATATCGACTGTAGTATGAGCATATTATATTAAAATAGCCTCCCTTTTCCTTTATGGTGAGATTTAAGATCCTCTATCTGAGATTTGTGTTGTATTATTAATCCTTCTTTCATATGCATTATTTCTCTTCCATACATTTCTTCAAGCTCCACTTGGAGGTTGTCTAATATCCTCTCTGTTTCTCTCTGAGTGTTCTGCTGTGTGCCAGTCTATACAGTGAACTTGATAACATCTCTTCCAATGGTCTTCAACTGTATCCTTGAAGTGTTTCATTTCTAGAACTTACTCTTTCTTTTTATTTCGAACTGGGTAGTTCTATGTTTAAATTTTGGGTCTCTTGGTCCTTTTTTGTAAGCTGTTCTTTGAAGTCTTCTACTAATTTCTCAGCAGTTTCTAACTGCCTCTGCACAGTATCATTCTTCTTCTCTTTTTCAGCCTTCTTTTCCTGTAACACCTCAATTAATGCCTGCATTTCTTGTACTTTATTGAGCTGCTGTAGCCCCACCTCAATTGTCCTAATGAAAGTACTTGTGTACCTAGACCCTTAGGAGCAAGCAAGACTTGTGCAGAAATTAAAGCCTTTTTAGGAAGATTACTGAATGACATTTGATGGGATTAAAAATTTACTTAAGGTAGGTGAGGATAATCTGGGAGAATAGGGAAGAATATGATCATAATACATTGTAAGAAAAGTTTTCAAATAATAAAATAGTAACACATTATGAAAGTAAAAATATCCATCCTGGTTTGCTTAGCATGTATGAGATCCTGGGTTCTACTCACAGCACTGCCAGAGAAGAATGAAAACAAGAATGAAGAAAAGAAAGATTGCTCGGCTGATGAGAGTGCCATGATGACCTGAGTTCACTCTCCAGACAGATAAACAATTACAATAATTAATGATCCCACTAAATCTTTGCTACGCTGTTATTTCACTTTTAAAGTAACTGATTAATATTTCCTTATATGTAATCTTTTGATAGCTAATTACAATATTAATCACTCTCAGACTACTCCCAGAAACAGATTGAAACTAAATTCAGATTACTCCCACGAACCTAGAGATCTGAATGTTTTCCAATGATAAGAGAAATTTCCTCGAGTCTGTATTCATTTCACTGCTGGACACTTAAAAATCATCTACAGGAGCACATGGGGCGGGAACTACAATTTCGGCTCAAGCAGAAACTTGAAATCAGGAAAGAAACTTTTCCTTAGTTTCCATTTGTGGTCAATTACAGCTACTGGTTTGTAAAAGCTCAGCCCAGAGGAACACACCAAGCACAATCACATCAAAGCGCCAGATGGAGCAGAAGCCTAGGCAAACTTTTGAATATGTTATTTAGTTTTTTTTTTCTGTGGGCAAAGGCTTCAGACCCAAATACTAAGCATGAAACAAAATATAGAGAACTGGCCATAGGCAAGTGAATGATATAACAAACGTCCTTGGGGAGAATAATTCAAAGGAATTCTGAATGAATGTATAACAGACTCAAAAATACCAAAGCTCAGATAGAAGGAAGCCCTATGAAGGAAATGCTGAGTGTACCCTCTAAGAACAGTTGCTGCTGCTATGCCTGGACTGGCTGATCCATAAATTATCTTTCAAATGATAGTTCAGAGAGAGCAGGTCTATTGAGGGAAATAGGACTGAGGGCACAATGCAAGGAGAAGTGGGAAAGGAACATACTGCTGCATCCTGGGGACTTTTCAGACTCTACTTATCATCTCTTTCAAAGTCTTGGTTTTATTTCTGCCCCTACATTCTATAGGACACCTGAGTGCTTATATTGAACTCTCTGGCTTAAGATATTTCAAGTTGTTTTCTAAGACTTGCTATCAAACTCTGATCAATGTGATTAGATACTTCTGTTAGTCAGGATTCCTGTTGCTGAATGAGAAAACACCATATCCAAAAGCAAGTTGTGGAGGAGAGGGTTTATTTGCCTTATGCTTCCATTTCATAGTTTATCATCAAAGGAAGTCAAGCCAGGAACTCAAACAGGGGAAGAACCTTAAGGCAGGAGCTGATATAGAGGGCATGGAGGATTATACATGGTGGCTTGCCCCTCATGGCTTGCTTAGCCTGCCTTCTTAGAGAAGACAGGATCCCTCTCCAGAATGGCACCACCCCTAATGGGCTGAGCCCTCTGCCACCAATTACTAATTAAGAAAATGCCTCACAGGCCTATCTTATGCAGCCTTTTTCTCCATTGATCTTCAGTTCTTTCAGATAAGTCTAGCTTGGCATTTAAGTAGCCAGGAAGGATTCCCAAGGTAAACTTATAGTACTTGGATTCAGTTACCATCAGAACCTAACTGACACAAGACCAAAAAGGCACAATGCAAGTATAGAGCAGTGTCTGCAAAAATCCATTCAGTTCATCTTGGTAAGATTTTGTAGAATTTCAAAACTGAAATACAGAGTTTAACTAATAGCAGGAAATCAGTCATCAGATACTTATGATTTATAATTCCTGAGTATGCTGTGGTGTCATCATATGTCTTTAATCCCAGGACTCAGGAGTCACAGGCAGGTGGATCTCTGTGAGGAAGCCAGCCTGGTCTACATAGTTTGCTTCCAGAAAAGGCTCAGGAGCTACACAGAGAAACTCTGTCTCAAACAAATATTTTTTTTTAGTAATATCAACAAGCATTTATCAGTGTTTTCTGTATGTAAAAGCAGTATAGTATAGTACTTCTTTTTCTACACTAAAAGCTGTAAATGACTTTATAGTAGGTGTTGATTTGTCCTGGAACCAAACATGCACACATTTTCATTCTTTGTATATCAGTGCTAGGGATACAAGCTCATGCTTGCAGGGCAAGCACTTTATTCATCAAAAGACATATAATGAGTTCAAGTGTTAATCATTCCTCAAATATCTGAGTGCTTACAATGCACCTTGTTCTCTTCCAATTACCAATAACTTCCCTCATACTGCTTCTCCATATAAAGGGTAATGGGACCGACTAGGGATTATGATGCCTTTCAGTATATGTATGTGATATCAGAGTTCTATGTCAGGTGTTTTTTTCATCAATCCCCATCTTAATATTTTGAGAAAGGAAATAGAAAGTGGAACCTAGAACCCACTGGCTCAGCAAGACTGGCTGAGACAAAGCTTCAGGGAACCTCCCAATGTTGACCTCCCCAGTGTTGATTACAGAAACTAACAATCACACCAGGATTTACCTTGGGGCCAGAGGAACCAAATTCAGGACCTCATGCTTGAACAGCAAGCACTTTAGAGCTACATCATCTCCCTAGCCCCTTAAAAGGCTTTTTTTTTTTTTTTATTACATCTTTGGCTTTCCTCTCCTCTATATCTGTCTGCTATTCTCTGAGATGAAAGAAAGATCATGTGATAGCCCAGCCAACAGGCACAGAGAAGGAGCAGCAGCCAGAGGAACTTTCTCTGTACACTGTTCATCATTGTGTTTTGAGGTCACAATTGACTTCTCTGCTTCCAGAGAGCATGGGAAAGGCTGAAACTCAATTGTGTAATCACAGAAATGTTTGCATCAACATAAAGAGCTTCCATAAATGCTTTAGTGCCACACTTTGCAATGGTTGCCAAACTCTTTTGGATGTTTACCTTGGTCACAGACATGCCCATCTATCTCCTCCAAGTTCAGAGGAGTGATGGCTGGGAATGAGTCAGTACTTTACTATAGTTCAAACTGGAAAAACCTGCCAGTATCTATTGATAGCAACCCTGACAAAGGCATCAGAATCATTAGAGCTCAATCAGTGAAGGAAAGTTCCCAGTTGAGATAAGACAGTAATAATGATCAAACATGTAAAATGGGAAATTACTCAAAGGTCTGCACTCATGCATTGCAGCATTCACTAGCTCAGGCAAACTGAAAGGGCTGCAATAACTAAAAAGGATTACCCTTGCTTTATTAACCAACGCAACATCCTTAACCTTTCTCACTGACTCTGATTAAAGCACACTTCATCAGATAGGAGTACACCTCCACCTGTGGTTTTTAAGCTTCTTCTTACCTGAGATATGAACCCTGATATATTCCATTTCAGTCCAATGTGTCTTTGCCACTGAGATGTATTTCTCACAGACAACAAATAGTTTTCTTATGTTTATTATATTCAGCCAGCAAATTTTGTCTTTCAATTGGAAAGTAGAGATTTTTTCAATAGTTCCATTGTAATCAATACTTTCCTGATTCCTCTAACTCTGTTGATTGCTTTTTTGTTTCAAACTTTCTCGGTTTGGTTTGGTGATTTGCATCCCATCCACAAATTCCATGTTAGAGGTTTGTTGATTTGCCAAGTAAGACAGATGTCTACTTCCTGTATCATCCTCAGGATGGGAGCTGGTCTGACCAGAAACTAGATCTCTCATTGCCCTGAACTCTCTAAGTAAGTGAGACTAGGTGACCACTGATCCCCAGGAATCTTTCTGCCTCCCTAGTCATGGGTTTATGAGTGTAGGCCACCATTCTCAACCTTCAGTAGGATTTCTAGGACCTGAACTCAGGTACCCGGCCAGTGATGTCCTTTTCTAATCTGTGACATAATCTCTCTATAAGACATTTAAGTACACATGTATATTAAAATCTGACAACAACAACAAAAACAACAAAAAGACTAGCTGAGTTGTGATGCAGGGCAAGTGGCATGTGGATCTCTGTGAGTTCAAGAGGCAAGTGGATCTCTGTGAGTTCAAGGACAGCATGGTATACAGAGCAAGGTCCAGCTAAGACAGGACCTCACAGAGAAATCCTGTCTCAAAACAACAAACCCCTGCTACATGCTGCAAGTTCACATAGAAATCGTACAGTCATAATATGAGACAACCCAGGTTAATTTCATCCAATTCTGTTAGATTAAACCAATACCATAGTTGTATTTGGTGTTATAGTTTTAAGAAGAAAAGTCACTGTTTCTTGCTAGAGATTCTTCCTGTAGTCTATTCCTTTCTGTAACACACTTGGATTTACTTCCCACAGTTTAACACTATCTGATCATTTACTGGGAACAATTTCTCCCATGTGTTTAAGTTTACTGATTACATTCCTTAGCAATGTGTGACCAGTTTCCCACAATCATTTTATTTCTTTTTCCATTGTAATTGTAGAGATCTGCCTTGCTGCAATTATCCTTATGACAGGCATTTGGTCAGTATGTAGAGGCCAGGCAAAAGCACTCCATCTAAGATATTCCCAAATATTCAAGGGCACAGAGTTACTACACACTCAAAGCTGTTGATTCATAGATGCCTAGATGCATAGAAAAAAATAAATATGTCCTGCATTTACCTCACTGGCAGGTAGAGAAGCAATAACATAAACTAACCCCACACTAAAAGATTCTCAAACAGTTTGTTCTATTAACTCAAGATTTTAGTTCAGAGATTTATTTACTACTACCTCCTGTTTCCCCTGGGAAAATAAGTACATCCTTGGGGAAAAGTAAACTTTGCTGAAGGCCTTTGCTGCCACAGAGTACTGGAAGGTGCCAGGGTTCGTTTTTGTGCTAAGTAAACTTACACCCTATCCTTGACTTAAAATCCTAAGGGAATGTTGCTATTAGGGTTCAGTTTATTGCTCTCTGTGTAAATCTTAACTGATGTGCTGACCCTGAGAAAATTTAGCCTCATGTTATATTGCAAAAAGAATTACTATTACAAATACATGTATACCTGTACTCCAAAAACTAGAGACAGAAGGTGGAGGAGGTGTAGAAGAAGAGGAGGAGGAGAAGCAGGAGGAAAAAGAAGAAGAAATGCTCCTTAAAAAAATGTCCCTACATCCAAGATCACTTGTGGCACACTCAAGCCACTGGGGAGGCAGCTGTCACAGGACACACACACAAACACACACACACACACACACACACACACACACACACACACACACACACACACACACCCCTAAATGCAGCAGGCTTGTTATCATAGGCTGGGTGTCCTTGAGAATAATTAAATCACTAAACATTCACTCAGAAAGCTCAAAGCGCGAACCACTAACAAAACTCCATTTAAAAAGTTTAAGGGCTGGGGCTGCAGAGCAATTCCATAGCTATTTATGCTTGAGCTAAGAGAGGATTTTGTATGGCACCAGGCAGGAAGTAGCCTTGCAGTGCAGGCATCAGCTCTCCTGCTGCAGCCAGAGGGGGCAGCTCTTCCCACCCCAGCCCCAGCCCCTGCACCGTGGCCCCGCCTCTCCCCACCCCCACCCTACCCCCAGATAACAGCCTCCCATCATGGCCAGACCACTGTGCTCCTACCTTTGCCCTGCCATACTCAATCTTCCTTAGTCTCTTCTTGTCCTCCATCGCATCTGTGGGCCAGCAGGGGACAGGATGAAGAGCAAGGATCTATTATTAGGACAAAAGTGGACAGAGCTCCAGGACAGCCCGGACAAGCTAGGTTCTTGCCAACTGCTCCAGCCTTCCTCAAAGGTGCAGCCATCTTCCTCCTCACAGAAACACAAGGGGAGGGCAAACAGGCCAGCATCTGTGAGCCTGGCTTGGCAGGTGCTCCACAGGCCCTGGAGTGGGAGCTTCTACCACACCACAGTGAGTTTCCAAATTTAAAAGCTGCAGCTGCCTCCAGACTACAAGCCATAGTGGGGAGTGAGGTGGCGAGGGTGGGGCTGCCAGGCTATGGTCTATCATCCAAGGCTGAGGCAGAACCCTGAGGACACCCTACTCCTTCCTTACCCACCCCAAGTCCCTCCTCTTAGTCCCAGCAGCTTCCTACCCAGCCAGGTTCTCCCATAAGGAGAATAAATCCTGCTGCCCCAGGCTTCTCCCAGCTCTTTGTTCCCTGAATCTGTGCACCAGGGTTTCTTCTTGGGAACCTTGCTCCTGAAGGAGCTCAAATTAGGAATATAAATTCGGAACATACCCCCTCTACACTCACTTCCCAGCCTTAAATGCCTTAGAACAGTTAGGTTTCTTCTGTGACTTTATCTGCAGTTTTACCTCAATCTGTTTCATATTTATGACTGTTCCTGGCTTGTGGAAACATCCAGACCTTTGTCAGTTCTATTTCTTTACTGAAATGACTAGTGTGAAATTTTGTGCCCAATGAACTTGTTAGACCAAGGTGATCCCTGCTTGTAAATTAATATTACTGTCTTTCTCCCCCATCTGCTCTAGCAAGCCATTCCTTTTTCCTCCCTACAAATCATTCTTGGAGTGTTGCTCAGATTGAACACTTCTTTGTATTAACATATGAACTGAAAAAATTAACAGGTAAAAACTAAATTTAATCATAAATGTGGTGTTTAGTGGACAGACATATGAAAAGGGGGAAACTAAAAACCTTACATCTGTCAGACCCCAAAGATGTCTGACACCTGTCATTTAAAGATGCCTATATTTCAACCATAATTGTGCCAACATAAATCAAGTCTATATTGCCCTGTAATCACATCAGGGATTGAGAATGTGAGGTTAGACAATCTTGATAGCAAGAAAAGGCATTTAAAGAGTGGGAGTGGGCACAGGAGTGATTTTCTCCTTCACCCTATAAACATCTAAGTCTAGAATGAAGTGTATAAACTGCCTGGATTGAGGGGCTAACTGTTGATTCTGATCATCTAGGATGCAGAAGTCCAGGATATCTATAGATTTCCTGTTTGCTAGTGGACACAACTTCCTCTGTGGCTTAGCTAATCACCTCTTTTCTATTTATAACTAAAGATTTTCATGATCATGTGCTAAAGTTGAAAGATTATTTCTGCATTTTGCATTAGTAATCATCTATCATATACCTGTCTGTTTCGCATATAAAGATACACACACCACACATTGTTGGCTGTGTGATGACATCTATTAATTAGAAGGGCAGGTCTGTGGAATTACTACTGTTCTGATGACAACTGCTCAATTGCAACAAATGCTTTATTTATTCCTATAGGCAATTTTTCATTCAGGTCCTCTGCTGAGAAGATAGTATTTCAGCAAAGACTTGAAAAAGATGAGGTGATGAGCTGTGAGTGTGAATGAGGTCAGCAACAGATGCAAAGTACAGTGTGAGGTGTGTCCTTAAGGGAGGGCCCCACACAAAGGTGGCTAATTAAGAATGGGATGGATGAGAGGGAGATTAGACACAAAATCACAGAGGTGACAGGAGGCCAGACTGATTTCTGCAGGCCATGGTAAGAACTATGCCCATTTCTCTGAATGAGCCCAGAAGCCACTGACAAATTCTCATGGTTTATGCTATTACAATGTAGAGAAGCTACAGTGAAGGGCCGGTTTGCCTGTCAATTTGTTTAGAATCTCTTTTATATTGGGTCACCTGATGACCTGGACCTGGTATGTCTACCTAGAAATTAGTCACTTGTACAGAACCTTCTAGTGACCTAACTACTCATTCTCTTCCAGGGCTAAAGGAACAAAGACTAATTAAGACAGCCTACCTTTATATAATAATCATTCCAGTGTTCCTCAAAAGGCTAGCCATCACCAGAAGATTCAAAGTACTCTGCATCCAGCACAGCTCAACTATGCCCCTGGGTCTGGGTATTTATCCTTCACACTGAGGTTTCTGCTTTAAGTCATGTTGCTAGCAGCACGTCCCGCCCATGGATGCCTCTTGAGCTTGGGGTCCCAGGCTTGTTGCTATGCCTGTTCAATGTTAATATGCCTGGGAGGCAAACTCTGGTCCTCACACTTGAGTGGCAGTCAAATTCCCCACTGACCCACCACTCCAGCACCTACAGTGGACTTTCAAAGGATTAAATATATATTTACAAAATTCTTCAATAAAATAAGACAGCTTTGTTTTAAGTTTTAAAATAAAAGTACTTTAAAAATAAAGTCATAATGTAGACCTATTATCAGTCAAAGTGGCATAGAATCTAAATGAAATCAGAGAAATTAAAGTGGTGCAACTATTACAAAAGGATGAAATCATAGGTCAATAGTCCAAGACACTGCAGTAAATTACTAACTGAATATATGAACAGAAAATCAGGTCTTCGAGGATGTTTACACCATTAAGTAGTCACAGCATATACACTCTGCTCCCACATAGTTGTGACAAAGGCCCATGTAGACTTTGTGTTCAGAATCAAATACATTTATTCTAAATAGAAATATTTTGTGTCTCTGGTTCTGTGAAAAGTGATGCATGGTGCTGTTGGTTTTCAGAGAAATCAATCCTGCTGGTGTAGAAGTGTTCAGACTAATGTAAAGATTACATACTCAATAAAGGTGCACCCCTCTTAGTTAGACCAGCATAAAATTCAAACTATTTTACTTCTGATTTGAAAAAGAATATACGAATCCAATCACTTATTCTCTTTCTTGGAAATCAACATGTCTTATGAATTATTAGAATTCCAGTCATTAGACTTTAGGACGATGCTGGTTTCCTATGAGACCTGCCTGTGATATTCTCTTCCTCCTTGGAAGTACCTTGACTAATGTATAGCTATAAAGTTAACATCTTGGGATAGCTTACATCACACCACAAACTTCCACAAATCTTCCATTGCCAAATGTAATTAAGGTGTGTTTTCTTTTGTTTTTTACGAAATCTAATGAATACATCTAACACACACGATATGGCATTTTATAAAACAGGCAAAATAATATAAATTATACCTATATAGCTTCAGCTACTATTTAACCATTGTAAATGTCTCTAAATATTTTGTTTTAAAAAGCCAAAATTAAGAAAATGAAAAATGATCTTCTTTTGAAAAGTAACACATAAGCTGGTGGTGGTGGTGAAGCCTCTATTCCAACACTTTTCAGGCTGAGGCAGACAGACTCTGGGGCCAAGCTGGTCTACAGAGAGAGTTCCAGGATAACCTCCAAAGCTACACATAGAAACCCTGTCTCAGAAAACCAGAACAAAGAGGAAACAAATGAATCCAACTTTATACTTATAAAATGTCATAAAGACACTGGGGAAAAGTCAAGATGAAATGGTAGAACTTCTAAAAAAATATTATGGAACCCAAAAAACAATAGATAGGCTTAACATCAGTTACAAAAGTGATGGGGAATTTTAATAGTCTGTTGCATCTGAGTTCCTGACTGACACCTATGTTCAGGATGCCTAGTTTGGTCATGCATGTCCCTCAGGCATGTGGCCCGAGTTTTCCCACTTGCTGAGGTCAAGGCAATCTTAGATCATCAATACAAAGGTCATTAATGTTTAGTTAAGATGTGTTATTCTTGGCATGAGGCTGGGTAAAGACAATGGCCATGAATGTTTATTAAGTTGAGCATATTGCTTGGGTCAAAATGGTGCATGCTTTTAATCCTAGCAATCAGGATCATGCATATAGAGCACATTTTTGGGAAGAGGATCATTGCAAAATAGTATATTTCATAAATCTAAAAGATAATCTTTGTATAATGCTCCATTGCTCTTGACCCATGTGCTTTTTTTTAATTTTATTTAATTTTATATAACAAAGTCCCATTAAATGAAAACAAACATTTATACACAATATTTGGGAATTTGGGTGTCGTTCTTTCCAAGCTACTTCCTGCTGCTAAGGGGCACTGTCTTGGGGGGATTCGAAGAAGATTCAGATATCCTGGCTGTAATCTGTAGGGCTGTTTTGTCTAGCTGTTTTGAATGTAGGATTAGCTTGTACTCTGTTTCAGGGGGTCTGGCGTGATCAAACCACATTAGTCTGGAAGGAATTCACATCTTTTCATTTTCTGTGGAAACAAAAATAGACATCCTTTTCCCCATTAACTTGTCCTTCAACTTAAATTTTGGAGTCAAAGCATTTTTTTAATTTATTGTTTTACATGTCCATCCCAGTTCCCTCTCCCTCCTCCCTCCCTCCCTCCCCCCCAACCCTCCCTCCCTCCTTCCCTCCCTTTTACCCTCTCTTCCTTCTCACATGCACTCTAAAACCCTCCCCTCCCATCCCCCCACCCCAATTCCATGTGTATGGGAATGCCATCCAGTTGGGGTCATGTAGATCTGACAGGTTCTGTGAAGTAGGGACTAGGGCTTCTCTCCTGTCTCTAGATTAAGGCAGTTTTCCCTCCATCGGGGATATGTTCGCAAAGTCCTTTTGTGCACCAGGGATACATCCTGGCTCCCCTGTCTGATTGACCCATGTGCTTTTATTAGTTAAACTTCAGAGCATTATCTAATACACTTAACATAAGATACAAAGCTTGTAGATTAACAATTAAAGGGTCATTGGCTCTGCATTTCAGCTTCTGTATGGAGAGAGGAGGCATTACTAAACTGGTATCTTTCCACTGCCTTCATGTCCTGGACTGCCCTGTACCTAATGCAGCAACATATTCCATTTCTGGACAGCATTCATTATCAAGTCTTTTAATATCATGTCAGTAGTTGGTTCTAATCATAGTCTTGACTCTTCTCCATCTCTGTTAGTATTTTAGATTTTCTACAGCTAACATAACCTGGGTATAGAGAAACAAGATTGTCACCTTGCAGTAATGGAGGCCAGTTATCTGAAATCAAATTGTTGGAAGATCCATACTCTTCTGAAGGTTTGAAGCTTCTTTGACCCTTCCTTGTTGAAGTTACTGGCAATGCTTGGCTTAAGGCAGCATCTCACTCCAGCCACTGCTCTGTGCTTCCTTGTTATGTGTATATAAATATTTTTAAGTCATCAGAACTTTTTAAGTCTTTTGTTAATTCAGTTAGACTACTTCTTTGGGACTATTAACAGATGATTAACTTTTTATTTAAGCAAGACTTCTCTTGAATATTGACCAATGTAACTTTCTCCCTTAAATGTGGCTCCCATAAATAACTGTTTAATGGACTTTGCAAGCATGGTGATAAGCCATCTTCAATTTTGTGTTTCCTTTGGGGAAAAGACAAAACAAAACCAACAACAACAACAACAACAAAAAGCTACAAAAATATCCTCCTACCTTCCTTTTCTTTTTCTTTTTTTCCATGAATGTAATTTTCATGGCCTGGTATTCAATCTGTAGATCACGTTGGCTTCTAATTTATGGAGACAGGCCTGTCTCTGCTTTTTGACTGCTGGAATTAAAAGCATGCACCACAAATCTGGGCCCAGCCAAAATGCTCAACTTAATGCAACATTCTAGGCCATTGTCTTTGCCCAGCTTCATGACAGTAATGTGATTTCTTTTCTGAACCTTGCTGACTTTAGTATTGATGATCTAGGATTGTCTTGAATTATTTTGATGAGAGAAAGTGATGAACTTGGTGATTTGCAGAGTCTACTCACACCCACATTTTAGTGTCTTGTTATTGCAGCATTTTCTTGGCTTGTGCTAGTGAACTTTGCTGAGAACTAGAGAGCAATCAGATTATTTCTGGGCCTGGGGACTATCCCTTTGATCTCTTTCTTCATCCTTGTCTAATAGTACACTTCCCTTGCTCCTGGACCTTTAGTCATGTGATCAAATTTCAAATCAATTTCAATTCTTCAGTGTAGACCGTGGTTAAGGTTGCTCTAGACTTACTTCCCTGTGCATTTTATAATTTCTCAGCTTCTACATTTGTAGATTTTGATTTCAATACAGATGTTATTTTGGTATATTAAATCCCCTTCTATTATCATTGTAGTGGACTTCTGGAATTTTGACTGATAGGTTCATACTGATTTAACATTAGAGCTCTCTTGGGACTGATACTCTACACATACACAATTATATTATCATCGTAAGATTTGAATCTTCTTATTAATGATGTCATTTTTAGCAAACCCAATGTCATTAATACAGATTATAATAGTTTTGGTAGGATGTTTTTCCATAGAACTGTGTGGAAGGCAAGCTTTTGAGTTAAAATTGTTTCAGGGAAATATTTGTAGTTAGCAGAAGCTAAAGAACACTGCATTATGAGTGGTTTCACTTCTGGTCTGGACCCACAGCCAAACCAGCCCTCAAATAACACACAGAGAGATGCTATGTTAGATATAATTCTGTAGGCCTGTTACTTGTGTTAATTATTGGCTTGCTCTGTCTTAAACATTACCCCATCTCTATTAATCTAAGTATGTCCACGTGGTCCTATCTTACCGAACAGAGACCCCGGCATTCTTCTCTCTCAGTCCTCATTCGTGCATCTCCTCCAACTACTTCCAGGATCCTCCTTGTATCCAGGTCCTGCCTATCTTGCTTTCCCATTGGCCAACAGTGCTTTTTTCACTAACCAATAAGAGAAACACATTTACAGAATGATATCTCCCTTCAACAGTGACTATGTATTAACTTCAGAATCACACATTGCTCCAGGGAGACAGTCCTGAAGAGTCTAGGTATGCAAGTTTAAAATTCTGCAAAGGCAAGGAATTATTCATGTATGCAGACCACTTATATATAGACAGATGTGAGAGGGTAAGAAACAAACTGACAAAAGCTTTAGGTGAAATCAAGCACTATTTATGTGACCTTTGATATTTTATCTTGAAACACAGCTACAGGAAGATGGTTGAGACCTTGTACTAAACCTGATAACCACATTTCTTAAAAATAATAAACACCAAAGGGTGCATGTGGATGTTACTGGTCCCAGAAGGTCATATTTTGGTGAATCCTTATGGGATTTGATTGTGACTTGCTCATGATTCTTTGTGTCCTTTCCAGAATACAGTTAGGCAAGTTTCCATTATGAGGGTTTTAAATGAGTAAGATCTTGAGACAAGTGAATTCTGAGCTTTAGCTTGGAATGATAAATGGATGTGTTCCATGGGGTCTGTGTTCAGGAGCCTGAACCTCACAGTTTGTACCCATGGGCCCAACTGTGTGACATGCCCATCACCTGAACTAGAGGAGTCAAGATGACTCTGTTGATCTGTGATGCTATAATTCTAACACTCAAGGCGGAGGAAGGAGGATTTTGAGTTTGAGGCCAAACTAGGCTACATAACAAGTCTGTGTACAAACAAACAAATAAACAGAACACAAAACCAAAAACAACCTAGTCCAAATAACACCTGTAAAGGGTTCTAGACTTTGATTTATGGCAGAGATGTGACCCTTGAGTAAAGCTGGTCTTTTCACTGACTAGTTTTAGACTTTGACATATTTTTAAGGCTGAGGATTAAATAAAGGGCCCAAGCACTAGAATTCAACAAATTTGAGATTTGATCACAGACCAGATTGAGAATAACAGAGCAGAGGCCTATGGCCAAAGGAGGGTTCATGTTCAATTTAGCCATGGAGTGGATTCAACTGTGATGCACTAGACAACCTACTGTTTTTTATATACAATTGCCTTGACTTGGCAGAGAATTAGCTTTAAAAGGTTTTTATGCAACTCTTTCCCATTATAGTTGTTGTTCTAAAATAGCTTTGTTGTTCTTTGAAAGCTTAGTTGCTAATCTGGGAAGTAATATTAATTAGAAATGAAAAGAAATGGACAGCTTTGTCATTGTGTCCCCC
Source organism: Phodopus roborovskii (assembly GCF_943737965.1). Lineage (NCBI taxonomy): Eukaryota > Metazoa > Chordata > Mammalia > Rodentia > Cricetidae > Phodopus > Phodopus roborovskii. The sequence continues at coordinate 100,664 of NW_026125717.1, forward strand.
ATAAACTAAAGACAGTTGACAGTCAAACAGTATCTTCCGGATGTAACAATAGCACTGCTATTGTTGTCAAAGCTGTTTTAGTAGGGATATTATCCATACAATTTCACATTTTGGGGGCTGATAGCCATGTCTAGATTTGTGAGGAGGCTTCTTTGGATGCAAGAATACTAAATATGAGAGAATATGAACTGATCCTGAGAATGCCAATTGTAGAATTGAAAGCACTTATGAATAGTTCATACAAAAGCACAGTGAATATGTGCAGTGTTACAAGAAAAGATGATTTGTTGCCTAGATCGAAACAGATGAAGTCACTTCATCAACAGCTCCTGTTCATTAGGTAAAGCATAAGGCACCTAGGCATGGGATAGGTAGACCTTTAAAACCTTGGGGTTTCTGTTTGGCCATTTTCCAGCTCTGCAGTTTATCATTTAAAAGATGCTTGCTATGGAACACTAAATGAGTACCTGCTTGAGTATGACTAGACACTTTGCTGAATCTGATTGGCTCTAGGATCCTGGGAGGCTGGGAATCTTGCTGCATTTATATTTCCTCTGACTCAGCTCAGCTTTCTGTGGTTGGGTCATGACCTGGCACAGGAAGTTTTGGTAGCAAGTGCTAAGACACTGAAGTAATTAACATTTTAGGAATGGCTAAGAAAGCCAGGGTGACTGAAGGGACAGTAAGTGGATGATAGGATATATAATATTATCAAGGTGTTTCATCATAGCAATAGTCACTCAAACTGAGAAACCTATGCTCCTTCTTTCTTCACTCACATTAACAGAGGAAAGCAGGTCAGTGATGATTGATGTGGTACTGCAGAGATTCCATGGTATTTGCTAAGGACTTGTTTATTACAGATTATGTGCAGTAGCTGTCTCTGTATTTCTAGAATATGATTAGCTGATTTTCCCATAATTGCCCTCTATGTAAGGCTTAGATATGAATTTGTGTGGCAATCAGCATCTTTAGAAGCCCAGCTTTGCCTACCATTGTGCAACCTGAGGAACTGAGCAAGGTCCCTGCATGGAAGATGGTTTGTGCATCCCTTTCCAGACATGGAGACTTTGATGAATACACAGTACTTTTCCTGTCTATCCTCCCCATGCCATTTTTTTTTTTAGCAATCTTAGACCATTTCCAGGGCAGCCTCAAGCTAAATGTGTAATCCAAGATCACTTCAGAAAAGGATGATTGTTCCCTACTGGTTTTAGGTTGGTATAAATCATTTCATAATATATACTATAATGACAAACTATTTCTAAAAAGTTTATTTTTGTGTACTATGTAAATGAATATTGTCAGTGGAACAACTTGCCAAACCATTTACCAAGAAAGGTAATTTGAAGGCTCTAGGTCTTATTTTTGGTTTTCTTTGGTGTGATTAAGCAGCTCAAATTTAAGTAGTGGGGATGAGTATTTGTTTAATAGAATATACATTTTATAAAAAAGGAAATTTAGACAAGAGAAATGGTTCATTATACAAAGTGGTTTTTGAGCAAGCAAAGTTCAGGTCTCCTACACCCATATAAGAATCCAGGCCTGGTGGTGTGAATCTGTAATCACATACCAGGGAGACATAAATGGAGACAGGAAGATGCCTGGAATTTTCTGGCCAGACCACCTAGCCAACACTATTGATCTACTATTTCAGTGATGAGTAACACAGGACAGTACCTGCAGTCAACCTCTCATATCCCATGCACACACTCAGGCAAGGACACCTGCACACACACACAAACACACACACACACACACACACACACACACACACACACCCTACTCATCAACATACTGAGAGAAATTAAATCATGGATCATAGGAAAACACTTGTAGATCAAGTTGGGAAACAAACATAAGTTGTTATACCCTTTTGAAGTTTTATTATGGCTGTGAGTTTAGTGTTACTAAAATCCAAGGTAGATATTTTTCTTGATGTTTGAAGCCTGAAGTGAAGCCTGCTGTGTCTTTGACTGTATTAAGAAGGGTGCATGAGTCAGTCCTATGCTGGATTCCCAGCTATAAGTCTGGGGGCCCGTTAGCTCCTCCTTGTTCAGGTCAGCTGTCTCTGTGTGTTTCTGCAATGACATGACAGATTTACATGAGCCTCCCCCGATGTCATTGCCCTACATGTGTAATTGGGGTGGCAGGAGAGGTGGGGAGGGTGGTCAGAGTGCATGTGAGGGGGCAGAGAGGTTAAATGAGAGGGAGAAAGGGGGAGGGAACTGGGATCCACATGTAAAATAAAAAAATAAATTCTTTAAAAAAAGAAGATGTGCGATGATTTTGTTTTCTTAAGAATTATATGGTGATAAGGATTTAATAGCTATTACTGTATCATTCATATTGTTATTAGTGGTTTACATTGATGTTATTAACAAGAGTTCACTATAGTTCACCCATTATTGATATATATATATATATATGTATATATATATATATATATGTAATTTTGATGAGATGGTGTTTTATATGTTGAAGTCCAATGTTAGACACATTATATAATATTAAAATATATTAAAGGTGACAGTTAACTTTTACATTTTTCTTTCTTCCACAGCAGCTGAAAGTATTTGTTACTCTTTTATCCCTAAATGTTTTAATACTCATCCAGTCTCTAATAGCTTTCATAAGTGTTTAACATTTTTGTGATAACTGTGTTGTTGTTTTATTTTTTGTTGGGTATGTTTTAAAAAATAAATCAATGTGAAAAAGGCACCCAGGATTAAACATCGTTTTAAAAATAAACTTAAATAAGAAAGGTACACTGCTGTGGATGATAAGTGAATTGTATGAATATGTGGCACTTGTCTATGGGACTCCTAGTGGTGATATGCAAATGATTGAAGGCAAGAAAGCATCAGCCTCTGAAATTTAGATTATTTCCATTCTTTCCCTTATAGATAATGCTACAAACCACAGTCAGAGCTAAATTTTTCAGCCCAAGCTAATTATCTTTGTGTAAATGTAAGGTTCCAGGTAAGCCATGAAGGATGATACTCTTGACCTCCTTGTGTGTGTCCTGCCTGAGACATTTGAAATGTCTTAATAATCTGAGCACCTGCCTCACTCTCCGTCCTCTGACTCTGAGCTGATTTTCTTTCTGTCAGACAATTTCATTTCTTTGTCTGGATTGAGAAACATCCTGTTTCTCTTTAGAACAATAGTAATTCTCTATTAAGGACATCACAAGTGTCCTTTGTTTTGTCACTCCATTTTAGTGATGTTTGAGTTAAATATAATGAGCCAGTGCTTTAATAATAATAGAAAAAGCCTTAGATGATAATTCTGCTTTCTCTCCCACCCACCCTCATAGCTTGGTATGTATTGAAAAAGAAAAGCCTGACCAGATGCACAGACTTCCAAGAAGTCTAAACAAATTTCAAGCTGTGTACAAGATGAACACAATTCGAATATAAATGAAGGAACTGATGAGATGTCCAAGAATGTTCTTCAAGGTTTAGAATCAGATGGGAATCCTGATTCCACCAAAATGAGCATTCTTCCCAGTGAACAAACAGATAAGCCTATTAAGGTCCTGGCTGAGGTGAGTGCTTCCAGTTTTTCAGGATATTTCTTAATGGAAAGTCAGTGTAAAGAGTGTGGCCTACAGCACACCCTGCAGTTCACTGATGACTTTTGTCCTTTTTTGCAAATTTTAGCACTATAATAGTAGTTAAACCTAAAATATTAATAAAATCAGAGGGAGCTTTGTGGACTTCAACAGATATTTATTGAGCACTCACAGTGCAGAGATGAAGAATGCAAATGGAAAAAACAGGTGTACTACTATCAGTCCCATGCCCACAAGAGTGCACAGCCTTCTCAAGAGTAAAGGGTGTTAAGAGCACTTGCCTGTTATGATGGTCCTGCAGACATGTCAGTCCCAAAAAATGTACAGAAACTCTATTGATTATAAATCTAGTGTTTCTTATTGCCTAGCTCTGTCTTTAATACTAAATATTAACTACTTAAATACTTAAAAAAATATTTCTATTAGTCTAAGTGTTCCATGTGGTCTTGTCTTACCAGAGAAAGGCTCCAGATCTCTTCTCTCTTTTCCTACATCTTGACTCCTCTACTACATCTCCCAAAATACTTCCTGTCTCCTAGTAGTCCTGCCTGGGCATGGCTGTGACTAAGATAAACATCCTAAAGATTTAGGGTACCATTATCAATTGTGGTGCTAAAGCATTTATGAAAGCTCTTTAGGTTGGTGCAACTATTTCTGTGATCACACAATTGGATTTCAGCTTTTCCATGCTCCCTGGCATCAGAGAATGCAATTTTGAGCACAAAACACGATGATGAACAGTGTACTGAAGAGCCTTCCTCTGGGGGCTTCTCAAATGTGTCTGTCAACTAGAGTAGCCTGTTGACTGGGCTATCAAAGTGAACTTCCTTTCATATTGGAGAATAGCAGACATATATAGAGGAGAGGAAAGCCAATGAGGTGATGAAAAAGCCTTTTCAGGGGCTGAGGAGATGGTGTAGCTCTAAAGTGCTTGCTGTTCAAGCATGAGGTCCTGGATTTGGTTCCTCAGCACCCATGTTAAATCCAGGTGTGATTCTTAGTTTCTGTAATCACAGCACTGGGGAGGCTAAGAGAGGAGCTGAATGAGTGAGTTTCAGATTCCAACTCCCTATCTAAAAATATTAAGATGGGGAGTGATTAAAAAATACACCAGATATTTCACTTTGACCTCACATACATACATTGAAAGCCACAGCAGTCCATGGCCTGTCTGATTACCCTTTATATGGAGCAGCAGTATGAGGGATATTAGTGGTGATTGGGAGAGAAAAGGTGCATTGTAAGCTCTCGGGTTTTTAAGGAATTATTAACACATGAACTCATTATATGTCTTTTTGATGAGGAAAGTGTTTGCCACAGAAACATGAGCGTGGATCCTTAGCAATCACATAGAATGTATTTAAGTATCCCTCCCTCCCTCCCTCCTTCCCTCCCTCTCTCTCTCTCTCTCTCTCTCTCACACACACACACACACAATCTCTCTCTCCTCCCGCCTCTCTCCTCTCTCTCTCTCTCTCTCTCACACACACACACACAATCTCTCTCTCCTCCCGCCTCTCTCCTCTCTCTCTCTCTCTCTCTCTCTCTCTCTCTCTGTGTGTGTGTGTGTGTGTGTGTGTGTGTGTGTGTGTATTCTTGCACTGGGGAGGTAGAGACAGCGGATCCTTAGTGTTAGCTGTCCCGTAATTGTAGCTGAATTTTAAGTCCTCATGCTTAGAGAAATACTATTGTCAGGTAAATTGCATTTAGTTTAAGTCCATAATAAATGAATCAGTAAACTTTATTTGTACAGATAAATAAATGGCTGCTGTTTTGTGACAATAGCAGGGAAGCCTACAAATTTACTAAGGATATAGTGTTTAAACTACTTTTGATAGCAGTGTTTTATATTGTAAAAAGTAACCCGCTTTACTAACAAAGTTTTCCTGCTTGTACTTCTCATTGTTTATGATAATTAACAAAACAAGTTATCTCCTTTTCATCATGCAGAAATCCTGTTTATGCTGATAAGGTATATACTGATACATATATCTCATAAATAAAGCTAATTTCTATCCTACAGAACTTGCAGGAGGTTGGAGTTTTTTTTAATGGACTTTGCTTTGGTCTTGAAGTTTCATCCCTCTCCCTGAGGAATGTTGCTGGTATTAAAGTAATAAAAATCATGAATCAATTTAGGAAGAAGAATTTGGCCTTGATAATTCTCATTATGTGCAAGGAGCTCATTGCAGTCACACCCTGTGGAGATGAGGGAAAATGAAGTGGCTGGAAAACAGCTTGAGATTGAAGAAAGTACTCAACAGCTGGAAGGAAAGAGGGCCACATGTGGGACTGAAGTCTTGCAGAGGGTGCATTCACCTCCTGTGGCTTTGCTTCGTTACACACGTGAATGGTAGTGTGTGTGTATGTTCTTAACACATAGGGCTTTCAATGGCAACCGCGGTCATTTCATAATTTTGTTCCTGTACATAGATAGCATCAACAAGCACATTTATAATAAGGATTGCAGGATCACAGCTGCAATATTCAGACTTTCAAAATTTAACTGTGTCAAGGCTAGAGTGAAAACACTCCTCTAACACAGATGTCTATTTTTTTTTTTTTTTTTTTTTTTTTTGGTAATCAGCCTGAGAGAAAAGCACAAAAAAAGTATGATTTAAACTAAATTAAGAATGTCAGCAAACCCTTGTAATTCATCTCACTGGTTACAGTGACACCTGCTGTGCATAGAAGTCACAATGTAGTGGGACACTGGCAAAAATGACAGCATACTTCCATTCCATCCTCTTCAGAAAAAAGCTGGGGCTAAATGTGTCTGTTGGTGTTGACTAGAGTCACATCTGTGTACTCCAAAGTGTAAAGACGATTCTTCTATAAGAACAAACAGAAAAGTCAACCTAAATATATTCTTGTCCTTAATGCACATAAATGTTTTCAAAGTCAGTTTTGAAATGAAACTAATTTGGACAGGCCAGTAGCTTTCATGAAAGATTACTTAACTGTTTAAAAACACCCTAAAAGATATTATTTACTGTTTCACTCATTTTCCTTAGTTATATAAATTAGAATCTGCCATGAAACATCGAGAGAGCATCATTACTCATCTAACTGCTCATCTGCAAGAATCAGGAAAAGAGACAGCTGAAATGATTTAAACAGTTTTCCAATTGAGAGAACAAAGTAACAAATTGCAAATTCAATTCCAGCTTGTAAGTATTATGAATACAAATAAGTGAATTGGTTTTTAAGAAACGAATTATATACTTTATCCCATTCATGGGCAAATCAAACCTTACTATGAAGCCATTTACTGTTTTTAGTGTACTAATAGAAGTACTTTAGTGTACTACTTTAGCATACTGGAAACACTAGTACCTTTGTGTTGATTTTAGTAACCAAAAATTAATTGATTGAGACAGAGTTTCTCTGTGTAGCTTCTGAGCCTTTCCTGGAAACTCACTATGTAGATTAGGCTAGTCTCTTTAGAGAGATCCTACTCCTGCATCTACTTCCTCAGTCCTGGGATTAAAGGCATATGCTGTCAACACTGCACATCATTCCCAGGAATTGTATTACCTATTTCATGGTTGGTTTCCTGCTATTATTTAAAAGCTTTATTTCTATTCTGTAAGTCTACAACATCTTACCAGGGTGGACCGAATGGAGTTTTGCAGATATCACTCTGTAGTTGCATTGGACCTTTAAAGTCCTGGCATGGTTTTAGTCATGTTATAAATGGTATTTGGATCTACATCTTACATTCACTTTAAGTTTACCTTGGGAATCCTCCCTGAATAGTTTAATGTCAAGCTAGAATTATCCTAAAGAAGGGAACCACAATTGTGAAAATGCATCCATAATATTGGGCTGTGAGGCATTTTCCTAATTAGTGATTGGTGTGTGAAGGCTCAGCCCATTATGAGTGGTACTATTCTGGGTAGTGGTCATGCCTTCTTCAATGCATGGTAATGCCACCAGAAACTGAGAGAATTGAATCTGAGATTGATGCTCTGTGAAAAACCAGGAAGATCTTGAGTTTAAACATGAACCAGAGATTAGATATTATTCAATGAACTTGAAATGCTAGAAAAAGAAAAGAATGAGATTCTAAACACAATGTCAAAATCCTAAGAAATCAAACTGGAGCAATTGCAAAGCCAACTCTTCTCCAGTCATGAAGACGAACTCTCCAAGTTTCAAGATCTAGAAATTGAATTTCAAATAAATATTGAAAAACTTAGATAATTAGGAATTTGCCACAAAAATCAGATAGATGTGTCAGAAGTCTTTAAAAAGATGGAAAGCATGTAGTGTGAAAACCACAACTTGATGAGTAAGCAGAATCAATTAACATTAGAAATTTCTGAGCTAAGAGATTTTCAGCACTCACATATTGATTTGAAATCAGAACAAAAGACTCTTCAGATTAATGAGCTTAAAAAGAAATTGATATCCTCAAACTGGAAGAGAAGGAAAAGTGGGCACTTGAACAGGGATTTCAGGAGTTACAACTCATAACTGAGTTAGAAAAACTGCCACAGTCATTGGTGGTTTTGATCTTAGCCAATCTGATCAATGTAAGATGGAATCTCAGAGTGGTTTGATTTGCATTTCCCTGATGACTAAGGATGTTGAGCATTTCATTAAGTGTCTTTCTGCCATTTGAGATACTTTTGTTGAGAATTCTCTGTTTAGATCTTTACCCCATTTTTAATTGGATTATATAATATTTTAATTTCTAGTTTCTTAAGTTCTTTGTATATTTTGTAGATAAGCCCTCAGTCAAATGTTGGCTTGGTGAAGATATTTTTCATTTTGTAGGGAGCCATTTTGTCATGTTGACTGTCTTCTTTGAATTTCAGAACCTTCTCAGTTTCAGCAGGTCCCATTTATTAATTTTTGCTCTCATAGTTTATGTGACTGGTGTCTACTTAGGAAGTGATCCGTGTGCCTATGCATTCAAATATATTTCTACTTTTTGGTGTGGATGGATTTATATTACATCTTTGATCCATTTGAACTTGACTTTCATGCATAGCCTTAGATATGGATTCACTTGCATTCTTCTACATGGTGACTGCCACATATACTAGCACCATTTGTTGAATATGTTTTCTTTCTCCCATTTTATAATTTTACCTTCTTTGTCAAAAATCAGTTGTTTATAGGCTAGTGTGTTGATATCAGGCTCTTGGATTAAATTCCATTTGTCTACCGGTCTGTTTTTATGCAAATACCAAGTTGTTTCCATCACTATATCTCTATGGTAGAGTTGGAAGTCAGTGATTGTGATGCCCCAGAATATCATTTAGTTTGAAAAACTATTTTGGCTATTCTGTTTTTTTTGTTTTTCCCTTTGAAGTTGAGTATTTTTCAATCAAGTTCTGTGAAGATTTGTGCTGGCATTTTGAATCTGTAGATTACTTTTGGTAGCATTGCCATTTTCACTGTGTTTATCCTACATATCCAAGAGCATGGCCGATCTTTCCATTTCCTGATATATTCTGTAAATTCTTTCTTTAAAGACTTCAAGTCCTTGACATGTATTCCTTTCACTTGTTTTGTTACAGTTACCCACAAGACATTTTATGCTATTTGTGACTTTTGTGAAGAGTGATGATTCTCTGATTTCCTTCTCAGCCTATTCGTCATCTGTATGTAGAATGGCTACTGATTGTTTTTTAGTTAATCTTGTTCCTGCTACATTACATGAAGTGTTTATCAGTTGTAGGAGCTCTCTTTTAGAAGTTTTGGGGTCACTTATGTACCCTATCATATCTTCAGCAAATAGGGAGAGTTTGACTTAGTCTTTTCCAAATTGCATCCCTTTGATCTCCTTTGTTGTCTTCTTGTTAGAGCTAGAACTTTGAGTACTATGTTGAATAGACATGGAGAGAGTAGACAGCCTTGTCTTGTTCCTGATTTCATTAGCATTGCTTTGAGTTTCAGTTGGGTATTGACTGTTGGGTAATAGCCCAGAAAGCTCTTGGTTGGATTTCCCAATTAATGCCAAGGGAAAAGCTTGTAAATCGGCTCTTCAAAGACAGGTATCCCAACACTGCTGTCTAAACTGTCCTCTGCACATTGGGTAATGATTGCTTTTAACACAGCCATTTATCTGTGCATCCTATACTGTTTTAGCTTGTTTGCTCGTTTGGCTTTTTGTTCAGCCAGACAAGATACTGCAAAATAAATCAGAGACTCAGGCTTATTCTTAGTTCTGTTGGCTAGGCCTTACCTTGGCTTGTTTCTAACCCTTCTTCCCTTTCCCCCTGGGCTTTTATCTTCCTTACTTCTGCATATCTCACTTTCCTTCTTCCTCTATGGATGGAGAGCTGGGCAACTGGGCTGCTTGGCAGCTGGGTAGCTGGTCTTCTGAGCTGCTGAGCCACTGGGCAGGTGGCCCTGAAGACCTCCTCTACTGGTCCTCTTGGGTCTGCACTGCCTCAGTTCTCCTCCTTCTGCCTGCCATGCCATTCTTCTCTTACTTATGCTTCCCTATTGGCTATTCTGCTGTTTATTAGGACCACCAGGTGTTTTATTTTTATTTATTTATTTATTTATTTTTATTTAATTTTATATAACAAAGTCCAATTAAATGAAAACAAACATTTATACACAATATTTGGGAATTTGGCTTCGTTCTTTCCAAACTACTTCCTGCTGGTAAGGGGCGCTGTCTTGGGGGATTCGAAGAAGATTCAGATATCCTAGCTGTAGTCTGCAGGGCTGTTTTGTCCAGCTGTTTGGAATGTAGGATCAGCTTGTACTCTGTTTCAGGCGGTCTGGCGTGATCAAACCACATTAGTCTGGAAGGAATCCACATCTTTTCATTTTCTGTGGAAACAAAAATAGAAATACTTTTCCCCAGTTACTTGTTCTTCAACTTAAATATTGGAGTCAAAGCGTTTTTTTTTTTTTTTTTAATTTATTATTTTACATGTCGAACCCAGTTCCCTCTCCGTCCCTCCCTCCCTCCCTCCCCTCCAGCCCTCCCTCCCTCCTTCCTCCCTTTTGCCCTCTCTGCCCTCTCCCATGCACTCTAAACACCCTCCCCTCCCAACCCCCCACCACAATACCATATGTAGGGGAATGCCATCCAGTTGGGGTCATGTAGCTCTGACAGGTCCTATGAAGTAGGGACTAGGGCTTCTCTCCTATCTCTAGAATAAGGCAGTTATCCCTCCATGGGGGATATGTTCACAAAGTACTTTTGTGTACCAGGGATACAACCTGGCTCCACTGTCTGGGGTCTCTTAGACTGCTCAGGCCTTCTGGCTGAGACCCATATTCAGGGGGGTCCGAGTCAGTCCCCTGTTGGCTTCCCAGCTATCAGTCTAGTTGCCCTTAGCTCCTCCTTGTTCAGGTAAGCTGTCTCTATGTACTTCTACCGCATGGTCTTGTCCTCTCCATCTGCTTCTGGGTTCTAGTTCGACTCAGTGTTTATGTATGGGTGTTTGCTCCTGTTTTCAACAGGCATTAGTTGAGGACTCCATGGAGAAGTTAGTTGTTGATCTCACTCTCCGGGAAGGGCATTTATGATATCCATCTGTTTCTGGACTTTTTTTCATTGGAAGGCTTTTGATGACTGCTTCTATTTCATTGAGGGTTATAGGTCTATTTAAGTTGTTTGTCTGTTCTTGATTTAATTTTGGTAAGTGATAGTTATCCAGAAACTTATCCATTTCCTTTGAATTTTCAATTTTTGTGGAATACAGATTTTCAAAGTATGACCTGAAAATTGTCTAGATTTCCTCTGTGTCTGTAGTTATGTTCTCCATTTCATTTCTGATTTTGTTAATTTGCATGTTCTGTCTCTGCTTTTTCGTTAATTTGGATAAAGGTTTGTCTATCTTGTTGATTTTTTTCAAAAAACCAACTCTTTGTTGCATTGATTTTTTTGTGTTGTTTTCCTGGTTTCTATTTTGTTGATTTCAGCCCTCAAGTTGATTATTTCCTAGCGTCTGCTCCTGCGGGGTGAATTCGCTTCTCTCTATTCTAAGGTTTTCAGTTGGGCTGTTAATTCTCTTATGTGACTATCCTCTCTTTTCTTCATATGGGCACTTAGTGCAATGAACTTCCCTCGTAGCACTGCTTTCAAGGTGTCCCATAAGTTCAGGTATGTTGTATCCTCATTCTCGTTGAATATTAGAAAGTCTTTAATTTCTTTCTTTATTTCTTCTTTGACCCAGGAGTGGTGCAATTGCACATTGTTCAGTTTCCATGAGTTTGCTGGTTTTCTGCTATTTGTGTTGTTGTTGAATTCCAATTTTAAAGCATGGTGGTCCGATAAGATACAGGGGACTATTCCTATTCTCTTGTATCTGTTGAGGTTTGTTATGTCACCTAGTATGTGGTCGATTTTAGAGAAGGTTCCATGTGGAGCAGAGAAGAAGGTATATTCTTTTGTCTTTGGATGGAATGTTCTATAGATGTCTCTTAGCCCCAGTTGAGACATAACTTCTGTTAATTCTTTTGTTTCTTTGTTGAGTTTCTGATTTGTGGTCCTGTCTAGTGTTGAGAGTGGTGTATTGAAGTCTCCCACTATAAGTTTGAGAGGTTTTATATGAGCTTTGAGTTTTAGTAGTATTTCTTTTACGGATGTGGGTGACTTTGTATTAGGGGCATAGATGTTCAGATCTGAGACTTTGTGTGGATGGATTTCTCCTGAGATGAATATGAAATGACCGTCTTCATCTCTTTTGACTAGTTTTGGTTTGAAGTCTAACTTGTTAGATATTAGGATAGCTACGCCTGCTTGCTTCTTATTTCCATTTGATTGGAAAATCTTTTCCCAACCCTTTACCCTGAGGTAATATCTATCTTTGGAGCTAAGATGTGTTTCTTGTATGCAGCAGAAGGATGGATTCTGTCTTCGTATCCATTCTGTTAGCCTGTGTCTTTTTATAGGTGAGTTAAGACCATTAATGTTGAGGGTGAGTAAGGTCCATTGATTGTTGATGCTTGTTTGGTTTAGGTTTGTTGTTGGCAGTGGTATTGTGAATATATTTGTTCTGCTTCACCCTAGGTTTCTGGTGTAGTTGGATTATCTGTTGCCTACATTTTTGTGGGCGTAATTACCTTCCTTGGGTTGGAATTTTCCTTCCAATACTTTCTGTGGGGCTGGATTTGTAGATACATATTGGGAAAATCTGGTTTTGTCATTGAATATCTTGTTCTCTCAATTTATATTGACTGAGAGTTTTGCTGGATCTAGTAGCCTAGGCTGGCATCCGTGTTCTCTTAATACTTTTAGAACATCTATCCAGGACCTTCTGGCCTTGAGGGTTTCCATGGAGAAGTCAGGTGTAATTTTGATAGGTCTGCCTTTATATGTTACCTGTCCTTTTTCCTTCGCTGTTCTTAATATTCTTTCTTTATTCTGTATGCTAGGTATTTTTATTATTATATGTCGAGGGGTCTTTTTTCTTTGGTCCAGCCTATTTGGTGTTCGGTATGCTTCTTGTACTTTCGTGGGCATGTCCTTCTTCAGATTTGGAAAGTTTTCCTCGATGATTTTGTTGAATATGTTTTCAGCACCTTTGAGCTGGGGTTCTTCACCTTCCTCTATGCCTATTATTCTTAGGTTTGGCTTTTCATGGTGTCCCACATTTCCGGGATGTTGTGTGTTAAGGATTTGTTGGATTTATGGTTTTCTTTGGTCGATGAATCTATTTCTTCTAGTTTATCTTCTGCGCCTGAGATTCTCTCTTCCATCTCTCGAATTCTATTGGTTATGCTTGTGTCCTTGGTTTCCGATTTTTTGCCCAGCTTTTCACTTTCCAGCATTCCTTCCATTTGTGTTGCCTTTATTTTCTCAATTTTGGTTTTCAAGTCTTGAACCGTTTCCTTCGCCTGGTTAATTGTTTTTTCTAGGCTTTCTGTACTTTCCTTAAGGAATTTGTTCATTTCTTCCACTTTTTTGTTTGTTTTTTCCTCCATTTCTTTAAGGGATTTTCTCATATCTTCTTTGAGGGCCTCTATCATTTTTATGATGGTGATTTTTAAGTCGTACCCTTCTGCTTCCTCTGCTTTGTTGTTGTGTTCCATTCTAGTTGGTGTAGATTCCCTAGATTCTAGTGGTGTCATATTTGTCTTTCTGTTGTTAGATGTTGTTGGCTTTTTGTTCAGCCAGACAAGATACTGCAAAATAAATGAGAGACTCAGGCTTATTCATAGTTCTGTGGGCTAGGCCTTACATTGGCTTGTTTCTAACCCTTCTACCCTTTCCCCCTGGGCTTTTATCTTTCTTACTTCTGCATATCTCACTTTCCTTCTTCCTCTATGGATGGAGAGCTGGGCAACTGGGCTGCTTGGCAGCTGGGTATCTGGTCTTCTGAGCTGCTGAGCCACTGGGCAGGTGGCCCTGAAGACCTACTCTACTGGTCCTCTTGGGTCTGCACTGCCTCGGTTCTCCTCCTTCTGCCTGCCATGCCATTCTTCCCTTACTCATGCTTCCCTATTTGCCATTCAGCTCTTTATTAGGACCACCAGGTGTTTTAAACCAGCACATTAATACAGCTTCCCAAATTTAAATGCGGCACAAAAAAATTAACACACCATGAAATAAATTCCTACCACAGCCCTGACTGCAGACCATGCCAAGTCCAGGGGTATCAGGTCAGGTATGCAATGCACTGGCATCTCAGCCAGATGAATTGAAACTCTCACTCCCAGTTTTATTCAAGGATATTCTGTTTTCCTGGTGTTACCCATCCTCCTCCAGTACTTTCTTACTTGTTCCTATTTCTTGGTTCTGTTGGTTTAAATGTTACATTCTTGTGTCATCTTCTCTTGACTTCATAGGCTTAGACATTTTCCTCTGTTCCTCTGAGGTTCTCTTTGCCCATATGCCAAGTTATCCTTCTTTCTTTATTGTTTCAAAGTTCTCTATTAAGCATATATTTGTGCCTCCTGAGTTTTCATTTTGTTATTATTGTGCTATCCCGTCTACAAACTCCAAACTTTCAAGTCAGAGAAGTCTGTAATTATTCCATCCTGTTAGCACAGCACTTGGATTGTACATGGTAAAGGCTCAGTAGATATTGATGATTAAATTGATTAAATATATAAAAATAACAGGCAATACATTTTGATATTATCTGATGATTTTTGCAATTTTACCTAGGAAGTAACAGTAAGCGGTCACTGTCTAAGAGTCATCAGGGGCTGACCAACCAGTCTAGCCTAATTGAAAATTTCCAAATGTGTTGAGAAACTGAAAGATGAAAATAATCTGCAATTGACCTCTGACTTCCATGCCCATGCATCCCATATAAAGTGTATATGCACAAACATGAATGTACAAACACAAGCAATGAAATAACAATCAGAGGTAAGCATGTGGTACTGGGCACATAATAAATAGAGCTGTGACCAAATAAAAAAGCCCATTAGTACATAGTTCTTATCCTGTTGCTGACTGGTTTTCACAGCTTCCTATATTCATCTTGTACAGCAATTCAAAATTCTTTCCCTTGTAATTTATGTGTGCTTTAATTAACTAGATTTATTTTTCCTTTTCACCCCATGTAAGCCCCTGTCAACAAGTCACTGTTATTACTCCTTAGAGAATTGTTCTTGTCACAGAGCCTTTCCAGAAGGTCAAAGGTTTTAACTGTTAATGATCATCCATGTCAAATCTGGGTTCTCCCCAGGTGCTCAGAAGCACTTCTGACTCATTGAATTCAGACTACACAGGTGTTGCTTCTCTAATAGTCTTATTTCCTCTGCTAGCTAATGAACTTTCTGAGAACATAGATGCTCTCTCTCTCTCTCTCTCTTTCTTTCTCTCTCTCTCCCCCTCAGTGTTTGTGTGTGTGAGTGTGTGTGTGTGTGTGTATGCAGATTCTTCAGTGTTTAGACAGTGTGTTTATTGTTATGAGCAGTATACTACCTGTCAATTACATGCTTAAAACAATCATCCAGATGCATACAAAAATGATGTTGTAAAGTATTGATGATAAAAATTAGTTGCTTTCACTAAAGCTTCACAGGGCTTTAAGGTAAAGTTCTGTGAAACATTTTTTTCTGGAAAGTGAGCATTCCTGGGTATACAAGAGATTAGCAAATACAATTTAATTCACATGAGTATGACAGTGAGTCATTGTCAAAAAAAACAAAGATTCAGAGAGGCACAATTGTGGGGGATTGAGAACAAAATTAATGCAAAGTTCTTAATTGTTTTAGTATAGACTTCAATGTCCCAGGATGAATGTCATCTTCTTCTTTCAATAGGATCACAGACAGCAAAAAGATGCTGTGAAACTTGAGTTTGCAGAAGAAAATGTGGCAGGATAGGAAGCAAGGTTTTTGTCCATTTGCCCTCAGGCTGCTTTACAGAACAATGTTAAATTTTTATTGTGGAACACATTACAGTATTATACACTCCATATTTACATATGTGTTTTTCTTAAAACTCTGTGCATTTGATGACATAGGGAATTTCATGTTCCTCTTCTTCTTCAGTTTTCTCCTCGTTAACGTTACAGTCCAGACTCCTCATCTCTTTTGTCTTTATCATTTGTCATATTTATGTTTCTAAATTGTTTTAAACTTAATGATGTAACATTGATATATTTAGTGATTCTACAACCACAATGATAGAAAAAGAATCTTGATTCATACTGTATTTTTTAATAAGAATAAAAGTCATCAATATAATATGTTTGTAAAGATAACTAGTATTTTATGTACACACAAGTAATTCTGCTTTGTCACCAAGAAACTTGTACTCAATTGAGATTTTGATTCTGTTCCTGTGGCACAGACATCAGACATGAGACCGAGGTGTCTTCTCTGACAGAGAGTGAAGAAAGTAAAGAACATGAAAATCCAGTTGAGGCGTTAGAGAGCCCTGGGAACAACTTACAGCATCAGCTGATAGAACAGGAAGTTCATAATGGAATGGAGAGTTCCTGTCTTCAGGGAAGCATTCAGACCTTCCATGGACTGTCAGCACATCCAAGGTATCCATCCATCTGGGTGCTGTGTGTCATGCATCAGTTTATCCAGAGAGGTTATTTTAAGGAACAAGAAGATGAAAGCAGGAGATAATTCTGTGACTTTTAGATATATGAAATAAATGTGACTTAAAGACATCTACCATAGGAATTGTGCTTACATTTTCAGGATGTTATTCTAATGAATAAAGCAGACATTTGATGCATGTTTGTTGTATACTCTTTGCCTATTCTTCACTACCTTGATATGGTGAGTACTCTAGCAGTGTAATTTTGATAATTCCACTGGATTTCTTTCACAGTGTGATGGAATCCTGACATTCAGCAATGTCTAGAGTAAACCAGTATCTTTTCAAAGTGTGCATTTCGTAGCTTTCTCCAGCTAACTTGATTCCTCTTTTCCTCATACCTGTCTTCTAATCTATGAAAAAATCCTGTTCTATCAGTCCTCAAAGGTCATGGGAACCACACCACTCCTCACCACCCATTGTTCCCTGCTTTTCCATATGGACTAATTAATCTAGTTCTTTCATAGGGTCTGTTCCTCATACAGTCAATTCAGTGCCAGCATTTTGCTCCTTTAAACTTCAGACAGAACACCATACTGCAGTGTTGTTTTGTTCTGCGCAATAGGACTCTGTGACTGTCTTGACTATTCTCACATACTCAGTGTCACTGTTCTCAGGATTAGCATCTTCCTTGCAGTTCTTACATATATCAGTCTGCTTCTGCTTAAGAGTTTGCCTGATACTTCCTTCCAATTGGCATGGATTCAGCACTCCCTGACATGTCCAAGACTGTCACCCTTTGAATCCTCAATTACAAACATTGTCTTGAGGGGTTTGGTTTACCCTAAAAGAATTAGTATTGACAATGATGGAGAAACATAAACCTGTAGGAGGAAGGGGTTGCCTTGGGTTATTAGGAAGTTGTTTTATTCTAAGGATTCATAATTCCTTGCATGTAGTAGAAACTTAGTATATCCTTGATGAATGTTTTGTAATTTACTTTGGAAGTATGCTTTAGATGTGTATAAAGTGGCTGTTCTTGTGCATTTCAATGTAATTTTGAAGCAAGCATTATTCACAAGTATTTATTCAAAGAAAAATAATGTTGGCATCTATAAACTAGTGACATAAGAAAAGTTCTGGAATTGAAGGCAATGTCTCTCTAACAATTTCATTGCTCATAGCTGTAATGTTGCTAGTAGAGCACCGGGAAAATTCAATAAAGGGTAATTACAGATACATGTACTAGACATCTTATTGGTGATAGAGAGAATATCTTATGATCCCTTGTTTTTTGGTTGAGAATATGAAACTTGACTTCAATTGTTAAAGGATGAAATCAGATAGAAAGGGACCAGTGGGCACATCAGTTCTAAAAGTAGCATTTAATTCAGTGATAACCAAACAGGGGTAAAAAGCAATAAAGCTTACAGAATGAACTCATTGCCCATGAAAATGAACTCATTGCCCATGAAGTGTCAGGATATCGGGTATTGCACTAAACAGCAGTAAATATTTTACCATAGAGAGAGGAGAATTTATCAAAGATATCGTTATGATATTTGATGTTGTAGCATTGTTTGTATTGCAATCAGAAGCTGTGGTAAAGCTAGACAATGACGTCATTTGTTTATGGTCAGTTTTAGTAAGGACAAAATGTGAGAGAGAATAGGAGAAAAAATGTAGAACAGAATAGAAAAATAAAGAAATTGGAAAAAAATGCATAGTGGAACAAAGAAGGCAATATGGATACATGTGAATATGGATACATGTGAATAGGGAGAGGCTAATTTTATTTCCTAGAGATGAAAATTATGGTTGTCTTCCATTTTCTTCTCCTGTGTTTTTAAATGTTCATGTTGCTTTATTTTATTGTACACATAAACTCTTTTGAAAAATATAAATTAATGAATGCTTGTAGAACAATGTAAAAGAGACATGCTAAATACCACAGGGAGAATAGTTTAAAAACACCAAGTCCAAAAGTTACAGGGAACCATATCTCCTTACCCCAGAACCTAATTCCAAATGATGGTGATCATTCTGACTGTTGTTGTTGTTGTTGTTGTTGTTGTTGTGTGTGTGTGTGTATGTGTTTGTATTTGTGTGTTAATTATTTTAATAAAATTGAGATAATGGGGTCTTTTCACTATATAATATACTTCTAATAACTTTATAAAACTAATGTAAACATGTATATCTTAAGGTACTTCATAAAAAGGTGTCAAGTTTATCTGTTGATCTACAAAGATACTCTATTACATTATTTTAAATATGAAAGGTAGATAAAAGGTGGCTTATGTTACAATATCTGTATGCCTTTGTCCATAATTTCTTGTTTGCCCTTCCCCACTTTATGGATATATATTATAAAATTTGTAAAATGAGTCCAAATCCATAGTAATATCAACCACCGTCTTTTGTTTGTACTTTGTGTTGATAGATTTCTCCTGCAATGAATACGAAATGACCATCATCATCTCTATTGATCAATTTTCTTTTGAAGTCTAACTTGTTAGATTTTAGGATAGTCACATCTGCTTGCTTCCTGGGTCCATTTGATTGGAAGATGTTTCCCCCGCCCTCTACCCTGAGGTAATGTCTATCTTTGAAGCTTAGATGTGTTTCTTATATGCAGCAGAAGGATGGGTTCTGCATTTGTATCCATTCTGTTAGCCTCAGTTTTTTTTTTTTATAGGTGAATTAAGACCATTAATCTTGAGGGTGAGTAAGGACCATTGATTGTTAATGCTTGTTTGTTTTAGATTTGTTTTCAGCAGTGGTATTGTGAATATATTTGTTCTGCATTACCCTTGGTTTCTTATGTAGTGAGATTATCTGTTGCCTAAGTCTTTGTGGGCATAGTTAACTTCCTTGGGTTAGAATTTTCCTTCCAAAATTTTTTGTAGGGCTGGATTTGTAGATATGTATTTGGAAAATCTGGCCTTGCCATTAAATATCTTGTTTTCTTCTCTATGGTGATTGAGAGTTTTGCTGGGTATAGTAGCCTGGGCTGGCTTCCGTGGACTCTTAGTATTTGTAGAACATCTGTCCAGGACCTTCTGGCCTGGAGTGTTTCCATGGAGAAGCCAGGTCTGCCTTTATATGTTACCTGCTTTTCCTTCTCTGCTCTTAATATTCTTTCTTTATTCTGTAGGTATTTTAGGTGTTTTGATTATTATAAATCCAGGGGTCTTTTTTCTTTGGTCCAGTCTATTTAGTGTTGTGTATGATTCTTGTATTCTCATGGTCATGTCCTTCTTCAGATTGGGAACATTTTCCTTGATGACTTTGTTGAATATGTTTTTGACACCTTTGAGCTGGGCTTCCTCACCTTCCTTTTGGCGTATTATTCTTAGATTTGGCCTTTTGACAGTTTCCCACATTTCCTGAAGGTTTTGTGTTAAGTGTTTGTATTTTTCTTTGGTCGATGAATCTCTTTCCTCTAGTTTATCTGTCGTGCCTAAGATTCTCTCTTCCATCTCTTGAATTCTGTTGGTTATGCTTGCATCTGTAGTTCCTGATCATTTGACCAGTTGTTCTATTTCCAGCATTCCTTAGGTTTGTGTTGTCTTTATTTTCTCTATTTCAATTTTCAAGTCTTGAACCGTTTCCTTCACCTGCTTAATTGTTCATTCTTTGCTTTCTGTACTTTATTTACTTCCCTTAAGAAATGTTTTCAATTCTTCCAATTTTTTGTTTGTTTTTTCTTCCATTTCTTTCAGGGATTTTCTCACATCTTAGTTGAAGGCCTCTATCATTTTTATGATGATAATTTTTAAATCGGTCCCTTCTGTTCCTTCTGCTTTTTTGTGTTCTGGTATAGTTGGTGTTGTTTCCCTAGATTCTGGTGGCTTCATGCTTGATTTTCTGTTGTTAGGTGTTTTCTTTTATTGTCTTCTTCCCATAGCTTCTTCCAGTGTCTGTTGGTGGGGTCTCTCCCTTTCTCTCTGGTACTTCCATGATGGGTTTAGTGGGTCAGAACTTTCATGTATGAAGCTCTGGGTGGTCCAAGCTCTCTAGGAGGACTCTCCAAAGTCAGGGGCAGGTAGTCAGGATAGTGTTCAGGCTCCAGCAGAAGACTGGTGATGGGGGTCAAAGATCCAGAAGGCTTGGACTCAGGATATTCCTTGTGCCTATAGGCAGATCTAGCCTGGGCCTGGCACTCTCTAGCTGAGGCTTCTTTAGCAGAGTCCCTGGGATGGGGTTCTAGGATCCTACCAGTGTTCCTGCAGAGATAGGCAGATTTCTGGAGGGGCCCATTACGCAAGTAGAGGATCAGCATTTGGGATCAGAAACCAGGCATGTGGATATACGTGTGTTCTGTATGGATAGTCAGGTCTTGTATATTCAGATCTGCTCAGAGAAGTTCCCAGAAGGTGTCTGGCTTCTTGGCTCCACCTACTGTTTCAGTGCTCAACTAGAGCTGTGGGACAGTAGGCAGTGTAGGGCACAGGGTAGGGGGAGGGTAGGCTCTCAGTGGGGGCTGTGGTGGTTGTATCACAGCTCCAAGAGTGCTCTGTATGGGGACAGGACACAAGGGCAGGGGGATACAGGGCCAGCCCAGGGAAGTCCTGGGTAAGGTGTAGGGGAGAGTCCACCGGAGTTGTGCTGTTCTACCTCAGGAGAGATGCATATTCTTTGTTTATGTAGTCTTTACACTTGTCTGAACACATGTAGGCCAGCAAGATTGATTTCTCTGAAAACTACCAGGAGCCATAGCACCATCCAAAACTTTTCCTAGCAAAAGCAAAACAAACTACTTTCATTTAGGGTAAATGTATTTTATTCTGAAGATAGAGAACACATGTTCACAACAATTTGGAAGCTTAGTTCATGTGCTGTGACTACTTACTGGTATGAAATCCTTAAATACTGAATTTTGTGATCATTTAATTCATTAGTCAGTAATTAACAGGAATGTCTTGGACAATTGGTCTACAATTTCATGCTTTGCACAGTAGAAACACGTACTATGATTTCATTTAGATCCCATGCCACTTTAACTGATGATAGGTCAGTTTATGCCTTTATATTTAAATGACTTTCACTTTTAAACTAAAAAAAAAAAAACACACAACAAAAAAACCATACACACACACACAAACACACACACACAAAAACGCTCCCCTATGTTATTGAAGACATTTTGTAAATACAAATGTAGTACTTGAAAACTGCACTGTAGGGGATGCAGAGGTGGCTCAGTGGAAATGTAACTGCCACACAAGTGTGAGGACAGAGTCTGCCTCCCTGGCACATTAAGGTTGAAGAGCACCCCAACACGCCTGGGTTCCCAAGCTTAGAGGCATCCATTGGTGGGACCCGTTGCCTAGCAACATGACCTAAATGCATTTTTGTTACCTTTGGAAGTAGCAGGTTGCCAGGAGATGATGCTTCTCCTCCTTTATGACATCACCTCAGTGTGAGGGATAAATACCCTGAGCCAGGGCCCAATTCAGCTGTACTGGATGCAGACTAGTTTTAAGCTTCTGGTGACGGCTAGCCTTTCGAGGAACATTGAAATGAGTATTTTATAAAGGTAGGCTGACTTATTTAGTCTTTGTGCCTTTGACCTTGAAGGGGAATGAGTACTTATGTCACTAGAAGGTTCCATAGGTGTGACTAATTTCTATGTATTCACCCCAGGTCCAGGTAATCAGGTGACACAATGTAAAGGAGATTCTCAACAAAGAGAAATGCAAACCCTCCCTTCGCTGCAGCTTTTATACCTAGTAATAGCATAGCCCATGAGACTTTCCCAGAGGCTTCTGCTCTCATTCAGAGAAATGGGTACTAATCTTACAAGAGCCTCCATAAATTAGTCTGGCCTTCTGTGACTACTGTGATTTTATGTATAATCATCCACTCTTAATTAGCCACCTTTGTGTCTGGATCTGCCTTTAGGACACCACTCACACTGAACTTTGTGTTCCTGACCCCATTCATACTCAGTGCTCACCACCTCATGTTATTGAATCCTTTAACGTTGGGAAGTGAGAGTAGATCAGTTTTGTTCCCAATTTATATTCCAAATTTGAGCTCCTTCAGGAGCAAGATTCCCAAGGAAAAGCCCCCTGTGGGAGGAGAGCATCTGCATAGCTTCAGGTAACCAAGAGCTGGTAGAAGCCTGGGGCAGCAGGAGTTGTTCTCCATGTAGGAGAAGCTGGGTGGGCAGGAACCAGCTGGCACAAGGAGGAAGGACTTGGGGTGGCATAAGGAAGGAATAGTGTGTCCCCAGGGTACCCCTCATCCTAGGCTGATAGACCATAACCAGGGGGTCCTTCCCTAGCCACCTCATTCCCCATTGAAGCTTATCCTCTTCAGGCAGCCTCTGCTTTTGAGTTTGGAAAGGCACTGTGTTGTTGTAGAAGCTTCCATCCCAGATCTGGGAGCAGCTGTATAGCCAGGCTCCCAGCAGGTACATCCTCTCATGGTACAAGTGTGTTTCCCAGGAGATAAAGATGGCATTGGTGATGGCATAATGGTGAGGAAGGCAGTTGTGGCCAGTGAGACACAGCGTGCCCTGGTGGCCTTTGAGCTCTGTCCCCTTGAGTCCTAACAGTACTTTCCTCTCCATCCTATCCCTCTATGGCCCGCAGAAGCGATGGAGGACGAGGAGAGAAGGAGGAAGATAGAATATGGCAGGGCAAAGGTAGGACAATGGTGGCCTGGCTGCAATGGGAGGAGGTTATCTCTGGGCAGGAGTAGGGTCAGGAGGGGTGGGGCCGCAGGGCAGGGGCTGTGGCTGGGGACAGATGCCCTTCCTGTCTGTAGTGGGAGACGTGATACCTGCACTGACAGCATCCATTTTCCCCTAAAACTTTCCAAATGCTATTATGTGACTGATTGGTGCTTTGAGCTTCCTGAATGGGTGTTTAGTGTTCTCTTTGGATTTGAGAAGTATCATTTCTACTTCGTCTTCTTCTCCTCGTCCTCCTATTCCTCCTTCCCCTCCTTCCATCCTTCTCCTTTCCCTTCTTCTCTTGTATATTTGTGTACAATATCCTTTGTAGGTGTGTAGAATTCTGAGACCGAAGGTTCTGTAATTAAACAGCACCTGTAGAATTTCTGTTAATGTAATTATTATAAATTTGTTGTACACTTATGTGTGGGCATGCTTGTATGGCAAGGCCTGTAAATAATCCAGAATTAAAATATGTATCTGTCAGTGGGCTTAATGAATAATTTCACCCAAAAATGAATATAATGATTTCTTTCTGAAATTATCTCTTTGAGCTTATTTTGCCCTCCTTGCTCCCTATAATGAAGTTAACTTTGAGATAATGTCATAAGTGGAAACAATTATGACATTTTTAATCTGTTTTCCTATTGTACTGGCTGGCTTTGTATCATCTGGACACAAGCCACAGTCATCAGAGAGGAGGGAGCCTCGATTGTTTCATAGAAAATAAATTTTATAAAAAGGAAGTTCTGGCTGGAGAGATGGTTCAGTATGCAAAATGTTTCATATGCAATTAAAGTTCAGGTCTCCAAAATCCATATAATAATCCAGGCATGGTTGTGTGAGTCCTATATCACAACACAGGGAAACATAGATGGAGACATGAAGTTGCCTGGAATATGCTGGCCAGCCTACCTAGCCAACACTATGAGCCACTGCTTCAGTGGTGACAATACAGGATTGTACCTGCAGGCAACCTCTGGCACCGCATGCACACACTCTGGCAAGGACACCTGCACACTCACTCAAACACATTCTACTCACCAGCACAATCAGAGGAATTAAATCTAGAGGAAACACTTGTAGTTTCTTTTCAGAAACACACAGAAGTTTTTATACCTTTTTACAAGATTTAATTATGGCTGTGAGTTTATTGTTACTGAAATCCAAGCTAGATACCATTCTTGATGGTTGAAGTCTGAGGTGAAGCCTGCTGTGTCTCTATTAAGAAGAGGTGCGTTGATTTTATTTTCATAATAATTATGCTGGGATAATGTTTTCAGCCTCTACTCTGTCTTAAGTATTGTCATTACTGACTTGAATCAATAAGTTTAATAAGGATTCACAATAGTTCACTCATCATTGAGATATATATGAGATGATAATTCTAAGGAGATGGTGGTATTTTTTTTGTCCTAGTCCAATGGTAGGAATATTGTATATTGTTGAAGAAGTCTGTTACCTTTTATATTTTTCCTTCTACCATGGATGCTGAAAGTGTTTGCTGCTCTTCTATTCCTAAATGGTTTAATCCTCATTCATTACCTTTATGAATTTCATTAGTGTCCAACATCTTAGACATAGCCTTGCCCTTGTTTTAATTTTTATTGGCTACATTTTAAAAGAGAAATCGCAAGAGAAAGAGGTGTCCAGAATTAAACATTTTCAAATTAAACATAGATAAGAGAGGTACATTTCTGTGGAGTCTAAGGAAATTGTATGAATGATATGCAAATGATTGAAGGCTAGAAAGCATTAACGTCTTAAATTTAGATTATTTGCATGATTATCCTTTAGATAAGGCTACATAACCACAGTTAGGACTAAATTTTCAGGCACGAGCTAGTTATCTTTAGCCGTAATGTACAGTCCTAACAAACACATGAAGGATGATAGTCTTCACCTTCTTTGTGTGTTATGCATGCGATATGAGGAATATCTTAAATACTCTGAGTGCCTGCCTCTATCTCCATCTGATGTTGAGCTAATTTTCTTTATTTCAGATAGTTTCAGTTTTTCGTCTTGATTTAGAAAGATCCAGTTTCTTTGTAGCACAAAAGTAATTCTCTATCAAGGACAGCAAAAGTGTCCTTTGTTTTGTCACTCCATTTTAATGATAGTTTCAGTTAAATAAAATGACCCAGAGCTTTAATAAGGGTAGAAAAAAATCTTAGGTGATAATTCTGCTTTGTCTCCCACCCACCCCCATAGCTTGCTCAGTATAGAGCAAGAAAGGCCCCAGGTGAACAGCAGTCTAAGAACAAGTTTAAAAAATTTTCAAAGTGCGAACAACATCAACACTGCTTGAATAATAATGAAAGAACTTCTCATGAGTTCAAGACAGATGGAATACCTAATCAGGAACTAGTTGTGGTGAGTGCTTTCAGTTTTTCAGCATAGTTCTGAATGGACTGTAGTGTAAGGAGAGTGGCCATCAGCACCCTATGCAGTTTAAAGATGACTTTTGTCTCTTCTTGCAAATTTCAGGAGTAAGGCAGTAGCTAGCCATAAAATATTTAATAACCTCAAGAACACAGGTGATGCCAAACCCAGCCTTGTTGTGTTACTTGGGTAGGTAACAAATCAAAACTTGCCATGAAGCCATTTCCTGCTTTTAGTGTATTAAAAGAAGTAGTTTAGTTACTATTTTATCATACTGAAAACACTGGTATATTTGTGATGATATTAGTAACCAAAAAATTGTTTGTTTGAGACAGAGTTTTCTGCATAGATTCTGAACATTATCCAGAAACTCACTATGTAGACTCACTATGAGTGTCTGCTTCTGTTTCCAACAGCTACTGGATGAGGGGTCTATGATGGTGGATAAGTTAGTCATCCATCTCATTATCAGGGAAGGGCATTTAAGGTATCCTTTCTATGTTACCCAAGTTGTTAGTTGTGGTCAGTCATGTAGGTCTCTGGGTATTTCTCTAGAGTCAATTTTTTCTTCATACCTATAATGGCATTTTCTTAATTAGTGATTAGTACCAGGGATCTCAGTCCATTGGGAGTGGTGTCATTCTGGGGAGGGGTCCTGTGATCTTTCAGAAGGAAGGCTGAGTAAGCCAATGAGAAGAAATTCACCATGCACCATCCTCCATGTCGTCTTCTGTATCAGCTCTTGCTTGAAGATTCCAACCCTGTTTGAGTTCCTGGCTTGACTTCCTTTGAAGATTGTACAATGACACAGAAAAATAAGGCAAATAAACTCTCTCCTCCACAACTTGATTTTGTTCATTCAACAGTAGGAGCCCTGACTAACATAGTATCTGATCTCATTGATCAGAGTTTGGTAGCAATTCTCAGAAAACAGCTTAAAATATCTGAAGCCAGAGAGTTCAATGTACATATAAAGGTGTCCTACAGAATTTAGGCACAGAAATATAATCAAGACTTTGAAAGATATGGTAAGTAGAGTCTGAAAAATCACCAGGGTGCAGCTGTTTTTTCCTGTCCCACTTCCCGAGGTATTGTGGGTGGCCTCAATCCTATTTCGCTTACTAGACCTACGTTCTCTGAACTATCATTTGGAAAATAATTTATGGCTCAGTCAGTCCAGTCATAGCACAGCAAATCTCAAACTCCTGAATAAAGAGAGTTCACAGAGAGCCAGTGTCTGCAGAACAAGCCTCCAGAATTCTATTCACAAACAGTCACTTCAGGGCTCAGTATGTTGAAGGTTCTTTCTGTTTTCAACTTACAGGCCAGCAAGACATGGCCCAGCAGCTCCCACAGTATCTCTGCTGAGGGGCTGGCTTTCCTTAAACATCAGGTCCTTGCCCAGCAACAGCAGCTGGATAAACAAAATGATCTGATAAAGGATTATCAGAAAAAGGAGGAGGAATTCAAAACTCTAATCAACTTTCTACAAGAGAAAATTAGAGTAAATGAAATGGTAAAGTAAGATGTCAGCTAGCCTGTCACACTTTGTAATATTCTTTTCATGTGTATTATGAATGTGAATTAGAAATTTTATAATTAAATGAAACAGTGAAAATGGAAAATAATTTATTTCTAAAGCCATCGAGAAACTCATACTAACTGTATGTGTCAAATGTATAGTTGTTGAGATTGTAGTGTCCACTACTGTGTTCCTTAAAGTGGTTTGCATATGTTACCTCAAGTCTCAGTAGAACCTAAAGCTATAACTCAAATATCTTGTCCCATCTGATGTCTTTCCATCTACTTTAGCTATGATACTGAAATTGTGAACATACCTTTGTCACAATATAAAATTCTGTAGATGTATCACAAAAACAAAATGCAGTGAATTATATTCTATTTATTGTATACATTTGGATATTAAGGTTCTTTGGGGCAGGAGATGACATTATGTACCACGTAGATGAAAATCTTAAATTATAAATCAACTCATCCTAAAGGTTTGCTTTCACTGATTTTCCAATGAGAAATGAAAAGTCAAATGTGAATTATTGCTGGCGGCTTTAGTCCCTTACCAGACTTGGAATTCAGATGGTTTAGGGCACAGCAGAGCTTTGTACCATACTGCTTTTTCACATGTAACAAAAATGTGTTATAATACATAGAAAATCTAGGGAACACTCTGAGTTTGAGTTGTCAGCTCAGAAAATTCATTTGGTATTATGTGAGTCCTGAGATAGATCAGCAGTGAATCAGGGTGTTCCAAGTTCTAGAGTCTATTTAAAACTTTGACTATAAGATTATTAGTTTGCAACCATTAACTATCAAGGCAAAGTGAATATTATGGGTCATTTGGATTTTGTTTTCCTGCCACAGACAAAAGAACTTAAAAATACAATTACTAGTTAGGATGCTCTTTAGTGATGAGATGGGAGGTTGTGAGCTGGCAGATGTAGTATAATTTGACTAAGATGAACTGAATGATGCACTTTAATCTAGTGCAGGTCATGCCTGTGGGGTTAAATTCGTCAGTCCTATTTACCCCAATTTCCAACAATTTCTTTCTTCAATTGAGTATCTATATTGTGTATGGTTGGATGATCATGCTGCCTCTTGAGTGCTGTGACTATATTATAGGCGTGCGTGGCTCAGGGTATGATTTTCTTGAGGGAGCATAACTGTCAAATGCTGTAGACACTTTTGTGTTTTTCCATGAACTGAACTTAGATGGAAACACTCAGCACTTCCTTCAGACAGCTTCCTTCTGTCTGAGTTGTGACATTTTTTTTTTTTTGTCTATTAGTATACATCCATTCATAATTTTTTTGAATTCTGCTTGCCAAGGACCTTTGTAATATAATTCACCTGCTGTGGCCAGTTCTGTAGTTATTTCATGCTTAGTATTTGGATCTGAAGCCTTTGCCCAGAGAGAAAACTAAAGAACAGATCGAAACCTCTGCCTAGACCTCTGCTCCACCTGGTGTTTTGATGAGACTGTGATATGCCTGTGCTTGATGTCTTCCTCTGGGATGAGCCCTTACAGTTGTGTAATTGAAGTCAAAGGCAAATAGCACAGTTTCTCAGTCTCCAAGTTTGTGCTTGCACTGAAAGTGCAATTCCAGCTCCATTTGCTATATATACTCAGTTTTCATTGATGTCCCTTAAGTGTCATATATTGAAATGAGTACAGACCCATGGAAATGTTTCTTATCATAGGAACATGTTTAGATCACTAGAGTTTATGGGAGTAAACTGAACTTACTTTGAAATCTTTTTGTCTGAGTACTCTGAGAGTGATTAATATTATAACTACCTATCAGAAGATTACATATAATGCAATATCAAGCAGTTAATTTTAAAAGGGAACTTGTAACAGTTCAGCAAATATTTTTGGTTTCTTTCTTACAATGATTTGTCTGGAGAGTGAACTAAGGTCAGGTCATCAGCCTAGCAGTCCTTAATTTTCCTTCATTCTTTTCTAAATCTTTTTTTTTTTGGCAGTGCTGGTAATAGAACCCAGATTCTCATACATGCTACGAAAATAAGGGTGTATGTTTCTAATTTTAACATGTGCTTCATTTTTTTTTGGTATTTTAAAATTTTTCATACAGTATATTATCATTTTCTTTCCTGTTCTTCTAGATTGTTCCTACCCACCTTAATTAAATTTTTAATCACAGCAAATGTAATTCAATATTTATTCCAAAAAGGTCTGAACTGCTGTAGAGCTCTTATGTTCTCCTAGATGTCTCATCATGGAGATGATTGAGGGGCAGGCAGGACGGGTACTTTTCATAGAGTGATGTAAAAATTGACCTCCATCTGTCTTTTGTTAAAGTTAAGCAACAAAGTTACCAGAAGTTGTTATAATTCCTTTATTTTTCCTCCTGAAGGAAGAAGATGAAAAAGTAGAAAATGCTAATAAGATACACGAACAGCAGGCAGTCATTGAGGTGTTGCAGGAAAGAAAGGCTATAGAAGAGAAGAGGAGTGATGCTCTACAGAGACAGTTAGAGACTGCTGCAAAATTAATATTAGACTTAAAAGAACAGCTTAAAAGACAGGCCCAAGAGACCCAAAGCGTAAAACGGGAGCTAGCCAGTTCTAAAGATAGAGAGAAATCCTCTAGTTTAGAAATGAAACACTTGAAGGAGACAGTTGAAGGCCTTCAGAAGAGATGTTACCAAGTTCACCAAACTAACACCAGCATAGAGCAGAGCACCGAAAGAACAGAGAGGAAATTAGACCACTTCCACGTGGAGCTTGAAGAAATATACAGTAGAGAAATAATGAGCTTGAAAGAAGGATTAGTAAAACAGCACAAATCTGAGATAGAGGATCTCAAATCCCACCATAAAGGTGAAAGGGAGTCTATTTTAACATCGTATGCTCATACTACTTTTGATATGTGCACTATGTACAAACAGTATAAAAAGCAATTAGAGTTGTGGAGTTTAATGCTAACTGGACAGAACATAAAATTGCAAGATACTCTTTGGCAAAATGAGAACCTCAGCAAAGAGCTCTCCATAATTCAGAGAGAAAAGCGTGAACTTCAATGTCACTTTAATGACCTTTTAGAAGAGGTCAACATGTTAAGAGAGAAGATTGTTAGAGATCAAGAAAAATTTGTAGACCAGGAAAGGAAACTAAATGATGCACATAAATGCCACCAGACAGTGGGAGAATTGAAAGCTGAGATCGCTGCTCTACACAAAAACCAGAAGAAGCTTGTGTTTCAACATGAATCAGAAATTAGAAATTACCAAACAAAACTTGAAATGCTAGAAAAAGAAAAGAATGAGATACGAAACACAATGTCAAAATCCCAAGAAATCAAACTGCAGCAGCTTCAAAGTCAGCTCTTGTCCAGCCAGGAAGAAGAACTCTCCAAGTTTAAAAAAGATCTAGAAGTTGAATTTCAAACGAATATTGCAAAACTAAAAGATAATTTAGCCATTCAGCACAAGAAACAGATAGAGGAGTTAGAAACTGAAATCGTTAAAAAGATGGAAAGGATGCGGTGTGAATTCTGCAAGTTGATGAGTAAGCAGAATCAACTAACATTAGAAATTTCTGAGCTAAGAGATTTATACTACTCACATATTGATTTGAAATCAGAACAAACGACCTTCATATTAATAAGCTTAAAAAGAAAATGTTATCCTCAAACTGGATGAAAAGGAACAGTGTACACTTGAACAGGAAATTATCACTAAGCTAGAATAACTGCTGCAATCCTTGGTGGTTTTGATCTTAGCCATTCTGATCTGTGTAAGATGGAATCTCAGAGTGAATTTGATTTGCATTTCCCTGATGAGCAAGGATGCTACGCATTTCGTTAAGAGTCTTACTATATTTTGAGACTGTTTTGTTGAGAATTCTCAGTTTAGATCTCTACCCTAGTTTTTAATAGGATTATTTGGTAGTTTGATTTCTAGTTTCTTAAGTTCTTTGTATATTTTGAAGGTCAGCCCTCTGTCAGATGTGGGGTTGGTTAAGGCATTTTGATTCCTTAGGGAGCCATTTTGTCATGTTGACTGTCTTCTTTGCTTTTCAGAAGCTTCTCAGTTTAGGGGGTTCCATTTATTCATTTTTGCTCCCAGAGCTTGTTCGACTGGCGGCTTACTTTGAACGTGGTCTCCTGTGCCTATGCACCCAAATATATTTTGACTTTTTGGTGTAGATGGATTTATATGCAGGTCTTTGATCCATTTGAACTTGAGATTAGTGCATGGTGATACATATGGATCTATTTGCATCCTCCTACATGTTGACTCCCAGTTATACCAGCACCATTTGTTGAAAGTTTTCTTTCTCCATATCATATTTTCAGCTTCTTTTTTAACAGTTAGGTGTTCAAAGCCTTGATATCAGGCTGCATTGATATCAAGCTATTGGATTCTATTTTACTGGTCTTCCTGTCTGTTTTTATGCCATGACCAAGTTGTTTTCATCACTCTAGCTATATGGTAGAGCTTGAAGTCAGGGATGGTGATGCTCTAAGAAAATCCTTTATTTTTCAGAATGATTTTGTCTATCCAGGGGTTTTTTTTTTTCCATTTGAAGTTGAGTATTTTTCGATCAATTTCTGTAAAGATTTTGAATCTCTAGGTTACTATTGGTTGGACGGCCATTTTCACTGTGTAGATCCTACCTTTCCAAGAGCATGGGAGATCTTTCCATTTTCTCATATCTTCAATGATTTCATTCTTTAAAGACTTCAAGTTGTTGTCATACATTTCTTTCACTTGTTATGATACAGTTACCCCAAGACTTTTTAATGGCTTTTGGGAAGGGTGATGATTCTCTGATTTCCTTCTCAGCCTGTTTGTCATCTGTATAAAGAATGGCTACTGACTTTTTTCTGTTAATCTTGTATCCTGCCACATTACTTAAGGTGTTAATCAGTTTTGGAGCTCTCTGTTAGAATTTTGGGGTCACTTATGTATACTATCATGTCATCAGCAAATAGGGAGAATCTGACTTCTTTTCAGAATTGTATAAGTTTGATCCCTGTGTTTTCTTCTTGTTAGAGCTAGGACTCTGTGTACTATGTTGAATAGGCATGGAGAGAGTGGACATCCTTGTCTTGTTCCTGATTTTAGTCTGATTTTTTGAGTTTACCTCCATTTAGTTTGATGTTGGCTGTTGGGTTGCTGTGTGTTTACTTTTTCATGTTTAGGTATTTACAATTAGGAATGGGTAATTTTTAAGTCTCCAATAGACTTGCTCTGCTGAAAATGTCAGATTTGAAGCAGTACTTAAGAAGGAACATAAGTTTTCACTTCAAGACTTCTTTGGTTTTTTTGATTTGATTTGATTTTACTTGTATTTTAATGCCATGTATTGTTTGTATTGATATGATCTGCAGATATCCTGTCTATTGTTTTCAAGTGACAGTGGATTGTTCTATTAGTAGGTAATAAAGTGGTTTAGTGAGTAATGATCCCTGTTTCTGAAAAGAGGAGGAGAGAACAGAAGACATATATAAAATCTTTGCTTTAATTGATTTAATTTTTTGGCACTAGGGCTATAACCCATTCTAGCCAAGGTACCATACCACTGAACTATGTCCCTGTGCAAAAAAAAAAAAAAAAAAAAAAAAAAGTGAATACTCATTTGTGGAAGTTTTATTTGAGTTTTGCAATGATGTATTTAATGGGTGTATTGTTTTGGAGTATAGCCCACTGATATATACACTTCTACACAATAGAAATATCCAGTCTTTGAAATTGATCTGAGACAATTAATTTGTACAATGGTCGCTAAATTTGGAAGAAATTAAAATGTGTCTTCTTTTAGGGATACTTCTTTTTGAAACATTTCACTCTGACAGTATTACTTACACGTGTACAGTGAATGGCTTACATATGCTATATCTTCTGCTAGGTAACAACAAAGAACCTTTCCAAGTGCTCATTAGAAGACTTCAAAGGGCAGTATCTGAGGAGTGCTGCTGTATTACAGAGGTAAAATGTTACTCCTTGATGTGATCACCTAGAATCCAACTGCAGAGCTGGAGTAGTGATGAGCAAAGTTTTCAAGACCAGGGTATAGACACCTACAGAGATTACTGACCTGAACAAGGGGGAGCTCAAGGACCCCCAAGACTGATAGGTGGTAAACCAGTAAGGGACCAACAGTGGACCCATGAATGCAGGTCTCAGTTAGAAGTCCTGGGCAGTCTATGGGACCTATGACAGTGTTACCAAGACAATCCCTGGTGCCGTAAAGGATTTGGGATGCACATTTTCCATGGAAGGATATTCCCTTAACCTAGAGACACATCGGAGGGCTCCTGGGCAGCTGGGAGACTCGGCCACTGGGCAGCTGGACAACCCGACCACTGGGCAGCTGGACCCTGATATCCTCCTCTCCTCATCCTCTTACTGCTCCACTTCCTCAGGTCTCATTCTGTTCTTGCTCTGCCTGCCATGCCCTTCTTTCCTTGTTTGGCTTCCCTATTGTACATTCAGCTCTTTATTAGGACCAACAGGTGTTTTAAACAGGCATAGCTTCTCAGATTTAAACTAATGCAGCACAAACAAAAGTCACACACTTTGAAATATTCTACCATAACCGTGACTGCAGACCATGCTGAGTCCTGGACTATCAGATCAGGACTGCAATGCATCAGCATCTCAGCCAGATGAACTGAAACTCTCACTCCTGGTCTTTGTTAATGACATTCCGTTTTCCTAGTGGTACCCATCCTCGTCCAGTCTTCTAACTTGTTCCTGTTGGTTTAAATGTTACTTTCTTGTGTCATCTTCTCTTGACTTAATAGGCTGAGACATTTTCCCCCTGTCTCTCCTAGTTTCTATTAGCCCAGAAGCCCAGTTTGCATTCTTATTTCATGTTTCAAAGCACTCTGGTAAGCATATATTTGCTTCTCATGACTTTATATTATTGATCTTCCTCTTCCACAAGACTCCTAATTTTCAAATGAGAAAAGTCTGTGTCTATTCCATCCTGTTAGCACGGGCAGTAAGATTGCACATGGTAAAGTCTCAGTAGTTATTCATGTTTGATTTGAGTAAATATATAAAAATATCAGGCAATATATTATGATGTGATCTGATGTGTTTGATAACAGGTAAGTGTTCCCTGTTTAAGTGTCCTCAAGACGCTGGAAAATGGCTCAGTCAAGTGCTGGGTATGCATGAAGAAGACCTGAGATTATTCCCTCCAAACTGTTGGCAAGGGAAGCATGTCCTGTAATCCCAGTTTGAGTGAAGTAGAGACAGGTGGATCCCTGGGACTTGCTGACCAAACAGTCGAGCCTAGTTCCAAATGTGTTGAGAAACTGAGGTGAAAACATCTGCTACTGAGCTCTGACTTCCATGCCCATGCAACCCCATATAAAGTTTATATACTCAAACATGCTTGTACACACAAGCAAGGAAATAAACATTCGGAAGGTAGGCATGTGTTAGCCAACACCTGATAAAGTGAGTAGTTACCAATTAAAATACTCTCTCAGAAAATGGTTTTATGCTGTTGCTGATTGGTTTATATAGCATCTATATTTGTCTTGTCTAGCTGGAGGAAACTCTTTCCCCTTGTAATTTAGGTGTGCTTTACTTAACTAGCTTTATTTTCCCTTTCATTCAATATAAGCCTCTGTCAGCAGGTCATTGTTTTTACTCCTTAGAGCCTAGGTCTTGTCACAGAGCCTTTCCAGAAAGTCACTACTGTAAACTATTAACCAAAGCCCATGTCAAATCTGGGTTCTCCCCAGTTGCTCAGGAGCACTTCTGAATCACTGTCATTGTATTCAGACTTCACAGGTATTGCTTCTCGAATAGTCATATTTCCTCAGGTAGCTAATGAATGCTCTGAGGACACACCAAGGCTCACACCCTAACACTCACACACATACACACATCCACACACACACACTCTCTCTCTCTCTCTCACTCTCTCTCTCTGTCACTCTTTCTGTCTTTGGTGTATATGTTATGTAGATTCTTAATGTTTGTTTTAATGAATAGTGTACTACCTGTCAGTTACATGCTTAAACCAAATATCCAGAGGTAAACAACAATTATGTTGTCAAGTATTGATGATAAAAATTAGTTGCTTACACTAAAATCTCAAAGGGCTTTAAGATGAAATTTCCGTGAAACATTTGTTTCTGGAATGTGAGTGATCCTCTGGATATAGGGAGCATTGCTAATATAATGACATTCCCATAAGTATGACAGTGAGTTACTTGTCAACAGAAAACAGTGGTTGGTTAAGAACAGCACTATTGTTGGGGCTTAAGAAACACACTTAATGCAAAGTTCTTTAATTTTTTTAATATTGAATTCAAAATACCAGACTGAATATTTATGTCATCTTCTGTTTTCAACAGGACCACAGACAGCAAGAAGATGCTGTGAAAACAGAGTTCACAGAAGAAAATGTATCAGGAGAGGAAGCAAGAATTTTGTCCTTTTGTTCTCAGGCTGCTTTACAGAACAATGGTAAATTACAAGTGTGAAACACATTACAGTATTATTTACCCAATATTTCCATATGTGCTTTCTTTAAACTCTGTGCATTTGATGATGTAGGGAATTTCATGATCATCTTCTTGTTCAGGTTTCTCCTTGTTAAAGTGACAGTCCAGACTCTTCATATCTTTTTTTCTTCATCATTTCTCATATTTTAAGTTTCTAAATTATTTTAAACATAATGATTTAAAATTGATATGTGTAGTGATTCTACAACCACAATGGTAGAAACAGGGATATTGAGTCATAATGTATTTTTTAATGTGAATAAAAGTCATCAATATAGCATGTTTGTAAAGATAACTAGTATTTTTTGTAATCAATAAATGAAAACCCTCTTTTTATCTTTTTTTTTCCTTGTGTTATTTTTTATATTTTTTCAAACATTTATACACAATATTTGGGAATTTGGGCATCATTCTTTCCAAACTACTTCCTGCTGGTGAGGGGCCCTGTCATGGGGGATACGAAGAAGATTCAGATATCCTGGCTGTAGTCTGTAGGGCTGTTTTGTCTAGATGTTTTGAATGTAGGATCACCTTGTACTATGTTTCAGGCCGTCTGGCGTAATCAAACCACATTAGTCTAGAAGGAATCCACATCTTTTCATTTTCTGTGGAAACAAAAATAGAAATCCTTTTTCCCAGTAACTTGTCCTTGAACTTAAATTTTGGAGTCAAAGCATTTTTTAAATAACTAGTATTTTATGTACATGAAGTAATTCTGCTTTGTCACCAAGAAGCTTGTGCCCAATTGTGCCTTTGATTCTGTTCCTGTGACACAGACATCAAACATGAGAGCAAGGTGTCTTCTCTGCCAGAAAGTGAAGAAATTAAAGAACAGGAAAATCCATTTCAAAGGTTAGAGAGCCCCGGGAACACCTTACAGCATCAGCTGAAAGAACAGAAATTTCATAATGGAATGGAGAGTTCCTGTCTTCAGGGAAGCATTCAGACCTTCCTTGGACTGTCAACACATCCAAGGTATCCGTCCATCTGTGTGCTGTGTGTCTTACATCAGTTTATCCAGAGAGGTTATTTTAAGACTAAAATATAACTTGATCAGAGGCGTAAGAAGAAGTAAACAGGAGATCATTCTGTGACTTTAGTAATGTGAAATAAATGTGACTCAAAGACATTTATCATAGGTATTGTGATTAAATTTTCAGAAGGATGATATTCTGTGGATTAAAGAGAACATTTAATGCATGTTTGTTGTGTACTGTTTGCCTATTCTTCACTACCTTGATATGGTCAGTACCTTACCCGTGTAAGATAGATCATTCCTCTGGATTTCTTTCACAGTGTGATGGAATCCTGACATTCAGCAATGTCTACAGTAAACCTGTATCTTTTCAAAGTGTGCCTTTCTTGGCTCTCTCCAGCTACCTTGATTCCTCTTTGCCTCATACTTATAATCTATGACAAAATCCTGTTCTCTCAGCCTTCAAAGGTCATGGGAACCACACCACTCCTCACCACCCACTGGTCTCTGCTTTTTCAGCTGGACTAATGAATCTAGTTCTTTCATAGGGTCTGTTATTCATACAGTCAACTCAGTGCCAGCATTTTGCTCCTTTAAACTTCAGACAGACCAACTTACTGCAGTGTTGTTTTGTACTGCACAATAGGACCCTGTGACAGTCTTGACTATTCTCATATATTCAGTGTCACTGTTCTCAGGATTAAGCATCCTCCTTGTAGTCCTTAAATATATCAGTCTGCTTCTGCTTAAGTGTTTGCCTGATACTTCCTTCCAACTGGCATGGATTCAGCACACTCCCTGACATGTCCAACACTCTCACCTTTTGAATCCTCACTTATTGTCTTGAGGGGTTTGGGTCACCTTAAATGAATTAGTATTGACTCTGATGAAGAAACATAAACCTGTAGGAGGAAGGGGGTGCCTTGGTTTATTAGGAAGTTGTTTTATTCTAAGGATTCATAATCCTTTGCAAGTAGTAGGAGCTTAGTCTATCCTTGATGAATGTTTTGTAATTGACTTTGGATGTATGCTTTAGATGTGTATAAAGTGGCTTTTCTTGTGCATTTCAATGTAATTATAAAGTAAGCATCATTCACAATAATTATTCTAAGATAATATTGTTTGCATCTATAAACTAGTGTCATAAGGGAAGTTCTGGAATTTAAGCCAATGTCTGTGTAACAATTTCATTGCACATAGCTGAAATGTTGCATACTAGAACACCAGGAAAGTAGAATAGAGGAGAATTACAGATACATGTGGTAGACATCTTATTGGTAGTACAGAGAATATCTTATGATTCCTTGTTTTTTGGTCGAGAATATGAAACTTGGCTTCATTTGTGTAAAGGGTGAAATCAGATAGAAACAAACCAGTGGGCACATCAGGTCTAAAAGTAGCAGTGAATACAGTGTTAACCAAAATAGCCCTTTTTTAATTTGGGATAAATACCAGTAAAGCTTACAGAATGAACTCATTGCCCAAGAAGTGTCACGATTTTGGGTATTACACTTAACAGCATTAAATCTTTTATCATAGAGAGATAAGAATGCATCAAAGATTTTGTTTTGATATTTGATGTTGTACATTGTTTGATTACTGATTGAGAATGGCTAGATGCCACCAGAAGCTATGTGGTAAAGCTAGACAATGACATCATTTGTATGTGGTCAGTTTGAGACAGGACAAAATGTGAGAGAGAATAGGAGAAAAATGTAGAACAGAACAGAATAAATGAAGAAATTGGAAAAGAAAAATAAAGAGTGGAATAAAGAAGGCAGTGTGGATACATGTGAATGGGGAATGGTTAATTATATTTCCTAGATATGAAAATTATTGTTTTCTTCCATTTTCTTCTCCTGTGTTTTTAAATGATCAATGTTGCTTTATTTTATTGTGCACAGAATCATTTTAGAAAAACATAAATTAATGACTGCTTGTAGAACAATGTAAAAGAAACATGCTAAATACCACAGGGAGAATAGATTAAAAACAGCAAGTCCAAAAGTTACTATATAACAGGAAACCATATCTTCCTACCCCTTTACCACATTGCAAATGATGGTGATCATTCTGACTGTTTTGTGTGTGTGTGTGTGTGTGTGTGTGTGTTTGTTAAATGTTTTAATAAAAATGAGATAATGGGGTCTTCTCACTACATAATGTATCTTTAATAACTTTATAAAACATGCTGGTATGCATATCTAAAGTACTTCATGAAAAGGTGTCAAGTTTATCTGTGGATCTACAAAGATACGCTATTAAATAATTTTTAAATATAAAAAGGTAATAAAAAATTGGGACTTATGTTACAATATCTGTATGCCTTTCTCTATAATTTCTTGCTTTCCCCTTCACCACTATATGGATATATGCTATAAAATTTGTAAAATGAGTGAAAAACTATAGTAATATCCAGCCCCATGTTTTGTTTATACTTAGTGTTGATCCACATGTATTAAAGGAATGGGACGCAGAGGGAACAGATTACTATGGATATTGTGTACATGATGACATCACCTTCATCACAGAGGTATCACATTTCTTCTCTGTTTTATTATACATTACAATTCCCTGATATTTTTAACCGTAATTTCTATGGTTGTGTTTTGGTAACTATCTGCTATTGAGAAGAGACGTAACTATTTAAAGACTTCCAATGTTTTTTATCAAAAGAAATGATAAGATGAGGGCTTTAATTTTTTTCTTATCCTATATGTTACCTATTTAAATATTGTCCTAATTTATTTGATTTTGATTAATGTATAGTTAATTTCCCTCCCATGTTCTTTTTCTCTCAGGTCTCCTGCATGTTCTCTTTTTATTTCTAAATGCAAGGTCTCTTATTATTATTATTAAGATTATTACACACACACATACAAACACAGATACAGAAATATAGACACAAATAAAGAAAAACACACAGATACACACAGAAAGACAGACACAAACACACAGACTCCCCACCCCACCCTAGCACATACCAGGCACCATTAGTTTCAGTGCCCTGATATTACTGTGGGGATGTAGAAAAGGCCATCTTTTGAACAGTGTTCAGGAATCCCAAAAATCCGAGGTCCTAGAGCTGATGGGTGGTTCTTTATGTAGCAGGGGTCATATCTTGAACTTGAAACACTGCCTGCCACACAGGGAAACATCCTAAAACTCCACATCACATGCCTAGGAGCAGAACTGTGATCTTCATCAACATTCAGAAAAGATCAGCTCATTCCTCTTTATTCTGCGCATCTAGTAGAGATATATAGCAACACCCTGTTTGCTCCTGCACACATGTAAATCCTGTGTTTGGATGACATTCCTATTTTAAGGTGTGTATGAGGCAGCCTCCAGCCTATCAGGACTATGTCTTGCAAGAAAGACTGAGAGCAGGCCAAGAGGAAGAATTGAGGTGATACTGGAAAGAGGAGAACATCCTAACAACTGCAAGTGCCTCTCGGGTACCATCTCTGAAGAAATGACCAGGGTCCTAGCCAGCACCCAGAGGTCAAGAAGCACTGAAAGTTCCAAAGAAGCTAGAGCACACCTGTGTGTGATCCAGAACCTATTTCCAGCCCCAGCACACTCCTGTGGAAGTGTTCTAGAAGCTCTCTCATAGTAAGAGATCTAAAATGTCCCCGTGATTGAAGTTTAAAACTCTAAGAAAATGTGAGGTGCCTAAGGCTTTGGGAGAAAAGGTCAGAGTGGTCTGTGCTGCCAATTGCTGAAGATCTGTGGACTCTAGGAGTAGAAGATGGGGAACACAAAAAGATACTGTAGACTGACATCCTGGGAGCTGTGGCCACTGCAAATGCTGACAAGCACATCGGCTTGTGTGTCCTCATTGAATACTTTCAGAACTGAGAGATTCTTGGCTGCTGAATCATAAATGGATCATGTGGCTGTCCTGGATTGAGTGACAAAGTAGCTCATACGTGAGATCAACATTATGGAAACAGTGTTCACTGTGTCTCAGAACCACTGGGGCAACTGAGCCCAACTTAGACAGCCTGGAGAGTAAGATGACAAAGTTGGAGGCAGCACTAGCATAGGGAGGTGAAGGCACTGTAGGAGAATAGAGTTGCAGAGCTCATCTGTCTGAACCTCCCAGCCCTGGCAGTTTAACTGTAACAGTCCCAGTGGTAGTTAAGGGTCTGGGGAGAAAAATTCTTAATTAGCTCAGCCAGTGTCATCCCAATACTGAACAGGGCATTCAGTTTGAATTTGCATAGAAATGTCCTCTTCAAAGTAAGAATGGCAGACTGAAAAGTATTCTTGGAAACATTCTTCTCTGTGTATAAGTTTCATAGATAGTACAGTAGAAAGATGTAGAAATGATTGTTCTGAAATGCCTCTTGTAACTTGCTTTTAGTGGAATTTTTCCTCACCATGTGGCTAAGCTAGCTGAGGAGATTCAAGAACATTAGCCTAAATGACTACAAAATTACAAAAGTGTTTATTTTAGGAAGTTCTTACTATTTTTTTCTTTTTTGATTAAAGAACACAGGAAAAACTAGTCTGTTCTCTTCAGATGTTTCAAAGTAGCCAAACACTAGTACCACTTTTCACTTATCTGGAAATGATGTGAAGATGTATGTAAGTTTTGTATGTTAGATTGCATACTAATGTTCCTAGCTATTGCCATGAGTATTGTGGCTATGTACAATGTTGGCTGCCAAGCGTGAAAAGCACAGTCTGACTCCTCAATCCCACATTGGTGGGAAGAGAAAACCAATTCCCTCAGTTTGTCCTTTGTCTACCTCATGTTCTGTGGATCAGAAGACACACTCAACAAGTAAGTTAATGACTAATAAAAACAAGAAGGTCACAGCACATTTAGAAATTCATGCCCCTCTGTCTGCAACAGACCCTCAACTTCA
This sequence comes from Phodopus roborovskii, assembly GCF_943737965.1. Lineage (NCBI taxonomy): Eukaryota > Metazoa > Chordata > Mammalia > Rodentia > Cricetidae > Phodopus > Phodopus roborovskii. The sequence continues at coordinate 142,107 of NW_026125717.1, forward strand.
AAGATTTTTTTTTTGTTGTGGACAAAAGCAATTTGAGAAGTTTCATGGACAAAAAATGCACCACAAGGCTGAAGTGGCACAGGCCTGTAATCCCAGCACTCACAACGCAAAGGTAGGTGCATGTGTATGAATTCAAGCACAGCCTCATCTACAAAAACTAATTCCAGGACAGCCAGGTCTACACAGAGAAACCCTTTCTCAAATCCCTCTCCCCCAAATGAACAAAATTACCATGTGTACTCTATTGTTTGTCATTCAGAATTCCTGGTTGTTAGTTCCATTATCTCTAAACCCCTCAACAATGTATTTTACATTTGTCTTTGTAACAGGGCATTTAAAAAGAAAAAGGTATGGAATATCTCCAGAAAACAGACAGAAGGCTTTTCTTAGCTGAAGATCAAACTTGACATGTACAAATCAATGTCAGGGAAGTGACTGTGACTGGAGAACAAGAATCTCTCACTTCTAGTCAAAGTTGGAGTAAACCTGCTGCTGTGATTCCCCAGCCAGCTGAGAATATTCAGTTTGTTGTCCCCTAAAAATGATTCTACTCAGCAAAACTTGACACATGGACATAATCGATATTATTATTAATATGCTTAATAGTTGTCAAATTGTTTGTAAATAGTTATGTTTTATTTTAAATAAAAAGATGTTAACATGGATCAGCTCCTTGGGTTTTTCTTCATTGTAAAGCTTTTTTTATTTTTGAGAAAAGTCATTTATCCTCGTTAGATATCTATGTAAGATAAGAGGATTCCACGATAAAGTAGCTGTTATTTTAAAATACTTATCTTACATAAAGGTAATGTGTAGTATCCATAAAGAATATTACAAAATTCAAAAGCATATTATAACACATTATATATGGAGTATGTGGGGACATTTTTTACCTGTCAATTGAATTGCCCTTATCCCAAACTCTTGTCATATTCTCTCCCTTGGAAACTAAGGTAGTCCTTTTCCTGATTTTTTTTTTTAACTTTTGTTTACCTAACACTTTATGTATTCTTACACTGTATATTTTTCTAAAGTTTTTCTGGGTTTGTATTTATCAATCTATGTATAATGTGTGTTTCCATTGAGATTCCTCCATGTTTCTATAGCTATCTGTAAGTTATCTTCAGTTGTTATGGAGACTTATCTTTTTTAACCGTATGTGCATTTTCTGTGTCTGAACCTTTTGTACTTCTGGTTTAGCTGTTGGAGTCAGAGCTGTTACCAACACTCCTTTGAGATTTCTAATACACAGTGACATCTTCCCAGCCTCCTAGGAAGTGAATCACTAGGTCCTGGGATATGTTTCTTTAATTTCTTAAATGATACCCCATGTTTTTTTCATTTGAGCTCTTGTCATGTCCTCCAGGTTGCCCTCAAGCTTTGTGCAGCCAAAGATAGCCTTGAGTCTCTAGTCTTCTTGTCTTTATTTTTCCAGGCCTGGGGTGACAGGTATGCATTGCTGTGCCTTGTCGCCAATCTGTGGAAAAACAATCCTATTGGTGTAGTAAGCACTAGCATGGTGTGAGTGTTCTGTTGCAACGAGCTGGTATTGTCAGACAATTTGGGAGTCTGATGGGTGTGCTGTGCACAAGTATAGGGCTTCCCTTTTCACATCACTGTAGACTAGCTGGATTTTGCTTCTGTGTGTGCTTAAGGGTTATGTTCCCATTAGGACCTGATTGACTTGAGCCTGTTAGAAAAGAGTGTTCATCATGTCAGGTGAGGGCTCCCGCTACACCTTTAGTAATTATTTCATATAGTATCAAGACAGTACAGCTTTGAAGTCTCCATGTAGGATCCCATTTTAATAGACGACCTGAATCAGAGCTGGGTGTGGTGACTCAAGCATATGATCCCAGGATTTGGAAGACTGAATGAAGACTGGGACAAACAGCTGTGTTGTTCCTCACTTTCCACCCTGTTTGAGACTTCGTTTCCTGTTCTTCACAGTGGAATACAGATGACTAGCTATAATGTGTGGTGTTAGATGTTTATTCTCTCTGTTATCACATTGTAGAAGTGATGGGATGGTAGATGTGTGCTGCCATGGATTTACTTGGGTTCTGGCCATCTGAATACAGGTCTGTACACTTGTGTGGCAAGTGCTTTACCCAACAAGATTCATCACAAGCTACAGTGTTGCTTTGCTAAACTTTGTAGAAATTTGCAGGGCCTAGTCTTCAATCAACAGTGTGTACTGTAGTGCAAAGAAAAAAAATCTGAGAACTTTTTATTCAAAGGAGGATTGGTGTCCAGAATATATGCAGAATTCAAATGACAGAAAGAAAAATCCTATTCAAATAAGCATGAAATGAATAGAAGGTTCACAAAAGAAGAGATACTCATGGAAAGCAAGCATGTAAAAAAAATGTATCAGAAATTATGTATACTGAAACTTCACCTGGACAGAATTGCACTTCCTTCAGGATATTTTCAACAGCACAGAATAAAACAGGATAGGTTGTACAGTGAGAGGATGTGAAATAATACAGCGATTGAAGTAAAGATTATGGGTTTGACCAGCCACTTTTCTTGCTGTAGTGACTGAGGAAGGAAGGGTCCATTCTGTGTAATAGTTTGAGAGAATCATGGCTTCAGGCCAGGGAAAAGGGGCACAGTGTTGGGAGCAAAGGCTGGCTAGTCACTTTGCATTGGGGTTCAGTAAGCAGAGACTGATCATTGCTAATGCTCACTAACATTCTCCTCTAAATTTAGTTCAGGACCATGTCCTTGAAATGGTGCCATCTCTGGATTTAGGGTGGGATTTTCCACATCAACCAGCCTAATTAAGAAAGTTCTTCAGAGGTATTTCCAGAGGCTTCATTATTAGGAGACTTCACTATGAAACATCACACAAATATTAGTAGTAATACAGAATCAGACCAGCATCCTATATTTATAACTAGAGGAAGTGAAATCAATCTGTTGAAGAAAACCTTGCATTACCATGCTTATGGCAGTAGTTCTCAATATATAGATGAAAGGCTAAAGAAAATATTGTGTAAGTTCAAAATGAATATTATTGAGCAAAAGAGTGAATGGAATGCTGTTATTTTTTAACGAGATTGAAAGGATGGGAAGCATGTCCTTTCAACTCCGAGAAAAGTGTCTTTTAACTGTAGTGATTGCAATGAAAACTGTCTTCTACGTTTTCCTGTATTTGAACAATTTATGCCCTGTTGATTTTGTTGTTGTTGTTGGTGGTGGTGGTGGTGGTGGTGGTGTGTGTTTGTGTGTGTTAGTCCAGTCTTCTTTTTCTACTATGTGAGACACAGTTAGAAGATCCCATGACTTAATCAGTTCCTCACCAAATGCAAATTTACTTCTGGCTTCTTGACCATGGATTTCCAGCTTCCAGAACTGTGAGAAATAAACTTGTGTTTTCATAAACTCTCCGTTTGTTACATGGTGTGGCAGTTTAGGGTATGGATGTTATCTTTCTTGCTGTGATTTTCTAGGATATAATGCCTCCAGCGAATGTAAGTAATACTCTGAGGAACATATACTATTCACCATACTCGAAATAGAGTGTTTAAAAAGCTCTCGAAATGCCAGGTAAGAAGGAAGTGGTACTGAGTATGACTATACAAACTTACTGGGTCCATGTATGTATACTTGGAGAGGTAATGAAGGATTGAGTACAAATCAGGTTTCTATTCTTGTCTTCATTTATCAGGAGAGGAAAACAGAAGCTGATATGATTAGAAGACTATGGTGATTGATTCACTATTATTTGGTTGAGTTTGTCTTTTGCCTACCACTTAATCAATGCCATAGATGAATGAATGAAAGTTACATTATCAGGCATTTGCTGTACAGTTGTCACTAAGGTGTGTTTGTGGGAATTCTGAGCACAGGATGAATAAAATGAATTGCATGAGCATTAAAGTAATAAAAGAGCTAGTTCCAGTGATCTTAGAAATACCTTAAACATATCAGAGCCTGGAAGGATTATCTTTAATATTTACAGCCTGCCTAAAATGCTTTATTTCATTATCTACCATTGTTATTCATAGACTTAAGCACTTTGTTCAATTAAATAGAACAGGGGAGTCACTTCCTGGGCAGGAATTTGAATCTAGATGTTTAATTAAGTTCTCTCTGCACTGTGAGAAACTCTTGAGGAGGACAGGTCACAAAGCCCACCTAAAGTGTAAACAGTTATATTATCTAAGGCTTCTCAGGTAGGTAAATGCTACCTGTAAGTTTGTATATGTTTCTGGGAGGGGAATGGTAAAATGTCTGTTTCACTTGCTTGTCTTATATTTACAGGGTTGCAAGCCAACATAGGTGTTTAATACCATGACTCTTACTTAAATAACATGTCTTCATCTTGCCATGATGACATCTTTTTACTTATATTAGGTTGTTTTTTTTTCTTTTAATATAACAACTGGCAGCCAATCCCCTTTTATATTTGCTAGATTTCACTTTGCAAGCATCCATACTCAGCTAATACAAAGAAATATACAGCATGTGCCTTTCATTGCATCTCAGTTGCAGTGTGACAGCTGTGGTGTCTGAGAGCTTTGAGCAGCTGCCACAGCATCAGCTTCTGCCTCCTTGCAGAATGAACCTTGCCTGCAGTTCAGGGCTGATGCATAAAGACTTTGTACCCAGGAAAGGTAAGAGAGCCAGTGGCTCCAGCCAGATCCCAGGCACCCTGGGAGCAAAGATAGAGCTCAGGTGAGGTCTCTGCTCCCTTCCCCCACCCTCATTGCCTCCCTTTGCCCTGTCAACTTCCCAAAAGTCAGGCTCTGGGGAGCAGAATCAGGAGCAACCTATTCAAAAGATGCAGGGGAAGAGAGCCAACTTGGCCACTCACTCTGGCAAAGGGATCTGTTGCTTTCCAGGGGCCAGTGGGTGGCAAAACCTGCAAACCGCAAAGGCAGAATTTTGAAAAGATTACTCTATTTCTTTCATTTTTAAAAAATTACTTTTACTCAAAACAAATGTTAACATTACTTGGGTCAATATATACATTACCTTCAAACTTCCTGAAGAAGTGTGACAGATCTTCTTGGGTAGTTCTTGCAACAACTCCTTTCTTCTGTCCTTTGCAAATGAGTGGAGAGTTTAGGGCCCCCCTCCTTTTTTTTTTTTTTATGTCAGAGTACAGGGGCATGTGTCTCTGTGACTGTGAGTTTATTCATGCTCTTTGCACATCCCTGCGAACATTTAAAAGGGCCAAAGGAAAAAGGTGTCCAGGTGAAGGGTGAGTGTGAGGAGAAACAAGAAACCTGGAGTGGCCAGAGGATTTTGGTCTTCATGTACCTCTCCATACAATCAATCATTAGGTGTCTTCCTTACAACCAAGCTTTTAACTTCCATGGCCGCTAGATGGCAGGAGTGGTGAGAAGTTAAATCTGCATCTAAGATAGTAGCTTTAGAAAGACCACATGAGAACCTTTAAATTCCCTGCTAGCACCCACCTATTTTTGTGTTCATATGGGACCTGCTAGTCAGGCTTCGGACTACATTTTGATGGATGTGGAATAGGATGTAGAGAGCTTCCTGTTTAAAATTGTCTCTGCAAATTAAATCTGAAGTATCATTATCAGCAAAAACATTTAAGATGCTTGGAAAAGTAAGGTTTGTCTTGACTCATTAGGAAGAGGATGCTTACTTTTACATAAAAAATTGCTGGTCAAGGTTTTGATCACTTATTCTTGGTTTGGAACGTTACTGGATTGTGAAGTACTGTAAAGAAATTGACTAGCAAGGGACCATAGACATGGTAATGAGAATACGCAGCCCCGGTAATTTGTGGGGTTTTCTTTCAAGACAGATAGTTTGTTGTGTTTGCACACATGTGGAGGTCAAGGATTCCAGTGTAGGTTGGTAGTGAAGCTACAACTAAGGCAACATGGAAGTTTAGACACTTGAATCAAGTGGAGCCCAGAGGGCTGGAGTAGAGAAAGGTCAGGGCTTGGAAAGGCAAGACAAGCCTTCTCCTAACCTGCATGGGTCACATGGGTGGGTCGTGCATGCACTCCTGCTCTATTATGCAGCTTTATGGATGGCACAGGAAGAGGTTTGGCAGATCCTGGGGAAGATGCAGAACCCACCATTTGGCTGGGCACTGGGATCAGCTCTCTCCACCACCTGCTCCCACTCCCCACTGCCTATGTGGCCATTGCCAGCCCACTGATGCCAGGGCCCACAGTACTGCCTGCACTATTCCCCAACACCCTGCATCCCAACTACCTGAAGACCACCACTCTGCAACCTTGAACCCTAGGGACATTGCCAGCACAGCACTTTGGCCAGAGCGAGTGGCCTGGGTAGCTCTCTACCCCTGCACCTTTTTGAAGTTATTGCCCTTGGCTCTGCTCCCTAGAGCCTTGCCTTTGGGAAGGTGACAGGAAGGAGGGTGGCATTGAGGGTGGGGGAGCTCTATCTTTGCTCCCAGGATGCCTGGGATCAGGCTGGAGCCACTGTCTCTCTCTTTCCTTTACTGGTTGCAAAGTCTTTATCAAATCAGACCCAGTGTACACTTTGCCAGATATGAAATGCAGGCCAGGCATATTCTTCAAGGATGCAGATGCTGCTGCTCTGGCAGCTGCTCACAGCTCTGGGACTCCCCACCTGTCACAATGCATCTCAGATGCCTTGAAAGGCCAGTGAAGGGACCATGGGGCCAATGTTCTTGGCTGGCGCTGAGGGTGTCAGTGGCCATGGGCAATTAGAGCCCTAGACTGATGCCCCCATCGTGAGTTCTACAATTCACCTCCATCTCTGCAAGCACCTAGGGTGAGCAAAAGGCCAGAGGACTCCCAGGGACTCAATATAGGGGCTCTGACCCATCTCAGGAGCTGCAACAACAGGTTATCTTTTGAGATGCCTTTGGAGGGAAGGACTACTTCAGCAAAAGGGAAGGTCAAAGGGTTCTGTCTTTGAAGAGACCACCCCTGGGTGACTCCTGCTTCCTCCCTCCTTGCTCTATGTATTGACTCCATATCAACCTACTGTGTTAGCTGGGAAGTGAAGTCACTTTTTGTTTGTTTGAAGAAAGGTCTATCTCTGGAATCATCTGTGTTCTTACATGTGCCAGGAGGTGCCCTGCTTTATCTGTTGGCAGAGATTTGTTTAGTTTCTAGGGAGAGAGATTTGTTAGGTCATTGTATTATTTCTTTGTATTCCAAACACCTGTCTGTGGCAAAATTGTCCTTCTGAGAACTGTGACTTCACCTGCACCACCTTGGAATAACTCTGTTCCCGTGAACAGTGTCTCCCTCCACCCCCGTGTTGTGTTTGAGCTGAAGAAGCTGGTCTTTGTGTGACTTTCATTGTTACTTTATCACCCATGCTTTATATAATACACAACACTCTCTTAGGGGAATATCTGCAGTTCCTTTTCTAAGCGAGTTTACAGTTCTTAAAGGACTTGCATGTTTGGTGTTTTATTGTATATTGTTAGTAGCCTTGCGGCTCTGTGTTATTTAAGAATGGAAGTGATGTAATACTTTGTGCCTGACTTCATCTTGTATGTTGCAACTTTAGAAGGTTAAGTAAGAATTTTATGGAAAAGAAGCAGTAGTTTTACCTGTTGTGTTTTACTTTTAACCAAAATTTATAAGTTCTCAATATATGGCTCTTATTTATACTGAAACTTGATAAATTCATTGAGGATATTACATGTGGAGTTGATACACCGCCTGCTGTTATCAGATGTACCACCTGATGTACATAACATTTTCATTAGAAAAAAGTAATCAGGGTGTTGTCACTCAGGTCAAACAGAATAAACTATTTCTGAGTTCACTGCAGATAACAAGCATTTGGTTTTGGGTTTTACACAGAACTCAGTGTGTCTATCTTGGCATTACAAGTTTTACATGATCATTTTTTGCTTCCTAAATGTCTATTTTATCATAGTCTATAATATGAATATTCTTGCTATGGTGTAACTTCCCGTGAATATATATATATATATATATATATATATATATATATATATATATATATTTAAGGACATTCCTTTTGTATTAGTTATAGTAGAAAACATTGTAAGCACATTAAAAAAAATCAATACAACTACATCAGAAGAAATCTCTATTCTAACATTTAGACTGAGTGATCTGTGTATCAGTTTGTTTATCTGACCACCCCCCAACCACAGTGTTTTTGAGTGTATTCATTGACACAGAACCAGGGGTTACCTCCCTACCCTCCCTACTCTGCACTCCCCTTTCTATAATGGAAACTCCATTGCTATGAAGGAATTGGGCCCAGAAATAAGCCATAACTCCTCTCTGCTCCAATTGATGTATTTTGCTGAGTTGGAAGCTCTTCCATAATACTAAGTTTAGGGAATTTCTACATGTTCTCCAATGACAATCAGAAGTCGCTTCATGAAATTGGTCCCGTGGAGTGGAGGCTCAGTATACACATTTACTTCATGTTCCTGACACGTGAGTTGGGAGAGCTCCCAGGACACACATGAAACACTTGGGGACTTACTGTCATGTTGGGCAGCACTTGTGTTCTCAGTTATGCTTTGTAATCAAATAACTCATAATATGAAGTTCAAGAAGTTCAGAAATTCCTTTACTGTCTACTCCAGGTCTTTAACCTTAACACCAAATCGTTTTCTCTATGGGAATAAGAAAGGCTGTGTGGCATTTTAGAAAAGGCTCACACTTAAGATGAAAGACTGTGATTTTTTTTTTTAACTATGTGAATTGTATTCTGATTCATGATATTTTGGAAAAAGGTAAAAAGGTGATATATCCACTAGAAAAAAATACAATAGATTTCCCAATTAGTTCATAGATATTGGTGTGGTGGCATCTATTTCTAAAGGCAAATTTAAAAAAATCATACTTTTATTACTTATTAAGTGCAATGGTTTTTGTGATTTATAATTTTTGCTTATTTGCTGAAAAGAGGCCTCAAGTGTACCAGGATAGCTTCAAACCCAATTGTAGCTGAGTCTGGCCTTAAACTCTTGATTGACCTGCCTCTACATGCCAATTTTCGAGATTCTAGGCATGGGCCATCATACTCACTTTGTAAACTTTGTGAGAAACAAAATGAAAAGAGTGTTTAGAAGTTAGCTCAGTGGGAAAGGGCATATGTCTTAGCCTCAGTGTTACACTAAAGAAATAAAATTATAAAAGGAAGAAAGCAAAGTAATTTTATTGCAATGTTCCTAACAATTATTTCTTTTTAGAACAGTATCATTTGAGACAAATTTATCACACATATCTACCAAATAGGACATTTTTTAATAAATGAGTATTATTGTAAAGGAGACAGAAAATGCCTCATTTTTCTGTTTTTAAACAGGTTCTCACTATTCATCTCTGGATGAATAGTTGTCCTGGAACTTAGTAAGTAGACCATGCTAGCTTCAAAAGCATAGAGATGTAGTTTATATAACATCTTCCAATTACCTGTCATGGTTTAGGTTAAATAGGTTATGGTATTGCTGCCAGGGAAAGTTGCAATATTCTTTATTTACAAACATGTTATGAGTAGGTTTTTACCTCGCCAGTCCCACAGCCCTGCCAGCTCCAAATAACCCAGAAACACTGTATTAGATATAAAGCTATTGGCCTGTTTGTAATGTTTCTTATTGGCTGGCTCTGACTTAATGATTAATCCATTTCTATTAATCTAAGTACTTTGGTGTTAACTTATGGAAGAGTGGGGCTGGCATTCTGCTCTCTCTGTCTTCCATCTTGGCTCTCCCTCCTATTTCCTCTCTCCTCTTAGTCTCCTAGTCCCACCTATCTTGCTTTCATATTGGCCATTAGTGCTTTATTGATTAATCAATAAGAGAAACATAGTTACATAGTAAATACATAACATAGTAAATTACATAACAAAACAGTTATCAAATAAGAACCATAATTAACAATGTTCAGTCCATTAACTTCTAGCAAGATTTAAAGAAAATATTCCATTGTCTACCCTATCTTTGTTAGTCTAAAGTCCTGTATGTAATTTATGTTTAATCTTAACTAAGGAAAACTATAACCATAACTATCTGTCTTCAACTCTATCAAAGACCACAGAAGGAAAGTATATAAACTCTAGAAAGGACAGAGACATCTTGCCTGGTCAGTCACCCGAAGTTTTCTGTAATGCTGCATCTTCAGCCTATAGGCCATAGTGTATCAGACTCCTCAGTAAAGCATGAAACTTTAAAGTGTCTAACTTTATTGGCAGTTTGCTAGTCACTTTTTTTCTGTGTCCTCTTGAATGTCAGACAGACTCTTCTTCCATGAAGCAGGAAACCTACAGCAATGTCCATCTTGTATCAGCAGTCACTTTTCTGTGGTCCTTCATGTCCAATTTATACAGCATAAAGTCAAACAGTACAGACAAGAGCAGGATCTTGTCCAAATGGCTAGTCTTGCCAAATTGAAAGCAAACTCCTTAACGAGTTTCTTTGATGTCCATCTTCCTTCTGACACAGATGTTGTTGCCAGCAGCAGTTATGTCTCACTGTTAAGAAAAACCCCAAACCATTTTAAATGCCATATTCTGTAGTTCTTTAAATGCTTTGAAGAATGCCTATCCATCTCAAATACATCTTGAAAACCTAACTAACTTAAGAGTAAGTTTTGACTATCATAGGTAACTATTTATAATCTGTACTAATTATACATTATATTTTTAAATGAGCTATATAAACACAATACATGAGAGGAGAAATATACATATAACAAAGTTGACCTTAAATTTGTATCAATAAATGAAATCCATTCCAAAACAAAGTATTCATATCTATACTATAATCCCTTTTTTTACCTTTAAATGTATTGGTTGTGGTTATTAACCATTTACAACCAAGCCTATTTAAATGAAAACAAATATTTATAAACAACATTTGGAAATTTGGACATATTTCTTTCCAAACTGCTTCAACAGCATAGAGATGTAGTTTATATAGCATCTTCCACAATATAGGTTAAATAGGTTTTGGTAATGCTGTGAGGAAAGTTGCAGTATTCTTTGTTTACAATCATCCCCTTTTCCCAGTCACTCTGAAAACTGTGTGGCGTCATGTTTCGTTTTGTCATATTCTACACAGAAATATTGCCAATGTGTCGATCTGGAAAACTTTTAAGGGAAGAGACATACAGACTTATGTTCCAGGTAGCATTCAGTTTTATTTCAGTATAGTTTAACATTCATATAAAAGTCTTTATAGTGAATTATTAGATATTGCCATAGATTTTTAAAGAAATTCAGAAGCATTATATATATATATATATATGTGTGTGTTTGTATATACATATGTACATATATATATTCTCATTTTCATAAAAAATAAACAAATCTTAAAATAATATCACTATATTTTGCTGTTTAATTGAGATAGTATCTGATTACATTCATAATTATATTTTTGGCTTAAAAATGTATAACATAATTTTCCCTTGATTTCCAGATGAAAGTATGCCAAAAAAAAAATATGTGTGCCTGGTGGTGACATTCTGATATCCAGTGTGTCTTTGGAGTTTTTCCTTTCCCTTCCTCAGTTCCTTTTGAGACTAATTAACTTTTATATCCTCATATGATTTTCATAATTAAGTCACTTATGCTTAAGATGTCCTCTCTACTTTATTAAGTCTCTGTGTGTATGAATGCATTCGTGTATGTGTGTGTGCATGTGTGCATGTGTTGTGCCTGCATGTAGAGGTCAGATGTTGATACCAGTTGCCTTTCTTTATGGACATTTGCTTTAGTGTGTGACAAGTCTCTTTGAAGCTGGAGTTTGTGGATTCATAGCCAGTTGAAATGCAATTGAGGTCCAGGAAGCTTGTGTGTACCTCTCCAGCACTGGGAGTATAAATGCTTCTACGTGGAGCTGTTTCACATGGGTGTTGGGGTTTCAACCTTGGTAGTTGCATGAAGAACACTGTACTGAGTGTTAGGAACTAGCAGTCAGCTGACCCCTGCCCCCAACAATGGGCAGGGCGCTCATGGCCATGTCATAGCTATGTCAAGCTTTACCTGGCTGCCAGAGGACTCAGTTACACATGTGCAAGCCCCCCTTTTAAAGCAAACATTACAGTCAGGCTGCAGGGCTGTGAGTAAAACATCACTCCACAATCTCTCAGCTTGGATCCAATTTTCCAGACAGATTAATTAATTGCAGGGTAAAGCCATGCCTAGCCACCTATGTGCTTAAGGCAAGTAACTAAACACAAATTTTGTATACTAAGGTATGCTAAACAGTCAGACAACCCTCAAATGCTCAGACATCTAGAGCATATGGCATTTAAAATGTTTCCTTAAAAAGCTTTTATAACAGAGAGACAGGCCAGCTGCTGGCACCATCCATTTCCTCCAAGAAGACTGATGGACACTGAAGAAGATCCACCCACAAAAGTGGCAACGCTACCCACTGAGCAATCCTGACTTTCATCTCAACTGCTGCAAAAGGCTCTAAGGACCGTGGACAAAAGGGCAGTGGAATCAACTTTCTCCATGTTGCTTGGTCCATCAGTAATTATAAGCTCACAATGAAGGTGCTTTTCATTGTGCTAAAAATCTGCCAGTTGTATGTATAAATTCTTTCAGCCATATCATGTCTAACATAAGTATGTTGCTAAAGTGTCCAATATTTATGATTCACAAACTCAAAGGAATCTTTTAAGTTCCAGGGAGCAGAACTGGATCCATTTACAGGTCAGATTCACTCCTAATAAATATTACTCAACTTTTTCCTGGCCTTGGGACTTCCTAACCTTGTCCTGGGATCCCCTTGGGAGCCCTTCCTCCAACTTTCTTCTTCCACTAAGTACTCAGACCTAAGAGACAAAAACTTAACCTTATCCTCTCCTCTGCTAACACCTTCCCAAGTCTCAAAAAGATGCCAGCATTCCATACACTCAGGACAACTATGAAACAACCAGCTACCAGGACATGCCAGCACCAAAGCTTTCTTGGATTCACCAAAGACGATCTATGCCCCCAAGTCAGTAGGAAGCAGTGTCCAGAACTCAATGCCCTTATTCCCTAACATGCCACGCCCAACCCACACCTTTTTAATAACAATAAGAGGTGGGAATGTTAGGAACCAGCAGCCAGATGACCCTGCCCAACCATGGGCAGGATGCTCATGGACATGTTATCACTACATCAGGCTTTACATGGCTGCAGGAGGACTCAGTTATGCATGCTCAAGCCCTCCTTTTAAAACAAGCATGCCAAGTGTGCCTCTCTCTCTGGCTTCTCTCTCTCCCTCTGGCATTTCCTCTCTCTCTCTCTCTCTCTCTGGTCACTCTATCTCTTTCTCTCCTGCTTTTGGTTGGCCTCCAGCTACCCCTCTGTGTCTCCCCTTCTCAATGAATTACACATAGGCGCTGAGTCTTGTGTTTGTGTTTTATAGGCATTAGCTGCTGCAAAAGAAGAACACTGAGTCTTCTCTGCTGTCTTATATTTGATTTTAAAAGAGCTATAATTTAAATTTCCTTTGTTTCCTTTTCATGTTGTTGTAGTCTAGGCTAGCCTCTTACTCCATAGTTAGCATTTTCCATGCTAGATACATCTTACATTGTGTTCTGAATAACATGAGCATGTGCGCATGTACACAACACACACACACACACACACACACACACACACACACACACACACACACACACAGAGTTAGGACTCAGGATGTCCACTTACCCAGAAGTTTTAGATGACTATTGGGGGATTTCTGGAGATTAGGCAGAAAGTGGTTCCCATCTTCCCAAAGGAGGTATTCCCCTTAGCTCTGGCAGAAGGCACATATGGCTGCCTGACAGACCTGGAACTCTCTGTGTAGTCTAGGGTGACCCTATACTCACAGAGATCCAGTGTATCTGCCTCTGGAGTGTGCACCACCACAGCCTGCCAAATTTTAAGGAGGACTTACTTGAAGACCATGAAAAAATATGGCAATACTTCATATGGCATACATTCCATCTCACACAACAAATAGGCAGTTACAGAATTTCAGGTTACTCATGACAGCTGCAGAAGCAGTGATTAGCTATAGGTCAAATGATGGAATATAGTGTGCAAACCCAAATATTCACAAGAATATATATATGTTCTTATTTAACATATCGGCTCTGTTTTCTCTCTTCCCTTCCTTCCTCCCATGCCGCATGACCCCCTCACATCTCATCCCAATTCCCAATCCACAAGGAGGGTGAGATTTCCAGGAGGGATCATCAAATGCTGTCAAGTTCTTTGGAGTAAGGACTAGGCCCTTTCTACTGCCTCTAGTCTAAGGGAGTATCCTTCCATGAGGAATGTGCTCCCAAAGTCCTTTCATGCACCAGGGATTCATCCTGGTTTCACTGTCTGAGGTCCCTTAGACTGCCCAGGCCGTCTGTCTGAGATCCATGTTCAGGGGGTCTGAGTCAGTCCAATGCTGGTTTCCCAGCTATCAGTCTGGTGGTCCATGAACTCCCCCTTGTTCAGGTCAGCTTTCTCTGTGGGTTTCTGCACCCTGGTTGACCCCATTTTCCTATCACTCCTCCCTCTTTGCAACTGGATTCCTGAGTTTGGCTGTGCATATCTGCTTCTGTTTCCATCAGCTACTAGATGAGGGTTCTGTGATGGCATATAATTTAGTCATCAATCTCATTATCAAGGCTTTCCACTGTAGCTCAGATTGTTGGTTGGGGTCATCCTTGTACATATCTGTACATATCGCCCCTCCCCTTTACCGCCCTTCTCCCTCCCAGTTTACTTCACAGATATCTTCTAATTTCCCTTCCCAGGGTGATCCATGTCTCTGTCTTAGGGTCCTCCATGTTACCTAGTTTATCAGCAGCTCTGGACTTTAGTCTGGTTATCCTTTCCTTTTCATCTAATATTCACTTATGAGTGAGTAATACGATGTATGTCTTTGTGAGTTTGTGTTACATGCCTCACAGTGTTTTTGTCTAGTTCCATCCCTTTGCCTGAAAATTTCATGAGGTTGTCATTTTTTTTTTTTTTTTACAACTAATTAGTACTCCACTGTGTAAATGTACCACATTTTCCTTATCTATTCTTCTGTTAATGGTTCCAGGTTCTGGATATTATGAATAATGCTGCTGTGGACATAGGATGGAACTAGGTAGCCTAAGTATGAAGGAATACAGTGTAAGAGCAATGAAAGTGATATCTTAATAGAGAGAACCACTACAGGCTTATGGAAAAACATGGTGCTTGGGTAAGTTCCAAGAATCCACAAAGAGAACTCCAGCTAAGAATGTGAGCAATTATAGAGAAGGTACCTGAAGTGGCCTATGCCTGTAATCAGATAAATGAGTAGTCTATATTCATAGAGTCCACATCCAGTTATTGATAGAACATAGAGACAGATAACCAAGAACTAGGCCGAGCTCCAGCAAACCAGCCTATGAGAGCTTGGAAGGCACATATGAGCGAGGGAGGTCAAGATCAGGATGGAGAAATTTACAGAGATAGCTGAACCAAGCTCATGGAAACTATTGAATTCTAAACCTACGACTGTGGAAATCTAGGAGACTGAACTAGGCTCTCCATATGCGGGAGATAATTGTGAATCCTGGACAATCAGAAGGGCCCCTGGCAGGAGGACCAGGATACAAATGAGCTAGTTTGTTGGACCTCATTCCCTATGGTGGGATCCGCGCACAGTCTCAATGCATGGGAAAGGGCCCTGCCCCAAACTATTGTGTCAGACTATGTTGACTCCTCATGGGAGCCCTAATTTGGGAGGAGAGAACTGGGTGTGGGCTGGGGGAGATGAGGGGTGTGGGAAGAGGTGTGGAAGGAGAAGTGTGGTTGGAATTTAAAATGAGATTTAAAAACATTGGTGCCGTGACTCGGATCAGGCCCTCCTCAAGTACTTGGCAGCCGCCTACTGTTGGATGGCCAGCCTGAGGTATTTGGGGACCGTGATTATGAACCACCTCCATTCACCTGTTTCACTGGAAAATACCATCCCACACCGGCTATAATTCGGTAAGGCACACTTTTCCATTATTACTTGTTTCCTTATCGTCTGTTGCATTTCCCACTGGTGAGTTAAGTTTCCGGCTTGAAGCCTTCCTGCCTTCAGACTGCTGAGTCCTTATTGAGCACTTTGCCCTTGGCCACATTCTTGGGCTGATGAGTTCCAAAGATGATTGGCCTGTTTTTACTTAACCCATGGGAAATTAACCGGACTACATATCCCCTAGAAAATAATTCAAATTAGCTGCATAAAGGCTCTCTAGATCCTGGTATCTTACTGGATCTTTCAAATTACTGCCAGCGAACAGGTAGATGGAAGGAGTTTTTTCTACCTCTCTGCTAAACAATCTCTTTCCCTAAACTTGTTTCTGTTCTCTTCCTGCCATGTTAAAACTCTCCTGCCTGCTGCAGCTGCAGCCTGTCTCAGGGCAGTAGGCTGGGCTGAGGCAGCATTTGCTCAAGTTTTTCATTCTTTCCCACTAATGAGGCTTTTGGATTTTGTTCCCTAGCACCACTTATGCTGACTGGTGCATTGGTTTCTCAGACCCACGAGGGGTCTCTCGGGTTTTATACCCTTAGACTGGTACATATGTTGCTCAGGCCTACGGTGATCTTTTTGGATGTAGTACCCTTTGGACTCCGGTGTCCTCTTAGTTTCACAAATCCTTCTGCCTCACTAGTGGAGAGAAAAAAGCCAAAAAATTGTATCTCAAAAATTAATGATTTCTGCCAGCTGTTGGGGATATGTTTATGGCAGCCACCTTCTTGACCACGTGGCCTAGCCTCACCCCCCATGGTTCTTCCCTCTGCTATACCAGCCACCTAGGCAGAGGCAGTCTAGCCAGCTTCTGCCAACAGCAGGACCTGTAATTCATTTACCTTTTGCTTTTATTCTCTTATTTGCTTTATTCTTTATTCTTTGTCTCTAATTTCTTTTTTCACTATGTCACACATAGCTTCACATTCTAGTCTTCTCAATTTTACCCAGTCCTGTTTAATATATCTGTACATTTAATTTAAATTTAACTTTATGTAAATGTAAGCTAACTTCATACAACTTAAATTCAACTGTACTAAGTCTCAAATACTTCTAAATTGTTATGTGCTTTTCTAATGGTGGTAAACTTTAAGGTTATACATGTCTATTTCAAGTTAACAAAATATTTATGCCACCCAATCTTTCCTGTAAGCTGTTTATAAAGGTTAAGCCTCTATTATCAAAGGGAGTTTTTATCTACCTCTTTGTCCTCTACAGGTATAAGTCTAACCTGCTAAGTTAAAACCAGTTACAGTCAGGCTGCAGGGCTCTGAGTAAAACATCCCTCCACAGCTTCTCAGCTTGGGTCCAGTTTACCAGACAGATTAATTAATTACAGGGATAAAGCCTTACCTAGCCACCTGTGTGTTTAAAGCAAGTAACTAAAGACATATTTTTGTATACTAAGGTTTGCTAGACAGTCAGACAGCCCTCAAATGCTCAGAGATCTAGGGAATATCTAGATCTAGAGAATATCTAGAACAGAGAGACAGGCCAGCTGCTGGCACCACCCATTTCCTCCAAGAAGCCTGATGGACACTGAAGAAGATCCACCCACAAAAGTGGCAATGCTAGCCACGGAGCAATCCTGCCTTTCATCTCAACTGCTGCAAAGGGCTCTAAGGACCGTGGACAAGAGGGCAGTGGAATCGACTTTCTCCACATTGCTTGGGCCAACAGTAGGTAAGTCTTCAAAAAGCTCCTAATCCACAGGTCTCCTGCTTTCAGCAGAAGGCAGATGTCCTTAAAGCCTCTGACTTCAACAACTGTGGAGGATCTGGGGTGGCTGTCCATGCTGCCAGCTAGTAAGTCTCTGTTCCTCTCTAATCATTCTGGCAAAATTTTATCCTTCTCAAGAACTCTGATGCTTTTGACGACTGGTAACTTTTTCAGCTTAAAGCAGCAGCCAAGGCTCCAATTGTTTCAAAACAGATTTAAAAAATGGGTATTTTAAGATTGCTACTGTTTATAGTCTTAACATTAATCAATAAAGTTTTAACAGTGTTAAACACCATACTATGCCACTATATGATCACATCTGTAACTATGACCTTACAATTAAGATACTTTTCATTGTGCTAAAAATCTGCCAGTTCTATGTGTTAATTCTTTCAGCCAAATCTATTCTAACATGAGTATGCTGCCAATGTGTCTCAATATTTATGTTTTCACAAACTCAAAGGATTCTTTTAAGTTCCAGGGAGCTGAATTGGATCCATTTACAGGTCAGATTCACTCCAAATAAATCACCTTTTTCCTGGCCTCAGGACTTCCTAACCTTGTCCTGGGAGCCCCTCCCCCACCTCACACTTTTCCCATTAAGTAATAAGACCTAAAGAAAAAAAAAATCCTAATCTTGTCCTCTGTTCTGCTAACATCTTGCCAGGTCTCAAAGAGACGCCAGAGCTCCATAATGTCAGAACTGTGATGAAACAACCATCTACCAGGACTTGGCAGCACCCCAGTCTTCACGAATCCCCCAAAAACTATCTATGGCCCCAATTCAGCAGGAAGCAGTCTCTGGAACTCTACCTCCTTGTTCCCTAACCTGCCACACCCAACCCCCACCTTTTTAATAACAATAGAGGTGGGAATGTTAGGAACTAGCAGCCAGCTGACACCCCCCCCCTGCCCCAAGGATGGGCAGGATGCTCATGGCCCTGTCATCCCTACTTTAGCTTTACATGGCCCTTACCTGGCAGCTAGAGGACTCAGTTATGCATATGCAAGCCTCTTTTAAAGCAAGGCTTTATTTTCTCAATTTCAGTTTTCAAGTCTTGAACTGTTTCTTGACCCGCAGAGATAGCCATAATTATATCTTGAAAAGAGGTATAACAAATTTTGTGTGTTTCCAAACTGGAGCTACAAGTGTTTACCCTAGATTTAATTTCTCTGAGTATGCTAGTGTGTAGTATGTGTGTGTGTGTACAGGAGTCCTTGCCTGAGTGTGTGCATGGGAGGCCAGACGTTGACTGCAGGTACCATCCTGTATCACTTATCACTGAAGCAGTAGCTCATAGTGTTGGCTTGGAAGGCTGGACTGCAATTCCTGGCTATTTCCTGTCTCCATCTATGTCTCCCTGTGATGTGATTATGGACACAAACCACCAGGCCTGCATTCTTATATGGGTGTTGGAGATTTGAACTTTATTTGCACAAGAAGCACTTTGCATACTGAACCATTTCTACATCTTAAATTTTCTTTTTTTTATAAAATTTATTTTCTGTGAAACAAATACTCCCTACTACTACTTAAATTTGAGGTATTTAATCACAGTGAAGATAACCAAAAATAAGACCTAGAGCTTTCAAAAAATCTTTCATGTTTAGCAAGCTGTTCCATTGACAATTTTCATTTATATAGAACACAAAAATGATCTTTTTAGAAATACCTCATTATTATAGTACATGTTATGAAATGATTTACACCAAGTAAAATCCAGTACAGGACAATCATCCTTTTCTGAAGCCAGCTTGGATTACACATTTAGCATGAAGCCTAGCTGGAAATGGCCTAAGACTGCTAAAAAAGAAAGAAGGGAAGGGGGAGAACAGACAGGAAAAATA
Organism: Phodopus roborovskii; assembly: GCF_943737965.1. Lineage (NCBI taxonomy): Eukaryota > Metazoa > Chordata > Mammalia > Rodentia > Cricetidae > Phodopus > Phodopus roborovskii. Next base: position 161,635 of record NW_026125717.1, read on the forward strand.
CTGTGTAATCAAAGTCTCCCTGACTGGAAAGGAGTGAACACACCATCTTCAATTCCTTCCAAGCAGGGCCCCTACTCAGTTCCTCAGGTTGCATAATGGAAGGCAAAGCTGGGCTTCTAAAGATGCTGATTTCCCTATTCCTCCATTTTTATACAGAGAGTCATTCTAATCTTGTCGATAGCCTTGCCTGCAAGAAGGAGGCTCAACAACAGGATTCTTCTGCAGCTATGTTTATTGCGCGGCTCATTACAGCAAGTTGAGGGAAGACTCTGAGGAGGAAAAAGGGCTCTGCTTATATATGCTCAGAGGAGTCGTGTCTGTTACTGACAGGTGCATCCCGCAATGCTCATAATGGTCACCCCATGACGTGGATTCACACATCTGCCCCTTGCTGGCTTATGGACAGGAAACCGCGCCATCTTCGGGAATGGCACCGGTGGCTCTCTACATAATCTAGACCTTACATAGAGGGCACTTATGGGAAAATCAGCTAAACATATTCCAGAAATACAGAGGTAGCTCCTGCACCTATTCTGTAACAAACTAATCATGAGCATTCACCACCGAATCTCTGCAGTACCACTCTTCAGTCATTACTGACCTGCTTTCCTCTGTTAATGTGAGAGAAGAAAGAAGGAACATAAGTCTCTCAGTTTGGGTGACTATTGATATGATTAAACACCAGGACCAAAGCAACTGGGAGAGGCTTTCTGTGGCTTCTGTTCCCATACCACAGTTCATCATCAAAGGCAGTCAGCACAACTCTAACAGGGCAGGAACATGAAGGGAGGAGCTGGTGCAGGGGCCTTGGTGCTGCTCATTGGTTTGCTGCACTTTGCTTGCTCAACCTACCTTCTTAAACAACCCAGGACCAGCAGCCCAGAGCAGCACTACTCACAATGGGCTGGGTTCTCCCCAATAAATCACCAAGAAAATGCCCTATGGGCTTTCCTACCACCAGAATTATGGAGACATTTTCTCTGTTGAGGCTTGCTCCTCTCAGATGACTATAGCTAGTGTAGTTGACACAAAGCCCGGTACAACAGCAAAAACAGATTTAAAATATCTTAATTGTCCCCAGGTATGACAACATAATGCCTCAAAGGTAACTTCATTTTAAGGGGCAAGGAGGGCAAAAGTAAGCTAAAAGAGGGAATTTCAGACAGAAATCATTACATTCAATTCATGTGTGGAATTCTTCATTAATCCCAATGAAGGATGCCTACATATAATTCTGGATTGTTTACAGGTCTTGCCATACACGTATTCCCACACAAAATTGAACTCACATAATACATAATAAATACATTAATAGCAATTCCACAGGTGCTGTGTATTTTTTAAAACCTTTCCATGCTCAGAATTCCACACACTGACAAGACATACTACTCAAATATACAAGAAAATAAAGAGGAGGATCAGTACGAGAAGGAGGAGGTGGATATGGAGAATGAGGAGGAGGGGGAGGAGGAGTTGGAGGAGAAGAAATACTACCACTACTACTACTACTGCTGCTGCTGCTGCTGCTGCTGCTGCTACTAACAACAACAACAACAATAATCAATGCTCCCATAGACAAGTCCACTTGTGGCATACTCCAGCCACTGGGGAGGCAGCTGTCACAGGACAATCACAAACACACAGACACGCGCACAGACACACACACACCACACACACACACACACACACACACACACACCACACACACACACACAACACACACACACACACACACACACACAACACACACACACACACACACACACCTAAATGCAGCAAGCTTGTGATCAGAGCAGGGGAGTCCCTGAGAATAAAGAAACCCCTAAACACCCACTCGAAAGCTCAAAGCACGAAGCAGTCACAAAATTCCCTCTAGAATGTTTAAGGGCTGAGGCTGCAGAGCTACTCAGGAGCAGTGTATGGTGGGGCTAAGAGAGGCTTTTGTGTGGAACCAGGCAGAAAGGAGGCTGTTAGTGCAGGCATCAGGTTTCCCTCTGAAGCCAAAGGGGGCAGCTCTCTCCAGCCCAACCACTGCCTCACGGCCCCAACCTCCCCATTCCACCCCGCCCTCAGAATAACTGCCTCCCAACAAGGCTAGGCCCTCGTGCTCCTACTTTTGCCTGCCATACTCAATCTTCCTTCATCTCTCCTCGTCCTCCATTGCATCTGCAAACCAGGTTGGACTATGTGGAGAGGAACGATCTGTTTTGATGCAAGTGGACAGAACTTTGTGGCCTCCTGGGGCAAGCTCAGAGCTCACAGGCCACTCCTGCCTTCATCACTGGCCCCACCATCACCAATGCCATTTGGCCCACATGGAAACACAAGAGAAGGGTGAGCAGTTACAGCAGCTGCTCCCCAGCCAGGGAGTGGAAGGTTCTACCACCCCACAGTTCCTTTCCAAACACAGAAGCAGTGGCTGCTGGATCAGTCAAAACTCAGTGGGGAGTGAGGTGGCTAGGGTGGGACCACATGGTTATGGTCTATCAACCCAAGCTGAAGGAGCACGCTGAGGACACCCAACTCCTTCCTTACCCCACCCCAAGTCCCTCCTCCTAGTCTCAGCTGGTTGCTGCCCACCCTGGTTCTCATATAAGGAGAATAAATCCTGCTGCCCAGGCTTCTCCCAGCTCTTTGTTCCCTGAAGCTATGCAGAGGCTCTCCTCCCCCAGGGGGCTTCTCCTTGGGAACCTTGCTCCTAAATGGGCTGGAATTAGAATTGAGAACAAACCCATCCACACTCACTTACCAGCTTTAAAGACCTTAAAACAGCTAGGTTTCTTCTAGGACTTTATCTGCAGTTTTAGCACAAGCTGTTTCATATTTCTGACTCTTCCTGGTTGTCGAAACAACCAGACCTTTGTCAGTTCTATTTCTTTACTGAAATGACTAGTGTGGAATTTTGTGCCCAATGAACTTGTTAGACTGAGTTGAGCCCTGCTTGTGAATTAATATTAATGTCTTCCTCCCCCATCTGTTCTAGCAAGCCATTCCTTTCTCCTCCCTCCAAATCATTCCTGCAGTGTGTCTCAGATTGAGCACTTCTTTGTTTTAACGTTTGGTCTGTTAAAATTAACAGGTAAAAACTAAAGTAAATTTAATCATAAAAGTGGGGTTTAGTGGAAAAGACATATGAAAAGGGGGAAACTAAAAACCTTACATCTGTCAGACACCAAAGATGTTTACAGTAGCAGTGATTTAGAGATGCCTATACTTCAAACATAATTGTGACAACTTAAATCAAGTCTACATTGCCCTGTAATCACGTCAGGAATTGGGAATGTTCAGTTAGACAACTCATGATAGCAGTAAGACATTGAAAGAGTGGGGGTGGGAGAAGGAGCGATTTTCTCAGTCATGCACCCCATGAGTAATCTAAGTCTAGAATGAGTGGCTGATGGCCACTCTCTTACACTGACATTCCTCTCAGAACTATGTTGAAAATCTGGAAGCACACAACTCAACCAGGACCTGATTAGGAGTCTCTTTTTATTGGGAAGAGCTCTCATTTTGGTGGAATCAGGATCCCATCAGATCCTACACCTTGAGAACGATTCATGGACATCTCAACTTTTCCTTCATTAATTTTCGAGCTGTGTTTATCTTGTTTACAGCTTGAAATTGCTTTAGTCTTCTTAATCTGCCAATCTCATTGGGATTTCTTTTTCTATACTGAGCAAGATAAAGGGGAGAAAAAGAAAGCAGCATTATTATCTAAGTTTTTTATTATCATTATTAAAGTTCTGGATCATTTTTTTTAACTCAAACTGTCACTAAGAAGGGGTGATGAAACCAACGATGCTTGTCCTGTCCTTAACAAAAGAAAGTATTAGTGTGCTGCAAAGAAACTGGATGTTTCTCAATCGGGATTAAGAAATGAAAAGGTGATGGCTCAGTGGTTAAGAGCACTGACTGTTCTTCCAGAGTTCCTGCATTCAAATTGAAAGACCTAAAAAGTAATGTTAATGATGGACTAACCTAGAAACCAATATTTGTTCCTTGGAATTTGCTAGCTTCCTCTCACAGGGCCCTGAGATAAGAAGAATTCACACTGACCCTCCTTTCCTGTGAGTCAGCAGGTGGTAAATAGGGTCAAGAGATAGCTGTAACTCTGGTTTGCCCAGACAAGATTAATTAGCACACCTGAGGCCCTAAGGCCTGCTGACCCTAATAGCAGACCATCTGGCCTCCAAGGGTCACATACTCAATGGACAGAGGGTCCCACCCCCTCCCTAAGCTTGTGGGTTTGCCTTTGAAAACACCTGGGCCCAGGGGAGGGGCTTCTCCCTAGCCTGCTTGCTGGAGGAGCCCTTTTGCTCAAATGTTTCCTGTTCATTAAAGTCTCTTTCGTTTTGCAGCAACTGGACTGGACATTGAGTTCTTGGGGTATTGACCGAACCTGGAAGACTCCTCATTCTGAGGGTCTTACAAAATCCCACCACCCACATGATAGATCACAACTATTTATAATGAGATCTTGTGTCCTCTTCTGGCCTGCAGGGATACATGCAGACATAATGAATAAATGAATAAAAAAAAAAAAAAAAAAAAAAAAAAAAAAAAAAAAAAAAAAAGAAATGAAAACGTATGAAAGAAAATTAGATCAGAGTCAGAAGATGGAGAGTAGGGCAGGTGCTCAGAGTATTTTCTGTAGCTTTCAGGTGTCTCAAAGCATGACACACACAAGGTTGTCAAGAATGTCATCCTTCATGGGTTTTCTGGGACTTTAACTTTACACGAAAGATAATTAGCTACTGGCAAAAGATTTACTTCTAACTGTGGTTTTTATCCTTATCTATAAGGGAAATCGTCTAAATTTCAGAGATTGATGCTTTCTAGCCCTCAATCATTTGCATATCTCCCTCAGGAGTCCCATAGCCTAGTGGCACCTATTCATACAATTCACTTACCATCCACAGCACTGCACCTTTCTTATTTAAGTTTATTTTTAAAAAGTTGTTTAATAATGGATACCTCTTGTATTTGTGATTTCTTTTTTAATATTCAGCGAACAAAAACTAATACAAGGACACAGCTATCACATAACTTGATTAAAGTTGTAAAGAAATGGATGAGAATTAAAACATTTATGGATAAAGAGCAGCAAACATTTTCAGCTGCCATGGCAGAAAAAAAAATGTAAAAAGTAACATTTTTCTACAATGTTTTTATTATGAACTTCCCCCTAAAACTTAACAAAAGCTTAAAAAATATTTAAATACAAAAGAACAGAGACAAGCATGGGTTCTTAGTAGAAACAGTTTTCTCAGGTGGGCTCGGATTTCCTAGAGCCAAGCAGAGATTTGTGTGAATCCATTAAGGTATTCTTTCTCACTAGACATTAATGTCCAAAAACCTCACAGCTCTTTCAAGAGGCCTGGCAAACAATTTAATGTGTTTACAAGCAGCTGGCAGTGGCAGTAAGCATATCTCCAAGCCTCAAGCTGGCAGCATGCTCCTTGATTGCAGTATAGATCAACACAGCTCTCACTGATAGTGCTCAATATACCCCTGTCACATTGGAAAGCAATGATTTTATTTAGCAGATAAAAGACTTGTGGCCAGAAAAAGATAGAGATTTACAGTAAGGATACATTAAGGTAAAGAAAGACCTCTAAGGTTTACAGTGTATTTTACATTATACATTGGTTTGGGAGAAAAAAACAAACAAGGAAAAGTAGTTTTAGAGAGGAAGGAAGGAAGGAAGACAGGAAGGAAGGGATTATCTGAGTGTGGTGACACTTGCCTTTTCTTTCTAGCACTTGGGAGGCAGAGACACGCAGTTCTAAGTGATTTCAAGGCCAGCCTGGTGTACAGAGTGAATTCCAGGGCAGCCAATGTTACACAGAGAGACCCTGTCTCAAAATTAAAAAAGAAAACAGAAGTATAAGAAATAGAGTAATAAAAAAGCCACATAAAGATGGAAAGTACACAGACAATCTGGATACTGTATGCTATTGTGTATCCTTAACTCAATTGCTAAGGAAGGAACAACTGCTAAAACATACTTGGTTATCAATGCTGCTAAATTAATCCAACTTAACTATTTTAAAAATGCTTGGACAATAAATTTTAAGTCTAAGGACAGGTTACTGGGGAAAAGAATTTCTATTTTTGTCTCCATAGAAAATGAAAAGCTGTGGATTCCTTCTAGACTAACATGGTTTCATCAAGCAGGACCCACTGAAACAGTGTTCCAGGTGATCCAACATTCAAAACAGTTGGGACAAGGCAGCCTTGCAGACTACAGCCAGGATTTCTACATCTTAGGATCCCCCAAACAGCATCTCCAACCAGCAGGAAGCAGTTTGGAAAGAACAATGTCCAAATTCCCAAATATTGTCTATAAATGTTTAATTTCATTTAAATGGGGTTGGTTATAAATGATTAATGACCACAACCAATTTCTTTTTTAAAGGTCAAGGGGGATTATGGTATAGAAATTAATAATTTGTATTGTAATGGATTTTCAGTTATAACTATTTTAAGGTCAATTTTGTGGTATGTATATTTCTCCTCTTGTTTAGGTATTGTGTTATTATAGATGTTGAAAATGTAATGTATAATTAAGTACAAATTATACATCCTTACCTACAATAGTAAAAACTTATACTTAGGTTGGTTAGGTTTTCTAGATATACAGCGATATATTTCAAATGGATAGGCACTTTTCAAACGTCTCAAAAACTACAGAATATGGCATTTAAAATGGTTTAGTGTTTTTCTTCACAGTGATACATAAATGCTCCTGGCAACACTACCTGCATCAGAAAGGAAGATAGACATCAAAGAAACTCATGTGGACTTTGCTTCCAATATGGCAACATTAGCCATTTGGGCAAGATACTGCTCTTGTCTAGACTTTTTGTAGCTATATATATGCTTTATAAACTGGACATGCAGGACCCACATGAAAGTGACTGCTGATACAACATGGACATTGCTACAGGGTTCCTGCTTCATGGAAGAGTCTGCCAGACATTCTCCAGGATACAGACAAAAGTGAATGAAAAACTGCCAATACACTTGGACATTTTAAAGTTTCCTTCTTTGCTGAGGAGTCTGCCTCATATTATGGCCTATAGGTTGAAGATGAAACATTAGAGAAGACCTAAGGGTGATTGACCAGGAAGCAAGTTGTCTCTGTCATTTATAGGGTTTATATATTATCCTTCTGTGGGCTTTGATGGAGTTGAAGACATTTATGTATGGTTATAGTTTACATTAATTAGGATTAAAGAAATGTTACAAATAGGACTTTAGTTTCGAAATGACACAATAGGCAAGTGAATAGTTTCTTTAATTCCTGATACTGTTAATGGACTAAATATAAATACCTATACTTCTTATTTGAAACATTTTTGTTTTACATTTTACTATATTCATGTTAAATCCCTCCTTTTTATTTTAGACAGAAAAGAGGAGATTATGGAAAATGTCTCTATAAATAGGTTTCTCTTATTGCTTAAAAGCCCTGTTGTCTCATAAGAAAGCAAAATAGGCAGGACTAGGAAACAAGGAGGTTTCTGGAAGATGTAGTAGAGGAGTCAACATGTAGCAGAAGAGAGAAGTAAGAGGTCCAGACCCTTTCTCCAGTAAGATAAGACCATGTGGAAACAATTAGATTGATAGAATTTAAAACAGAGTTAGTCAGTAAGAAGCTCTAGTAATTGGCCAGAGCTTTATAAGTGTAGAGAGCCACTGGTGCCATTCCCGAAGATGGTACAGGTTTCCTGTCCATAAGCCAGCAAGGCACAGATAAGCAATCCATGTCATGGGGTGACTGGTATGACCGTTGTGGGCTGCACCTGTCAGTAATGGACACGACTCCTCTGAGCATATATAAGCAGAGCCCCTTTTCCTCCTCGGGGGTCTTCCCTCAACTTGCTGTAATGAGCTGCACAATAAACATAGCTGCAGAAGAATCCTGTTGTTGAGCCTCGTTCTTGCAGGCAAGGCGATAGCACTCGACATATAAGCAATAGAGTTTCTGTGTGTTATTTTAGGACTGACACAGCTGTGGGACCATCCTGTCTGAAAAGTGCTCTTATCACTGTGTAATCTGGAGAAATATGTGCATTCTTGTGGGCATAGGTCTGGTAGTAGTACACTGGTTTCTTTCCATCTTCCTTCCTTATTTCTGCATTGTGAATCCTCAATAAACAGCTGTTGAATAAAGCCACAAGGCTCCCTCAAAGTTTATTAAATATTTTAGGTCTTTCTACTACCATACTGCTGAAATTTGCAAGAAGGGACAAAAGTCATCATTAAAGTACAAGGTGTGCTGATGGCCACCCTCCTTACATGGACATTCAATTCAGAACTATGCTGATACCGGAAGCACTCAGCTCAACTAGGACCTGATTTGGCGTCTGTTTGGCTGTTGGGAAGAGCTCTCATTTAATTAGAATCATGATTCCCATCTGATTCTACACTTTGACAACCATTCTTGAACATCTCATGGGTTCATTTCATTAATATTCAAGCTATGTTCATCTTCTTCACAGCTTGAAATTTTTTTAGTCATCATCTTGGTAGTCTGTTCATCTCCTTGGGCTTTAGACAATACTGAGGAAGCTATGGGGATGGGTGGGAGAGAAAGCAGAATCATCATCTAGGTTCTTTTTCTATCATTATGAAAGCTCTGGGTCATTTTATTTACTTCAAACTATCACTAAAATGGAGCGACAAAACAATGGACACTTGTCCTGTCCTTAAAAGAGAACTTTATTGTGCTGCAAAATAACTGGATGTTTTTGAAAGAGGAGGAAGAAACGAACCTGTCTGAAAGAAAGAAAATCAGCGCAGAGTGAGAAGATGGAGAATGAGTCAGGTGCCCAGAGTATTTAGGATATTTCAAATGGGACAAAGCATGAGACACATATGGAGGTTAAGGGTATCTATTATCCTACATGGGTCTCAGGGACGTTAATTTTATGCTAAATATAATGAGGTTGTGCTCCAAAATTTAGCTCAAACTGTGGTTTGTAGCCTTATCTATAAAGGAAAATAGAAAATAATCTAAATTTCATAGACTGAAGCTTTCTAGGCTTCAACATTAGCATATCATTCATATAATTAAATTACCATCCACAGCAATACAACTTCTTTAAGTTTAATTTGAAAAAAAATATTTAATCCTGGAGACCTCTTGCACTTATGATTTCTTCTTAAAAACATAGCCAACAGAAATTAAAACAAGGACACTGCTATCACGAAAACGTTAAACGCTTAAAAAAATTATAAGAGATATGGATGAGGATGAAAACATTTAGGGATAAAGGAGCAAGAAACACTTAAGCTGCATGGCAGAAAGAAAAAAAAAAAAACAAAAGGTAATAGTCTTTAATCACATACATTGTGTCTACCATTGGAATAGGATACATAAAATACAATCATCTCATCAGAATTGCCATCTCATATATATGTCAATAAAGGGTGAAGTATAGTGAATCCTTATTCATAGTATTGATACATATCACTATGACAATACTTATGATAGAGTTGAGGCTCTAAAACTTTATTAAAGTAACATTATTATGAAAATAATATCATCAGACCTCTTCTTAATAGAGACAAAATAGGTTCATCTCAGTTTCAACTATCAAAAATTTTATCTAGCTTGGAGTTTAGTAACACTAAATCTACAGCCATAATTAAATCTTGAAAACAGGTATAGAAATACTTCTGTGGTTTCCAACTGGAAGTACAAGTGTTTTCCCCTAGATTTAATTTCTCTGAGTATACTGGTGAGTAGCATTTGTGTGTACATGTGTGTGCAGGTGTCCTTGCCTGAGTGTGTGCAGGGGAGGCCAGAGGTTGACTGCAGGTACCATCCTGTATCACTCACCACTAAAGCAGTAGCTCATAATGTTGGCTGGCCAGCAAATTCCAGGCATCTTCCTGTCTCCTTCCATGGCTCACTGGGATGTGACTATGGACACACACCACCAGGCTTGGTTTCTTATATGGTGTTGGAGACCTGAACTTTGGTTGCACAAAAAGCACTTTGCATGCTGACCATTGCTCCAGCCTGAATTTAATTTTTATTAAATTTATTTTCTATGAAACAAACACTCTCCACCACTACTTAAATTTGAGCTGTTTAATCACACCAAAGAAAACCAAAAAATAAGACCTAGAGCTTTCAAAATATCTTTTTTGGTTAGCAAGTTGTTCCACTGAAAATTTTCATTTCTATAGAACACAAAAATGATCTTTTTAGAAATACCATAATATATGTTATAAAATGATTTACACCAAGTTAAATCCCGTACAGGACAATCATCCTTTTCTGAAGCCAGCTTGGATTACACATTTAACAGGAGGCCTCCCTGGAAATGGCCTAAGACTGCTAAAAAGAAAGAGGTAGGGTTCAGGGAGGAGAACAGACAGGAAAAGTACTGTGGAATCAAAGGTTCTGTGTCTGCAAAGAGATGTCTACACCATCTTCAATTCCTTCCATGCATGGACCTTGCTCAGTTCATCAGGTTGCACAATGGTAGGCAAAGCTGGGCTTCTAAAGATGCTGATTTCCCTGTTCCTCCATTTTTATACAGAATGCTGCTACACAGAGACATTCTAATCTAGACCTTACATAGTGTGCACTTATGAGAAAATCGGATAACGTTATTCTAGAAATACAGAGATAGCTCCTGCACCTATTCTGTAACAAACTAATGCTGAGCATGCACCACCGAATCTCTGCAGTACCACTCTTCAGTCATTACTGACCTGCTTTCCTCTGTTAATGTGAGAGAAGAAAGAAGGAACATAAGTCTCTCAGTTTGAGTGACTATTGCTATGATGAAACACCAGGACCAAAGCAACTAGGAGAGGCTTCTGTTCCCATACCACAGTTCATCATCAAAGGCAGTCAGCACAACTCTAACAGGGCAGGAACCTGAAGGGAGGAGCTGGTGCTGCTCATTGGCTTGCTGCATATGGCTTGCTCAATCTTCATTTTTTTTTTTTTTTTGAAGCTGAAGAGTTTTCATTTTTCCTTGATTATAATTCTCCAGCCATTCATAGCTCTTCTTTTTTTTTTCTTTTTTCTTTTGTTTATTTCATATAACCAAGTCCATTTAAATGAAAACAAACATTTATAGACAATATTTGGGAATTTGGGCGTTATTCTTTCCAAACTACTTCCTGCTGGTAAAGGGAACTGTCATGCGGAATTCAAAGAAGATACAGAAATCCTGGCTGTAGTCAGTAAGGCTGCTTTGTCCAGCTGTTTTGAATGTAGGATCACCTGGTACTCTGTTTCAGGTGGTCTGGCTCATCAATCTTCATTCTTAAACAGCCCAGGACCACAAGCAGAGAACTGCACCGCCCACAATGGGCTAGGCTCTCCCCTATCAATCACTAAGAAAATGGCCTATGCACTTGCATACAAGCAGAACTTAAGGAAACATTTTCTCAATTGAGGCTTCCTCCTCAGTTGACTGTGGCTAGTGTCAAGTTAACACAAAACCAGCCAGTAAAATAGGAAAAACATGTTAGAATATATCTTAATTGTCCCAGGTATGACAATATAATATCTCAAAGGTAATTTTAGGAAGCAAATTTTAGGAGCTCAAAGAGGTCATTCCAGACAGAAATCATTACATTCAATTCCTGTGTGAAATTATTCATTTAGCCCATTGGAGGACACCTACATAAAATTCCGGATTGTTTACAGGTCTTCTCATACAAGCATGCCCACAGAAAATTGAACACACCAGATACATAATAAATACATTAACAGCAATTCTAAAAGTGCTTTTTAATGTATAGAACCTTTCCATGTTTAGAATTCCACACACTACCAAAGGTCTTGTGCCATGAAAAGACTTCTACACAAACATACAAGTGAAGGAGAAGGAGAAGAAGAAGAAGGAAGAAGGAAGAAGTAGACTTCTAAATACACTCCAACAGTCAAGTTCAACTGTGGCACACTGTGCCAATGTGGAGGCAGGTGTCACTGTACAATCACACACACACACACACACACACACACACACACACACACACAGACACACACAAAGTGCAGCAGTGTGGGGACCAGAGCAGGGGTGAGATAAAAGAAACCACTAAACACCCACTCAGAAAGCTTAAACATGAACCAGTCACAAAACTCCCTTTAGAGCGTTTAAGAGCTGAGGCTGCAGAGCAATTCTGTAGAAGAACATGGGTTTTGTGTGACATCAGGTAGAAAGGAGTCTGGCAGTGTGGTCATCAGGTCTCCTGGATCAGCCAGACAGGATGGCTCTCCCCAGCCCTGCTACCTTACCTGCTCAAACCCAGCCCTGTCCCAGGATGACCGCCTCTCATCATGGGGCCAGGCCTCCATGCTCCTACCTTCGCTCTGCCATACTCAATCTACTGCCTTCTCTCTTTGTCCTCCAATGTGTCTGCAGGCCAGACCCTTCATGAAATCATAGTAGGTGGTCCTACTAAGGCAAAGGATGAAATTGTAGATTAACTGCACTGTTAATTAATGGAATAAATGATCACGAAATTGAGGTCTCCAAGGATGTTTATACCACTGAGTAATCATAGCATATGAACTCAGCTTCTGAATTGTTGTAACAAAGGCCCATATGGTCTTATACTCAGAATAAAATACATTTATTCTAAATGAAAGTATTTTGTGTTACTTTTACAAGGAAAATTGCTGGATGATGCTAAGGCTACTGTTGGTTTGGAGAGGAATCAATCTTACTGGCCTACAAGTATTCAGACTACTGTAAAGACTAGACACACAAAGAAGATGCATCTCTCCTGTGGGAGAACAGCAAAAAATTCAAACCATTTTAGTTCTGATTTGAAAAAGAATGTACAAACCCAATCACTTCCTTTCCTTGGAAATCAACATGGCTTATGAATTAAGCAAATTCCAGTCATTAGACTTTCAGGTGATTCTGGTTTCCCCTAAGTCCTGCATGTGATAGGTACTTCCTTGGAAGTACCTTGCACCCAATAGCTCAAAAGATAACATATTTGAATAGCTTAGACCACACCACAATGTTACACAAATCCTGCATTGCCAAAGGTAATCACGGTGTGGTTTTTCATTTTTTAAAAGAATTCTAATGAATTTATCTCACATATACTCTGTTATTTTTGAAAACAAGCAAACTAATATAAATTATTCACCCCTACATTGTTTCATCTAAGAAACTCTAAATATATCTTACCATTGTGAAGGTCTAGAAACATTTGTTTTTAAAAAGCCAAAATTAAGAAAATGAAAAAACAACCACTTTATAAAAAGAAACAAAATGAATCCCATAGTATACTGATACAATGGCATACAGACACTGGGGAGAAGTCAAGATGAAATGGTAGAACATCTATAGAAATAACTGATAGAACCCAAAGAAACGATAGCTAGGGATAACATCAGTTATAAGTCTGATGTAGAAGTTTAAGATTATGTTGCATCTGAACCCCTGAGCATACTCACCATCAGCCATCATATGCCTCACTAATGATACAATACAAACTGCAAATTACAGCAGCACCTGGAATGTATTTCCATGTGTTAAAGAGACCTTGTCTGGTCATGGTGGTACATCCTGTAATAACAGACACTAAGATGCTGAGGTAGGAGTACCATGTATTCTAGCCAGCATATAAGGATGGGACTCTTCTAGCCTTTGAACAAGTTCACGGGCCCTGATTTGATCCCCTATTCTCCTCGCTGTCTTCTGTTTCTCTCTTCTCTCTTCTCTGTCACACACATGCAGTCACTAAATACACTATGTGTTAATTTCCTGTGCAAATATGTCATCACAAAACTATGACAATTATAAGTTCAGTGAATATCACTGTGTTTAATTTCATAAAATGAATACAAATGGAAATTAATGAACAAATACATACATTTACAATGGTGGGTTGTCTGCAATAACCCACTATTGCTTTGGTAAGTATGTCATCAATACAAACAAAAATAAATCCAAAAAACAATATGAACAATAGATTACATGACTTGGACATAGAGATAGTATTCCAAACAAAAGCTATGAAATACACATTCTTTCTGCAACCCCTGGACTTTTCTTCATTATAGATCATATTTTAGGCCATAAAGAAAACTGAAATACAGAATCAAAACAACTATTGCACCATATACTACTTTCAGGACTACAAATACAACTCTGTAGTGTCTGCCCTCTGTAATTCAGCCACTATCTTCTTGGTTCCAAAGGGCTTGGACAGTACCAGCTCTCCAAAGTTGCCATCAGGAGCTTGTTGTTTAGGCTCAGGCTGGCTGCACTCTACTCCTGCTACTGTCCTTGGAAGACAATCCACAGTCCAAGCATCCTCAGTACCCTGGGTCTCTATTGAAACTGAGGTTGAACCTTCACCAATATCCTCTCTTGATGTCTCTTCCATAAGTCCACAGTGCCAAACTGGGCCCAAGCTTTAGCTTCTTTCCATTGCCCCTCAGTCCTGCAGCTTTCATCCCCTTCAAAGCCAGTACCATGTGAGTGACTCTTTCACACTGTCAAGTTAGGTTTGGCCTCTTTAGACTGTGGACTTGTGTGTTGTGGACACATGTGTCCTGAGGACAAAGTGTCACTGTTCTCTCAATGAAGTACAGACTGCCACCTCGATGGTTTGGTCTCTTACTAACAATAGCAGACCAGAAACCATGATTTTTAGTAACAATCTCATATGAATGACCCCAGTCCAGTTCGAAATTTGGCATTGCAACCTTCTCAAACCTTCTGACCTTGGCCTCCACAGACCACATTTTCCTCAACATTATCTTTCAAATTCACATAGCAACTACTCATCAAGCTCTGCATAGTCAATGGCATTTTCTCTAAAGCACCAAAATTACTCCAATAAACACTATTGTTCCAAGCATAAAATCCAAACCAAAAGCACAAGGTCGGGTCTATCAAAGCTACATCTCACTTTCCTAGGACCAATTTCTATTTCTGTTGATATGGTAAAAAGCTCTAACAAAATCCATGTGGGAAGAAAAGGGTTTCTTTTGAATTATTTTTCCAGGTCACACAATCCATATGCTAAAGGAGCCAGGGCAGAAACGTAAGCAAGAACTTAAGGCAGAAACCATTAAGGAACAATTCTAGCAGCCTAATCTCTGAGTTCCTGAGATTTATCTAGGTTTCATATCCACTCTAGGATTATGTGCCTAAAGATGATACCATTCACAGACTTGTGAGCCTTTCTATATCAATTAATAGTAACAAAATATCCTATATACATGCCACAGCCCAATTTTCTTCTCAGGTAACTGTATGCTGTGTCAAGTTGACAAAGCTAACTAAGACATAAACCATTCAGAGCAAAATCACCCTTATGAGGTCTTCCAAATTCTCTCAATAATTACATATTCTGTCATCCACTTACTGTGCCTCAGCCACCTTGGCTTTCTTAGCCATTACCGAAAATGTTAGTTACTTCAGTGTCTTAGCTCTTGCTACCAAAATGTCCTGTGCAGGATCATAACCCAACCTCAGAAGGCTGAACTGAGTTAGAGGAAGGGTAAGTGCATCATGATCGCCTGTCTCCCAACCTCCCAGGATCACAGAGACATTCAGATGCAGCAGGGAGTCTACTCAAGCAGGTACTCATTTATTGCCCCATAGCAAGCATCTTTTAGAGGAAAAACCACAGAGCTGGAAAACATCCAGCCCATGGTTTTAAAAGTCTGCCTAACCTGTGCCTAGGTGACCTATGCTTTACCTAGTGAACAGGACATGTTTATGCATTTATCTCATCTGGTTAGATCTAGGCAAACAATCATTTTCTCTTGTAAACAACTCAGGTGATGGTATTGGATTCCATGGAACTGGACTTCCAGCTATTTCTAGGATGTCATGTCAGCTTTGGGAATTGAACCCAGGTCTTCTGGAAGAACAGCTGGTATTTTAACCCCTGAACCATGTCTCCAGTCATCCCTACAAACTTTTTCCTGATTACATGCCTGGAGCAAAGTTCACTCATTGAACACTAGAAAACAAAGTTGCAGCTGTCTTAGATGCTCTGGGGACATTTGGCCATTTTACTCTAAGTCACTTCCTTTGAAAAAACTAAGATGGTTGAGGTCAATTTGGTTGAGATCAATTTCTATAACAGGCTATTAGGAATCCTCATGGCAGAAGAAAAAAATTATGATTATGCAGACAAATCTTTCTATGTTTGTACAATTCCTTTTTACCACCTGATTTTTAAATTAATCTTTTATGTAATAGATTTCATTATGGTATTTCATACAGGTGTCATTCTTTGTTCTCAGTTCTTCCCCAGCCTCATTGCCTTCTCCCAATCCCTGGCAATTCTCCAGTTGTTCCTCTCCTTCATAGAGTCCTCTTTGTTCTTTCTTTCTTCCTTCCTTCCTTTCTTTCTTTCTTTCTTTCTTTCTTTCTTTCTTTCTTTCTTTCTTTCTTTCTTTGGTTATTCAAGACAAAGTTTCTCTGTGTAGCAGCTCTGGCTGTCCTTGAACTCATTCTGTATACCAGGCTGGCTTGAACTCGCAGAGATTCCACTGCCTACAGCTCTCAAGTGCTGGGATTGAAGGCGTGCACCACCAGTGCCCAGCCACCCCTTTGTGTTTTAATTTCACATTCATTCCATGACCACCTTTCAGTCTCTCAAATGGCTTCCTCCCCTCTGCCCACGATTCTCATCTGTTTGTCATGACACTGAAGAACAGGCATTGCCTTGTGACTTCATATATAAGTACTTAAATTTTAAATTAAATTTCATTATTACATTGCAAAGGTAGTATAAAAACATACATATTTTAAAGATTGTCATTTGGAGAAATGTACTTTGTTTTATATTAGGCAGGAGAATTTTCTGTAGAGATTGTAGTTAACCAAGGACAGTTGGTTATTCGGGTTTGGCACAAAGAATACAAAGAATTCAGTTATGACTATCTCAGCATCCTGGATACCGTCCTGCTGATCTTGTTTTGGTCCAAGCTGCAGACCACAGATATCTGGTTGGCGTTGGATGAGAGCAGCACCTGGTTCCCTCCTGTATTTTTCCCATAACTTGACCTTGGCAAATTGGCAAGAGCAGTTCAAACAGGCAATATGCATAGTGGGGGTCTTTCAGGTCAGTCCTAAATATCGTCTCCTGTCCTACCTCTCTCCCTTAACCCACTTTTTCTGGTTATGGTATCTCCAGGATTCACAGCTGGAAGTGACCATAGACCATGTTCCTTCACTCTTACCTGTACATGGAATCAGTGATAAGCCATGTAAATGTCCACACATGCGCCCTTCACTCCCTGTCCCTAGTTAGGGCCTCAGCATTTCTAATGTAAACTGTTACATATTCCTGTCCATATAGCCTGACACCATGGATGTGGCACGTAAGACATTTGCCGTGCACACTGCTGCCAAAGGACTCTTGTAAACATGTATAACTTGTTTGTGTTAGCCCTCCTAAAATCTTTCTTCGCTCGTTGTGCCTTGTTTAGTTCTGTCATCATGAGTGCAACATTTATTGTAATGAAGCAACAGCTCCTGTACAATTGCTTTCAGAAGTATTCAAATCCTTCTCTTTAGTTCCACTTTAACCATAGTGTAAAACTGTCATGCATTTCTTTTATTATGATATGTGGAAAGAATTCCATATGTTGACACTAATAATAAAGCATCTGTTATTGATGCATGATTCTTTAGCACACTCTGGGTTATATACATAGAGAAATGCTCATCTGCATCCAGCCTTGTCCATGAGGAACAGAAGTGTTATTGCATCTAATATCTAAAGTTGTATGTGTTGCTTGAAAGCAGACACAATGAAAGAGATGTCTAAATGTACATACTGATTGTTGTCTCCTCAGTTACTAGTTACTAGGTTTATGATCAAGTGAGAAATGATACGAACATGACTCAGCATGGCATGCCTTTCATCCCACCACTTAGGACCCAGAGACACAGATCACTTCATTACCAAATCTCTTACTCAAAAGAGAGACCCATTCTTTAAAAAATAAAATTTAAATTATAAATTTCAGCATAATTACTTACTCTCTGAATTCAAATTTGTTTTTAAAGCTACAGAGAAAAGTCTAGTCCCTAGATTTACCCTTATATTTAAAGGTAGAAAAGGCTGTGAAACAACCACAGAGTCAAATAAATAGCTTGGTCCCCTGGCCACCCTGAGAGTCCCTCACACTGTCTAGCTTCTGTCACTGCAGTGGTAGAGAGAATCAACAGTCTGTTAGCCGGCTGTCATGTTAGAGGCCACGGATAGACAATCCATTGTGATTTAGTTCAGTCCTCTTGAAAATGTGTAACAGTCCATGTCGGTTCAGTCCTCTAGAGTTCCTCTTGATGGTGATGCTAACTTTGAGGACATCCTGGCTTCAGATAAAGAAGGCTGGAGCAAAGAGAAGTTGACTCTTCAGAATTCCCTGAAAAGGACACAAGTGAAAGTGTGCGAACTCAAAGCACACCTGAGAAATGACACCTTACATCAGAATCAGAGCCCTGACTCTGGGAATGGTGTCTTCAGGGCACACACATCCCTCTTGCTGACAATGACTTCAATTCACAGACCACAGAAATAGAGTTGCCTCTCATAAAATGTCCCCAGGCAGCTCTTTTCAATCTGCTGGGATTACAGTGTCTACCCAATCACAGATCTGTAGAGAGGCATTCCCAGAATTGCAACACATTCAAGTCTGCTTTTCTTGCTGGCAGTGGTGTGACCCTATTCCCCAGAGTCTTTTCTCCTATGAGACACACAGAAATAATTTCTTTCAGCTCTTAAGCAAAGTGCCATTCCAGTTCCTGGAAGAGCATCGTGCCCTGAAAGTGGCCTGACCTCTCTAATGCTCACAATGAAGGCAATAGTAAAACTGCCTTGATCCGTTTAAATAAACTCCAAATAGGAAAGAAAGAAACATAGATGGAATACTCATTCCAACTATAAACTGATCATACAGGGATGGAGAACTTTAACTTATGTATGAACATAGAGGATTGAGTGACTGCAATTTTAAAAAAGAAATTCAGTAGTTTAAAACCTACACAATAATGGCCAGAATATTTGCCATAAATTTGGGTAAAAGGTAAAGCCCCAAATAAACACAAAGCATGACTGGTTTCTGTAGGTGTACACCAAAGGCAGCTTCTGTCTTCTGTGAGTTTGTCAGACACAGTAGGTGACAGCCTAGGGCCCAGCACTTGTTTTCTTTTCTTTATCATGTTAGTAAAATGACTTCACTGATGTCTTATTCATCCCTTCTTTAAATACAGAATATTTTGGGTAAATACTTGAGAGCTAAAATTACAAAAAGCTCTTGTATTTCAGAGGAAATACTTGCTGCTGCTCCTGGGGAGGTTCCAGGAGTGCAAAGATGCCACCATGGGGCTGCTTGCCCACGCTGAAGGACACTCAGGCTTTACAGATCCAGAGATGGTCCTGGTTGCACAAAAGAACTCTCCAGGTTTAGAACTGCTATTAGAGTGTCTATGGCAATTATCAGGTACAGATGTGAATAAAATTCATTTCATAAGTCTTCTAAGAGGACACTGCAGACACCTGCTTATTTCTGTCTAGGTTTTCATCCTTACAGCAGAATCTTTCTCTAGGAAGTGTTTTCTTTGGGTATTAGTGGGTGATGACTCCAGTCCATATTGATAAAAAAGTAAATTCAGGGAAAACCTAGCAGACATTCATAGTACATAAAAGGGGAAAGTTATTTAGAAAAATTGCTTAAGATGGTACATGCATTCATTGTATTCCTTGCTAAAATAATTCATTACACCGTGCTGAGCCAAGGAAGGCCAGGCATAGAACTTGGAATCAGCCCTGCATGTGGCTGGAGTAGAGTGCAGACCACAAATGTTTTCCACTCCTAACCTACTGAAGTCTTGATCTGGGATTTTCCCTGGGTGCCTTCACTTTTGACTGTTCACAACCAAAGTCTCTAGAAGTTTTCCTTTTAAAAACCTCTCTAATTAGCTGATAACACAGACCACTTCAGGGGAGTGTGGCTGCTTTCCTTTTCCCTTTCTTTGTTATTTTTTAAAACTTTTATGTGAACGCACGTTGCACTTGTTTGTTATTCTGTGTACCCTATGTGTGCCTGTAGCCTATGGATGTCAGAAGAGACGGGCAGATCCCATGGGACTAGGATTTGAGTCTATTGTGAGGCACCACAGAGGTGCCTGGAATCAGATGGGCTCCTCTGGAAGAACAACCAATGCTTTTAATCACTGAGCCATCTCTCCAGCCCTTACTTAATTTTGTTTGGAAACTAAGGCACAAGTTTTTAACTGGAAGCTATTCAGGGATTATAGTCAAGAAACTTAAGTCACAGATGAAGCAGCAAGAGGAGACAACCCCAGTGATGCTCAGCCTCTGTGTGCCCCATCAGCTCTACATATGAGCTAGGGTATATCTTACTGATGGCTTCTGACCTGCCTGGCTCTTCCAGTCCTCACTGTAGCTTTCTGGCTTCTCATTCCCTTCATCACCTTGTATAGGATAAGCTAGGGGGTAAATACAGAGTGGAAACATTAATAAAGACAGCATCGCCTAATGGCAGCTTCCCCTGGGTGAGAGTAGAATACATGGAAATTATAGGATACCTGGTCTTCTGAGGTGACAGGAGTTAGCCTACATTCAGAGAAATGGTAGAAAGCCCCATGAAGGAAGGAAGTTTCTGACAAGCTTTTACATCCCCACTTAGGGGGATGATTTGAAACAGGTTGCCCATCGGCCACTGGAAATCACTTTGTAGACTAGGCTGACCTCAAACTCCCAGAGATCCCCTGCCTCTGCCTCCCAAGTTCTGGGATTAAACATATGTTCTAAGTAGCCAGGCACATCCCTCCCCTTTTTCCCTGCATTAGGTTTGTTGTATTTTGACCCTCCATGAACTGGACCCTGATATTGGCATGAAGAATGTTTTTCTGTTTTTAAATCTCATTTTATATTTCAACCAAACTTCTCCTTCCACACCTCTTCCCACACACCTCATCTCCCCCAACCCACACCCAATTCTCTCCTCCTCACAAATTAGGGCTCCCATGAGGAGTCAACATAAATAGTTTGGGGCAGGGCCCTTTCCCATGCCTTGAGACTGTGCATGGATCCCACCATAGGTAAGGAGGTCAAACAAACTAGCTCATGTACAAGATTTGTATCCTGGTCCTCCTGCCAGGGGCCCTTCTGATTGTCCAGGATTCACAACTATCTCCCGCATATGGAGAGCCTAGTTCAGTCTCCTAGATTTCCACAGTCATAGGTTTAGAACTCAAGAGATTCCATGAGCTTGGTTCAGCTGTCTGTGTAGATTTCTCCATCCTGATCTTGACCTCCCTTGCTCATATGTGCCTTCCTCGCTTTCATAGGCTGGTTTGCTGGGGCTCAGCCTGGTTCTTGGTTGTCTGTCTCAATGTTCCATTAATTACTGTATGTGGACCCTATGAATATAGTAGTGGTATGCATTTATCTGATTACAGGGATAGACCAGTTCAGGTACTCTATAATTGCTCACAGTCTTAGCTGGGGTTCTTGTTGTGGATTCTTGGAACTTACCCTTGTACCAGGTTTCTCATTAAGCCTGTAGTGGTTCTCTCTATTAAGATATCACTTTCATTGCTCTTACACTGTATTCCTCCATACTTAGGCTACCTAGTTCCATCCTATGTCCACAGCAACATTATTCATAATATCCAGAACCTGGAACCATTAACAGAAGAATAAATAAGGAAAATGTGCTACATTTACACAGTGGAGTACTATTTAGTTGTAAAAAAAAAATGACAACCTCATGAAATTTCCAGGCAAAGGGATGGAATTGGAAAAAAACACTGTGAGTCATGTAACACAAACTCAGAAAGGCATATATCATATTACTCACTCATAAGTGAATATCAGATGAAAAGGAAAGGATAACCAGACTAAAGTCCAGAGCTGCTGAAAAACTAGGTAACATGGAGGACCCTAAGACAGAGACATGGATCACCCTGGGAAGGGAAATTAGAAGATATCTGTGAAGTAAACTGGGAGGGAGAAGGGCGGTAAAGGGGAGGGGCGATATGTACAAATATGTACAAGGATGACCCCAACCAACAATCTGAGATACAGTGGAAAGCCTTGATAATGTGATTGATAACTAAATTATATTCCATCACAGAACCCTCATCTAGTAGCTGATGGAAACAGAAGCAGATATGCACAGCCAAACTCAGGATTCCAGTTGCAAAGAGGGAGGAGTGATAGGAAAATGGGGTCAACCAGGGTGCAGAAACCCACAGAGATAGCTGACCTGAACAAGGGGGAGTTCATGGACGCCCGGACTGATAGCTGGGAAACCAGCATTGGACTGACTCAGACCCCCTGAACATGAGTCTCAGACAGAATGCCTGGGCAGTCTAAGGGACCTCAGACAGTGAAACCAGGATGAATCCCTGGTGCATGAAAGGACTTTGGGAGCACATTCCCCATGGAAGGATACTCCCTTAGACTAGAGGCAGTAGAAAGGGCCTAGTCCTTACTCCAAAGAACTTGACAGCATTTGATGATCCCTCCTGGAAATCTCACCCTCCTTGTGGATTGGGAATTGGGATGAGATGTGAGAGGGTCATGCGGCATGGGAGGAAGGAAGGGAAGAGAGAAAACTGAGCTGATATATTAAATAACAACACACATATATATACATTCTTCTGAATATTTGGGTTTGCACACTATATTCCATCATTTGACCTATGGCTAATCACTGCTTCCTGCAGCTGTCATGAGTAACCTGAAATTCTGTAAATGCCTATTTGTTGTGTGAGATGGAATGTATGCCATATGAAGTATTGCCATATTTTTTCATGGTCTTCAAGTAAGTCCTCCTTAAAATTTGGCCGGGTGTGGTGGTGCACACCTTTAATCCCAGCACTCCAGAAGCAGATACAGTGGATCTCTGTGAGTGTAGGGTCACCCTAGGCTACACAGAGAGTTCCAGGTCTGTCAGGCAGCCATATGTCCCTTCTGCCAGAGCTAAGGGGAATACCTCCTTTGGTAAGATAGGAACTCTTTCTGTCTAATCTCCAGAAATCCAACAATAGTCAGCTTAAACTTATTTCTGGGTAAGTGGACATCCTGAGTCCTAACTCTGTGTGTGTGTCTGTGTGTGTGTGGGTGTGTTGTGTACATGCGCACATGCACCTGATGTTCAGAACACAATGTAAGATGTATCTAGCATGGAAAATGCTAACTATGGAGTAAGAGGCTAGCCTAGACTACAACAACATGGAAAGGAAACAAAGTAAATTTAAATTATAGCTCATTTAAAATCAAATATAAGACATCAGAGAAGACTCAGTGTTGTTCTTTTGCATCAGCTAATGCCTATAAAACACAAACATGAGACTCAGCGCCCATGTGTATTTTATTGAGAGAGGGGAGACAATGGGGGGTAGCTGGTGGCCAACCAAAAGCAGGAGAGAAAGAGAGGGGGGGGGGGACCAGAGAGAGACAGAGGCCAGAGGGAGAGAGAGAAGCCAGAGAGAGAGGCACATGTGGCATGCTTGTTTTAAATGAGGGCTTGAGCATGCATAACTGAGTCCTCCTGCAGCCATGTAAAGCCTGATGTAGTGATGACATGGCCATGAGCATCCTGCCCATCGTTGGGCAGGGTCATCTGGCTGCTGGTTCCTAACATTCTCACCTCTTATTGTTATTAAAAAGGTGTGGGTTGGGCATGGCAGGTTTTGGAATAAGGACATTGAGTTCTCGACACTGCTTCCTGCTGACTTGGGGGCATAGATCGTCTTTGGGGGATCCAAGAAAGCTTGGGGGCTGCCATGTCCTGGTAGCTTGTTGTTTCATAGTTGTCCTGAGTGTATGGAATGCTGGCGTCTTTTTGCGACTTGGGAAGGTGTTAGCAGAGGAGAGGATGAGGTTAAGTTTTTGTCTCTTATGTCTGAGTACTTAGTGGAAGAAGAAAGGTGGAGGAAGGGCTCCCAAGGGGATCCCAGGACAAGGTTAGGAAGTCCCAAGGCCAGGAAAATGTTGAGTAATATTTATTAGGAGTGAATCTGACCTGTAAATGGATCCAGTTCTGCTCCCTAGAACTTAAAATATTCCTTTGAGTTTGTGAAACACAAATATTAGACACTTTAGCAGCATACTTATGTTAGAAATGAGTTGGCTGAAAGAATTTACACATACAACTGGCAGATTTTTAGCACAATGAAAAGCACTTTAATTGTGAGCTTATAATTACAATTATGACCATATAGTGGCATAGTATGGTGTTTAGTACTCTGTCAAAATTGGATTAGTAGCTTATTAACACTTTATTGCTTAATGTTAAGACTATAATCAGTAGCAACCTTAAAATACCCATTTTGAATTCCGTTTTGTAAAAATTGGAGCCTTGGCTGCTGATTTAAGCTTACAAAGCTACCAGTCGTCAAAAGCATCAGAGTTCTTGAGAAGGATAAAATTTTACCTGAATGATTAGAGACTTACTAGCTGGCAGCATGTACAGCCACCCTCAGATCCTCCACAGTTTTAGTAAGAGGCTTTAAGAACATCTGTCTTCTGTTGATGGCATGAGACCTATGGATTAGGAGGTTTTGGAAGACTTACCTACCGATGGTCCAAGCAACATGGAGAAAGTTGATTCCACTGCCCTTTTGTCCATGGCCCTTAGAGTCTTTTGCAGCAGTTGAGATGAAAGGCCGGATTGCTCAGTGGGTAGCATTACCACTTTTGTGGGTGGAGCTTCTTCAGTGTCCATCAGTCTTCTTGGAGGAAATGGATGATGCCAGCAGCCGGCCTGTCTCTCTGTTATAACAGCTTTTTAATGGAACATTTTAAATGCCATATTCTCTAGATGTCTGAGCATTTGAGGGTTGTCTGACTGTTTAGCATATTTTAGTATACAAAATTTGTCTTTAGTTACTTGCCTTAAGCACATAGGTGGCTAGGTAAGGCTTTATCCCTGTAATTAATTAATCTGTCTGGAAAACTGGATCCAAGCTGAGAGATTGTGGAGTGATGTTTTACTCAGAGCCCTGCAGCCTGACTGTAATGCTTGCTTTAAAAGGGGGGGCTTGCAAATGTGTAACTGAGTCCTCTGGCAGACAGGTAAATCTTTTCATAGCGATGACATGGCCATGAGCGCCCTACCCATTGTTGGGGACAGGGGTCAGCTGACTGCTAGTTCCTAACACTCAGTACAATGTTCTTAATGCAACTATCCTGGTTGTAACCCCAACACCCATGTGAAACAGCTCCATGTAGAAGCATTTATACTCCCAGTGCTGGAGAGGTAGACACAAGCTTCCTGGACCTCAATTGCATATCAACTGGAGATGAATCCACAAACTCCAGGTTCAAAGAGACTTGTCTCACACACTAAAGCAAATGTCCATAAAGAAAGGCAACTGGTATCAACATCTGACCTCTACATGCAGGCACAACACATGCACACATGCACACAGACTTAGAACCCACACACACATACACACACACACACTCACACACATACACACACACACACACACATACATACACACACATACACACACACACACATACTCATACACACAGAGACTTAATAAAGTAGAGAAGACATCTCAAGCATAAGTGATTTAATTATGAATATAAAATAAGGATATAAAAGTTAATTAGTCTCAAAAGGAACTGAGGAAGGGAAAGGAATAACTCCAAAGACACAGTGGATATCAGAATGTCACCATCAAGCACACATATTTTTTTTGGCATACTTTCATCTTGAAATCAATGGAAAATTAAGTTATACATTTTTATGCCAAAAATATAATTATGAATTTAATCAGATACTATGTCAATTAAACAGCGAAATATAGTGATATTATTTTGAGATTTATATATTTTTTATGAAAAAGAGAATATATATATACATATGTATATACACACACATATATATATAATGCTTCTGAATTTCTTCAAAAATCTATGGCAATATCTAATAATTCACTATAAAGACTTTTATATGAATGCTAAACTCTACTGAAATAAAACTGAATGCTACCTGGATCATAAGTCTGTATGCCTCTTACCTTAAAAGATTTCCAGATCGACACATTGGCAATATTTCTGTGTAGAATATGACAAAATGAAACATGATGCCACACAGTTTTCAGAGTGACTGGGAAAAGGGGATGATTGTAAACAAAGAATACTGCAACTTTCCTCACAGCATTACCAAAACCTATTTAACCTATATCATGGAAGATGCTATATAAACTACATCTCTATGCAGTTGAAGCAGTTTGGAAAGAAAGATTCCCAAATTTCCAAATGTTGTTTATAAATATTTGTTTTCATTTAAATAGACTTGGTTGTAAATGGTTAATAACCACAACCATTATATTTAAAGGTAAAAAAATAAGTATTATAGTATAGATATGAATACTTTGTTTTGGAATGGATTTCATTTATTGATACAAATTTAAGGTCAATTTTGTGATATGTATATTTCTCCTCTCATTTAGGTATTGTGTTTATATAGCTCATTTAGAAATATAATGTATAATTAGTACAGATTATAAATAGTTACCTATGATAGTCAAAACTTACTCTTAAGTTAGTTAGGTTTTCAAGATGTATTTGAGATGGACAGGCATTCTTCAAAGCATTCAAAGACCTACAGAATATGGCATTTAAAATGGTTTGGGGTTTTTCTTAACAGTGAGACATAACTGCTCCTGGCAACAACATCTGTGTCAGAAGGAAGATGGACATCAAAGAAACTCGTTAAGGAGTTTGCTTTCAATTTGGCAAGACTAGCCATTTGGACAAGATACTGCTCTTATTTGTACTGTTTGACTTTATGCTGTATAAATTGGACATGAAGGACCACAGAAAAGTGACTGCTGATACAAGATGGACATTGCTGTAGGGTTCCTGCTTCATGGAAGAAGAGTCTACTTGACATTCAAGAGGACACAGAAAAAAAGTGACTGGCAAACTGCCAATACAGGTAGACACTTTAAAGTTTCATGCTTTACTGAGGAGTCTGATACACTATGGCCTATAGGCTGAAGATGTAGCATTACAGAAAAACATTCCATTCGGGTGACTGACCAGGCAAAATGTCTCTGTCATTTCTAGAGTTTATATACTTTCCTTCTGTGGTCTTTGATAGAGTTGAAGACAGATAGTTATGGCTATAGTTTTCCTTAGTTAAGATTAAACATAAATTACATACAGGACTTTACACTAACAAAGATAGGGTAGACAATGGAATATTTTCTTTAAATCTTGCTAGAAGTTAATGGACTGAACATTGTTAATTATGGTTGTTATTTGATAACTGTTTTGTTATGTAATTTAACCTTCTAAAGTTGCAGCATACAAGATGAAGTCAGGCACAAAGTATTACATCACTTCCATTCTTAAATAACACAGAGCAGCAAGGCTACTAACAATATACAATGAAACACCAAACATGCAAGTCCTTTAAGAACTTCAAACTTGCTTAGAAAAGGAACTGCAGATATTCTCCTAAGAGATTGTTGTGTATTATATAAAGCATGGGCTATAAAGTAACAATGAAACTCACACAAAGACCAGCTTCTTCAGGTCAAACACAACACGGGGGTGGAGGGAGACACTGTTCACGGGAACAGGGTTATTCCAAGGTGGTGCAGGTGAAGTCACAGTTCTCAGAAGGACAATTTTGCCACAGACAGGTGTTTGGAATACAAAGAAATAATACAATGACCTAACAAATCTCTCTCCATAGAAACTAAACAAATCTCTGCCAACAGATAAAGCAGGGCACCTTCTTGCACATGTAAGAACACAGATGATTCCAGAGATAGCCCTTTCTTCAAACAAACAAAAGTGTCTTCCCTTCTCAGCTAGCAAAGTAGGTTGATATGGAGTCAATAGATAGAGCAAGGAGGGAGGAAGCAGGAGTCACCCAGGGGTGGTCTGTTCAAAGACAGAACTCTTGGACCTTCCCTTTTGTTGAAGTAGTCCTTCCCTCCAAAGGCATCTCAAACGATAACCTGTTGTTGTAGCTCCTGAGTTGGGTCAGAGCCCCCATATTGAGTCCCTGGTAGTCCTCAGGCCTTTTGCTCACCCTAGGTGCTTACAGAGATGGAGGTGAATTGTACAACTCGGGATGCGGGCATCAGTCCCTTCACTGGCCTTTCAAGGCATCTCAGGTGCATTGGGACAGGTGAAGAGTCCCAGAGCTGTGAGCAGCTGCCAGAGCAGCAGCATCTTCATCCTTGAAGAATATGCCTGGCCTGTATTTCATACCTGGCAAAGTGTACACTGGGTCTTAGTTGATAAAGACTTTGCACCCAGTAAAGGAAAGAGAGAGACAGTGGCTCCAGCCTGATGCCAGGCATCCTGGGAGCAAAGATAGAGCTCCCCCACCCTTAATGCCACCCTCCTTCCTGTCACCTTCACAAAGGCAAGGCTCTAGGGAGCAGAGCCAAGGGCAATAAATTCAAAAAGGAGCAGGGGAAGACAGCCACCCAGGCAACTCGTTCTGGCCAAAGGACTGTGCTGGCAAAGTCCCTAGGGTTCGAGGTTGCAGAGTGGTGGTCTTCAGGTAGTTGGGATGCAGGGTATTGGGGTACAGTGCAGGCAGTACTGTGGGGCCTGGCATCAGTGGGCTGGCAATGGCCACATAGGCGGTGGGGAGTGGGAGCAGAGGTGGTGAAGAGAGCTGATCCCAGTGCCCAGCCAAATGGTGGGTCCTGCATCTTCCCCAGGATCTGTCAAACCTCTGCCTGTGCCATCCATGAAGCTGTATGATAGAGCGGGAGTGCATGCACGACCCACCCATGTGACCCATGCAGGTTAAGAGAAGGCTAGTCCTGCCTTTCCCAAGCCCTGACCTTTTTCCACTCCAGCCCACTGGGCTCCACTTGATTCAAGTGTCTAAACTTCCATGTTGCCTTAGTTGTAGCTTCACTACCAACCTACACTGGAATCCGTGACCTCCACATATGAGCAAACACCACAAACTATTGTCTTGACAGCTAACCCCACACAATGTCGGGGCGGTATATTCTCATTACCATGCCCATGATCTCTTGCTAGTCAATTTCTTTACAGTACTTCACAATCCTGTTACTTTCCAAACCAAGAATAAGCGAGCAAAGCCTTGACCAGCAGTTTTTTATGTAAAAGTAAGCATCCTCTTCCTAATGAGTCAACACAAACCTTACTTTTCCAAGCATCTTAATGTTTTTGCTGATATGATACTTCAGATTTAATTTTCAGAGACAATTTTAAACAGGAAGCTCTCTACATCCTATTCCACATCCATCAAAATGCAGTCTGAAGCCTGACTAGCAGGTCCCATATGAACACAAAAATAGGTGGGTGCTAGCAGGGAATTTAAAGGTGCTCATGTGGTCTTTCTAAAGCCACTACCTTAGATGCAGATTTAACTTCTCACCACTCCTGCCATCTAGCGGCCATGGAAGTTAAAAGCTTGGTTGTAAGGAAGACACCTAATGATTGATTGTATGGAGAGGTACATGAAGACCAAAATCCTCTGGCCACTCCAGTTTTCTTGTCTCTCCTCACACTCACCCTTCACATGGACACCTTTTTCCTTTGGCCATGTTAATTGTTCGAAGGGATGTGCAAAGAGCATGAATAAACTCACAGTCACAGAGACACATGCCCCTGTACTCTGACATCAAAAAAAAAAAAAAAAAAAAAATGGGGTGGGGGTGGGGGCGCTAAACTCTCTGCTCCTTTGCATAGGACAGAAGAAAGGAGTTGTTGCAAGAACTCCCCCAGGAGATCTGTCACACCTTTTCAGGAACTTTGCATGTAATGTATATATTGACCCAAGTAATGTTAACATTTGTTTTGAGCAAAAGTAAATTTTAAAAGATTAAAGAAATAGAGTAATCTTTTCAAAATTCTGCCTTAGAGGGTTGCAGGTTTTACCACCCACTGGCCCCTTTAAAGCAACAGATCCCTTTGCCAGAGTGAGTGGCCAAAGTGGCTCTCTTCCCCTTTATCTTTTTGAACATGTTGCTCTTGATTCAGCTCCCCAGAGACTGACTTTTGGGAAGGTGACAGGGTGAAGGGAGGCATGGAGGGTGGGGGAAGGGAGCAGAGACCTCACCTGAGCTCTATCTTTGCTCCCAGGGTGCCTTGGATCTGGCTGGAGCCACTGGCTCTGTCTTACCTTTCCTGGGTACAAAGTCTTTATGCATTAGCCCTGAACTACAGGCAAGGCTCATTCTGCAAGGAGGCATGTGCTGATGCTGTGGCGGCTGCTCAAAGCTCTCAGACTCCACAGCTGTCACACTACAACTGAGATGCAATGAAAGGCACATGCTGTATATTTCTTTGTATGAGCTGAGTATGGATGCTTGCAATGTGAAATCTAGCAAATATAAAAGGGGATTGGCTGCCAGTTGTTATATTAAAAGAAAAAAAAAGAACCTAATATAAGTAAAAAGATGTCATCATGGCAAGATGAAGGCATGTTATTTAAGTAAGAGTCATGGTATTAAACACCTATGTTGGCTTGCAACCCTGTAAAGACAAGCAAGTGAAACAGACATTTTACCATTCCCCTCCCAGAATCATATACAAACTTACAGGTAGCATTTACCTACCTGAGAAGCCTTAGATAATATAACTGTTTACACTTTAGGTGGGCTTTGTGACCTGTCCTCCTCAAGAGTTTCTCACAGTGCAGAGAGAACTTAATTAAACATCTAGATTCAAATTCCTGCCCAGGAAGTGACTCACCTGCTCTATTTAATTGAACAAAGTGCTTAAGTCTATGAATAAAAATGGTAGATAATGAAATAAAGCATTTTAGGCAGGCTGTAAATATTAAAGATAATCCTTCCAGGCTCTGATATGTTTAAGGTATTTCTAAGGTCACTGGAACTAGCTCTTTTATTACTTTAATGCTCATGCAATTCATTTTATTCATCCTGTGCTCAGAATTCTCACAAACACACCATAGTGACAACTGTACAGCAAATGCCTGATAATTTAACTTTTCATTCATTCATCTATGGCATTGATGAAGTGGTAGGCAAAAGACAAACTCAACCAAATAATAGTGAATCAATCACTATAGTCTTCTAATCATATCAACTTCTGTTTTCCTCTCCTGATGAATGAAGACAAGAATAGAAACCTGATATGTACTCAATCCTTCATCACCTCTCCAAGTATACATACATGGACCCAGTAAGTTTGTATAGTCATACTCAGTACCAGTTCCTCCTTACCTGGCATTTCGAGACCTTTTTAAACTCTCTTTTTAGAGTATGATGAATAGTATATGTTCCTCAGAGTATTACCTACATCCCCTAGAGGCATTATATCCTAGAAAATCACAGCAAGAAAGATAACATCCATACCCTAAACTGCCACACCATGTAACAAATGGAGAGTTTATGAAAACACATGTTTATTTCTCACATTTCTAGAAGCGGGAAATCCATGGTCAAGTAGCGAGAAGTAAATTGGCATTTGGTGAGGAAATGATTAAGTCATGGGACCTTCTGTGTCTCACATAGTAGAAAAAGAAGACTGGACTAACACACACACACACACACACACACACATACACACACACACCACCACCACCACCACCACCACCAACAACAACAACAAAATCAACAGGGCATAAATTGTTCAAATACAGGAACACGTAGAAGACAGTTTTCATTGCAATCACTACAGTTAAAAAACACTTTTCTCGGAGTTGAAAGGACATGCTTCCCATCCTTTCAATCTCGTTAAAAAATAACAGCATTCCATTCACTCTTTTGCTCAATAATATTCATTTTGAACTTACACAATATTTTCTTTAGCCCTTCATCTATATGTTGAGAACTACTTCCATAAGCATGGTAATGCAAGGTTTTCTTCAACAAACTGATTTCACTTCCTCTAGATATAAACCTAGGATGCTGGTCTGATTTCTTTATTATTACTAATATCTGTATGATGGTTCATAGTGATGTCTCCTAATAATGGAGCCTCTGGAAATACCACTGATGAATGTTCTTAACTAGGCTGGTTGATGTGGAAAATCCCACCCTAAATGCAGAGATGGCACCATTTCAAGGACTTGGTCCTGAACTAAATTCAGAGGAGAATGTTTGTGAGCATTAGCAATGATCACTCTCTGCTTACTGAACCCCAAAGCAAAGTGACTAGCCAGCCTTTGCTCCCAACACTGTGCCCCATTGCCCTGGCCTGAAGCCATGATTCTCTCAAACTGTTACTCAGAATGGACCCTT
Organism: Phodopus roborovskii; assembly: GCF_943737965.1. Lineage (NCBI taxonomy): Eukaryota > Metazoa > Chordata > Mammalia > Rodentia > Cricetidae > Phodopus > Phodopus roborovskii. The sequence goes on from NW_026125717.1 coordinate 193,869, forward strand.
CCTTCCTCAGTCACTTCATATTTATTTTACTACAGCAAGAAAAGTGGCTGGTCAAACCCATAATCTTTACTTCAATCATTGTATTATTTCACATCCTCTCAAGTGTGTGAATATGCCTCTCACTGTAAAACCTATCCTGTTTTATTCTGTGCTGTTGAAAATATCCTGAAGGAAGTGCAATTCTGTCCAGGTGAAGTTTCAGTATACATATTTTCTGATACATTTTTTCACATGCTTCTTTTCCTTGAGTATCTCTTCTTTTGAGAACCTTCTATTCATTTCATGCTTATTTGAATAGGATTTGTCTTTTTGTCATTTGAATTCTGTATATATTCTGGACACCAATCCTCCTTTGAATAAAAAGTTCTCAGATTTTTTTTTCTTTGCACTACAGTACACACTGTTGATTGAAGACTAGGCACTGCAAATTTCTACAAAGTTTAGCAAAGCAACACTATGGCTTCTGATGAATCTTGTTGGGTAAAGCACTTGCCACACAAGTGTACAGACCTGTATTCAGATGGCCAGAACCCAAGTAAATCCATGGTAGCACACATCTACCATCCCATCATTTCTACAATGTGATAACAGAGAGAATAAACATCTAACACCACACATTATAGCTAGTCATCTGTATTCCACTGTGAAGAACAGGAAATGAAGTCTCAAACAGGGTGGAAAGTGAGTAACAACACAGCTGTTTGTCCCAATCTTCATTCAGTCTTCCCAATCCTTGGATCATATGCTTGAGTCACCACACCCAGCTCTTTTTCAGATCTTCTATTACAAATGGGGTCCTACCTGGAGATTTCAAAGCTGTACTGTCTTAAAACTATATGAAACAATTACTAAAAATGTAGCTAGAGCCCTCACCTGACATGATGAACACTCTTCTCTAACAGGCTCAAGTCAATCAGGTCCTAATGAAAAGTGGGAACATAACCCTTATGCACACACAGAAGCAAACTCCAGCTAGTCTACAGTGATGTGAAAAGGGAAGCCCTATACTTGTGCACAGCACACCCAGCAGACTCCCAACTTGTCTGACAATACCTGCTCTTTGCAACAGAACAATCACACCATGCTAGTGCTTACTACACCAATAGGATTATTTTTCCACAGATTGGCAACAAGGCACAGCAATGCATACCTGTCACCCCAGGCCTGGAAAAATAAAGACAAGAGGACCAGAGACTCAAGGCCATCTTTGGCTGCACAAACCTTGAGGACAACCTGGAGGACAGGACAAGCTCTCAAATGAAAAAAAAAAAACATGGAGTATCATTTAAGAAACATATCACAGGACCTAGTGATTCACTTCCTAGGAGGCTGGGAAGATGTCCCTGTGTATTAGAAATCTCAAAGGAGTGTTGGTAACAGCTCTGACTCCAACAGCTAAACCAGAAAGTACAAAAGGTTCAGACACAGAAAATGCACATACAGTTAAAAAAGATAAGTCTCCATAACAACCGAAGATAACTTACAGATAGCTGTAGAAACATGGAGCAATCTCAAAGGAAACACACATTATACATAGATTGATAACAACAAACCCAGAAAAACTTTAGAAATATATACAGTCTAAGAATACATAAAGTGTTAGGTAAACAAAAGTTAAAAAAAAATCAGGAAAAGGACAACCTTAGTTTCCAAGGAAGAGAATATGACAAGAGTTTGGGATAAGGGCAATTCAATTGACAGGTAAAAAATGTCCCCACATACTCCATATATAATGTGTTATAATATGCTTATGAATTTTTTAATATTCTTTATGGATACTACACATTACCTTTATGTAAGTTAAGTATTTTAAAATAACAGCTACTTTATCGTGGAATCCTCTTATCTTACATAGATATCTAGCAGGATAAATGACTTTTCTCAAAAATAAATAAGCTTTACAATAAAGAAAAAACCCAAGGAGCTGATCCATGTTAACATCTTTTTATTTAAAATAAAATATAACTATTTACAAACAATTTGACAACTATTAAGCATATTAATAATATCAATTATGTCCATGTGTCATGTTTTGGTGAGTAGAATCATTTTTAGGGGACAACAAACTGAATATTCTCAGCTGGCTGGGGAATCACAGCAGTGGGTTTAATCCAACTTTGACTAGAAGTGAGAGATTCTTGTTCTCCAGTCACAGTCACTTCCCTGACATTGATTTGTGCATGTCAAGTTCGATCTTCAGCTAAGAAAAGCCTTCTGTCTGTTTTCTGGAGACATTCCATACCTGTTTAATTTTAAATGCCCTGTTACAAAGACAAATGAAAAATACAGTGATGAGGGGGGTAGAGATAATGGAACTAACAACCAGGAATTCTGAACGAGAAAGAACATAGTACACATGGTAATTTTGTTCATTTCTGGGAGAGGGTTTTGAGATAGGGTTTCTCTGTGTAGACTTGACTGTCCTGGAATTAGTTTTTGTAGATGAGGCTGGCTTGAATTCACACACATGCACCTACCTTTGCAACTTGATTGCTGGGATTACAGGCCTGTACCACTTCAGCCTTCTGGTGCAATCTTCTCAAATTGCTTTTGTCCACAACAACAACAAAAAAAGAATCCTTGAGGTTGAGGGTCTGTTGCAGACAGAGGGTCATGAATTTCTAAATGTGCTGTGACATTCTTGTTTTTATTAGTCATTAACTTACTTGTTGAGTGTGTCTTCTGATCCACAGAGCATGAGGTAGACAAATGACAAACTGTGGGAATTGATTTTCTTTTCCCACCAATGTAGGAATGAGGAGTCAGACTGTGCTTGTCAGGCTTGGCAGCCAACATTGTACATAGCCACAATACTCTTGGCAAGAGCTAGGAACATTAGTATGCAATCTAACATACAAAACTTACATACATCTTCAAGTCATTTCCAGGAAAATGAAAAGTGGTACTAGTGTTTGGCAACCTTGAAACATCTGAAGAGTACAGGCTAATTTTTCCTCTGTTCTTTAATCAAAAAAGAGAAAAATAGTAAGAACCTCCTAAAATAAACACTTTTGTAATTTTGTAGTCATTTATGCTAATGTTCTTGAATCTCCTCAGCTAGCTTAGCCACATGGTGAGGAAAAATCCAACTATAAGCAAGTTACAAGAGTCATTTCAGAACAATCATTTCTACAGCTTTCTACTGTACTATCTATGAAACTTATACACAGAGAAGAATGTTTCCAAGAATACTTTTCAGTCTGCCATTCTTACTTTGAAGAGGACATTTCCATGCAAATTCAAACTGAATGCCCTTTTCAGTGTGGGGATGACACTGGCTAAGTTAATTAAGAATTTTTCTCCCCAGACCCTTAACTACCACTCGGACTGTAAAGTTAAACTGCCAGGGCTGGGTGGTTCAGACAGATGAGCTCTGGAACTCTATTCTCCTACAGTGCCTTCACCTCCCTATGCTAGTGCTGCCTCCAACTTTGTCCTCTTACTCTCTAGGCTGTCTAAGTTGGGCTCTGTTGCCCCAGTGGTTCTGGGACACAGTGAACAGTGTTTCCATAATGTTGATCTCACATATGAGGTACTTTTTCACTCAATCCAGGACAGCCACATGATCCATTTATGATTCAGCAGCCAAGAATCTCTCAGTTCTGAAAGTATTCAGTGAGGACACACAAGCCGATGTGCTTGTCAGCATTTGCAGTGGCCACAGCTCCCAGGATGTCAGTCTACAGTATCTTTTTGTCTTCCCCATCTTCTACTCCTAGAGTCCACAGATCTTCAGCAATTGGCAGCACAGACCACTCTGACATTTTCTCCCCAAGCCTTAGGCACATCACATTTCCTTTGAGTTTTAAACTTCAATCACGGGGACATTTTAGATCTCTTACTATGAGAGAGCTTCTAGAACACTTCCACAGGAGTGTGCTGGGGCTGAAAATATGTTCTGGATCACACACAGGTGTGCTCTAGCTTCTTTGGAACTGTGAGTGATTCTTGACCTCTGGGTGCTGGCTAGGACCCTGGTCATTTCTTCAGAGATGGTACCCGAGAGGCACTTGCAGTTGGTAGGATGTTCTCCTCTTTCCAGTATCACCTCAATTCTTCCTCTTGGCCTGCTCTCAGTCTTTCTTCCAAGACATAGTCCTGATAGGCCTGGAGGCTGCCTCATACACACCTTAAAATAGGAATGTCATCCAAACATAGGATTTACATGTGTGCAGGAGCAAACAGGGTGTTGCTATATATCTCTACCAGATGCGCAGAATAAAGAGCAATGAGCTGATCTTTTCTGAATGTTGATGAAGATCACAGTTCTGCTCCTAGGCATGTGATGTGGAGTTTTAGGATGTTTCCCTGTGTGGCAGGCAGTGTTTCAAGTTCAAGATATGACCCCTGCTACATAAAGAACTCCCATCAGCTCTAGGACCTCGGATTTTTGGGATTCCTGAACACTGTGCAAAAGATGGCCTTTTCTACATCCCCAGAGTAATATCAGGGCACTGAAACTAATGGTGCCTGGCATGTGCTGGGGTGGGGTGGGGAGTCTGTGTGTTTGTGTCTGTCTTTCTGTGTGTATCTGTGTGTTTTTCTTTATTTGTGTCTATTTTTCTGTATCTGTGTTTGTATGTGTGTGTGTAATAATCCTAACAATAATAATAAGAGACCTTGAATTTAGAAATAAAAAGAGAACATGCAGGAGACCTGAGAGAAAAAGAACATGGGAGTGAAATTAACTATACATTAATCAAAATCAAATAAATTAGGACAATATTTAAATAGGTAACATATAGGATAAGAAAAAAATTAAAGCCCTCATCTTATCATTTCTTTTGATAAAAAACATTGGAAGTCTTTAAATAGTTATGTCTCTTCTCATTAGCAGATAGTTACCAAAACACAACCAAAGAAATTACGGTTAAAAATATCAGGGAATTTTAATGTATAATAAAACAGAGAAGAAATGTGATACCTCTGTGATGAAGGTGATGTCATCATGTACACAATATCCATAGTAATCTGTTCCCTCTGCGTCCCATTCCTTTAATACATGTGGACCAACACTAAGTATAAACAAAACATGAGGCTGGATATTACTATAGTTTTTCACTCATTTTACAAATTTTATAGCATATATCCATTTAGTGGTAAAGGGGATAACAGGAAATTATAAAGAAAGGCATACAGATATTGTAACATAAGTCCCAATTTTTTATTACCTTTTTATATTTAAAAATTATGTAATAGCGTATCTTTGTAGATCCACAGATAAACTTGACACCTTTTCATGAAGTACTTTAGATATGCATACCAGCATTAGTTTTATAAAGTTATTAAAGATACATTATGTAGTGAGATGACCCCATTATCTCATTTTTATTAAAACATTTAACAAACACACACACACACACACACACACACAAAGCAGTCAGAATGATCACCATCATTTGCAATGTGGTACAGGGGTAGGAAGATATGGTTTCCTGTTATATAGTAACTTTTGGACTTGCTGTTTTTAATCTATTCTCCCTGTGGTATTTAGCATGTTTCTTTTACATTGTTCTACAAGCAGTCATTAATTTATGTTTTTCTAAAATGATTCTGTGCACAATAAAATAAAGCAACATTGATCATTTAAAAACACAGGAGAAGAAAATGGAAGAAAACAATAATTTTCATATCTAGGAAATATAATTAACCATTCCCCATTTACATGTATCCACACTGCATTCTTTATTCCACTCTTTATTTTTCTTTTCCAATTTCTTCATTTTCTCTGTTCTGTTCTACATTTTTCTCCTATTCTCTCTCACATTTTGTCCTGTCTCAAACTGACCACATACAAATGATGTCATTGTCTAGCTTTACCACATAGCTTCTGGTGGCATCTAGCCATTCTCAATCAGTAATCAAACAATGTACAACATCAAATATCAAAACAAAATCTTTGATGCATTCTTATCTCTCTATGATAAAAGATTTAATGCTGTTAAGTGTAATACCCAAAATCGTGACACTTCTTGGGCAATGAGTTCATTCTGTAAGCTTTACTGGTATTTATCCCAAATTAAAAAAGGGCTATTTTGGTTAACACTGTATTCACTGCTACTTTTAGACCTGATGTGCCCACTGGTTTGTTTCTATCTGATTTCACCCTTTACACAAATGAAGCCAAGTTTCATATTCTCGACCAAAAAACAAGGAATCATAAGATATTCTCTGTACTACCAATAAGATGTCTACCACATGTATCTGTAATTCTCCTCTATTCTACTTTCCTGGTGTTCTAGTATGCAACATTTCAGCTATGTGCAATGAAATTGTTACACAGACATTGGCTTACATTCCAGAACTTCCCTTATGACACTGTTTATAGATGCAAACAATATTATCTTAGAATAATTACTTGTGAATGATGCTTACTTTATAATTACATTGAAATGCACAAGAAAAGCCACTTTATACACATCTAAAGCATACTTCCAAAGTCAATTACAAAACATTCATCAAGGATAGACTAAGCTCCTACTACTTGCAAAGGATTATGAATCCTTAGAATAAAACAACTTCCTAATAAACCAAGGCACCACCTTCCTCCTATAGGTTTATGTTTCTTCATCAGAGTCAATACTAATTCATTTAAGTTGACCCAAAACCCTCAAGACAATAAGTGAGGATTCAAAAGTTGAGAGTGTTGGACATGTCAGGGAGTGCTGAATCCATGCCAGTTGGAAGGAAGTATCAGGCAAACTCTTAAGCAGAAGCAGAATGATGTATTTAAGGACTGCAAGGAGAATGCTTAATCCTGAGAACAGTGACACTGAATATATGAGAATAGTCAAGACTGTCACAGGGTCCTATTGTGCAGTACAAAATAACACTGCAGTAAGGTGGTCTGTCTGAAGTTTAAAGGAGCAAAATGCTGGCACTGTGTTTACTGTATGAGGATCAGACCCTATGAAAGAACTAGATTCCTTAGTCCAGGTGAAAAAGCAGGGACCATGGGTGGTGAGGAGTGGTGTGGTTCCCATGACCTTTGAAGGCTGAGAGAACAGGATTTTGTCATAGATTATAAGTATGAGGAAAAGAGGAATCAAGGTAGCTGGAGAGAGCCAAGAAAGGCACACTTTGAAAAGATACAGGTTTACTGTAGACATTGCTAAATGTCAGGATTCCAACACACTGTGAAAGAAATACAGAGGAATGATCTATCTTACACGGGTAAGGTACTGACCATATCAAGGTAGTGAAGAATAGGCAAACAGTACACAACAAACATGCATTAAATGTTCTCTTTAATCCACAGAATATCATCCTTCTGAAAATTTAATCACAATACCTATGATAAATGTCTTTGAGTCACATTTATTTCACATTACTAAAGTCACAGAATGATCTCCTGTTTACTTCTTCTTACGCCTCTGATCAAGTTATATTTTAGTCTTAAAGTAACCTCTCTGGATAAACTGATGTAAGACACACAGCACACAGATGGACGGATACCTTGGATGTGTTGACAGTCCAAGGAAGGTCTGAATGCTTCCCTGAAGACAGGAACTCTCCATTCCATTATGAAATTCCTGTTCTTTCACCTGATGCTGTAAGGTGTTCCCGGGGCTCTCTAACCCTTGAAATGGATTTTCCTGTTCTTTACTTTCTTCACTTTCTGGCAGAGAAGACACCTTGCTCTCATGTTTGATGTCTGTGTCACAGGAACAGAATCAAAGGCACAATTGGGCACAAGCTTCTTGGTGACAAAGCAGAATTACTTCATGTACATAAAATACTAGTTATTTAAAAAATGCTTTGACTCCAAAATGTAAGTTGAAGGACAAGTTACTGGGAAAAAGGATTTCTATTTTTGTTTCCACAGAAAATGAAAGGATGTGGATTACTTCAAGACTAATGTGGTTTGATTACGCCAGACCGCCTGAAACATAGTACAAGGTGATCCTACATTCAAAACATCTAGACAAAACAGCCCTACAGACTACAGCCAGGATATCTGAATCTTCTTCGAATCTCCCATGACAGGGCCCCTCACCTGCAGGAAGTAGTTTGGAAAGACTGATGCCCAAATTCCCAAATATTGTGTATAAATGTTTGAAAAAATATAAAAAATAACACAAGGAAAAAAAAGATAAAAAGAGGATTTTCATTTATTGATTACAAAAAATACTAGTTATCTTTACAAACATGCTATATTGATGACTTTTATTCACATTAAAAAATACATTATGACTCAAGATCCCTGTTTCTACCATTGTGGTTGTAGAATCACTACACATATCAATTTTAAATCATTATGTTTAAAATAATTTAGAAACTTAAAATATGAGAAACGATGAAGAAAAAAAGATATGAAGAGTCTGGACTGTCACTTTAACAAGGAGAAACCTGAACAAGAAAATGATCATGAAATTCCCTACATCATCAAATGCACAGAGTTTTAAAAAATACATATGGAAATATTGGGTAAATAATACTGTAATGTGTTCTACACTTGTAATTTACCATTGTTCTGTAAAGCAGCCTGAGAACAAAGGGACAAAATTCTTGCTTCCTCTCCTGATACATTTTCTTCTGTGAACTCAGTTCTCACAGCATCTTCTTGCTGTCTGTGGTCCTGTTGAAAACAGAAGATGACATATATATTCAGTCTGGTATTTTGAATTCTATATTAAAAAAATTAAAGAACTTTGCATTAAGTGTGTTTCTTAAGCCCCAACAATAGTGCTGTTCTTAACCAATCACTGTTTTCTGTTGACAAGTGACTCACTGTCATACTCATGGAAATGTCATTTTATTAGCAATGCTCCCTATATCCAGAGGATCACTCACATTCCAGAAACAAATGTTTCACTGAAATTTCATCTTAAAGCCCTTTGAGATTTATTGTAAGCAACTAATTTTTATCATCAATACTTGACAACATAATTGTTGTTTACCTCTGGATGTTTGGTTTAAGCATGTAACTGAATGGTAGTACACTATTCATTAAAATAAACATTAAGAATCTATATATCATACACATCAAAGAGAGAAAGAGTGACAGAGAGAGAGAGAGAGAGAGAGAGAGAGAGAGAGAGAGAGAGTATGTGCGTGTGTGTTAGGGTGTGAGCCTTGGTGTGTATGCATCTTTGTCCTCAGAGCATTCATTAGCTACCTGAGGAAATATGACTATTCGAGAAGCAACACCTGTGAAGTCTGAATACAATGACAGTGATTCAGAAGTGCTCCTGAGCAACTGGGGAGAACCCAGATTTGATATGGGCATTGGTTAATAGTTTACAGTAGTGACTTTCTGGAAAGGCTCTGTGACAAGACCTAGGCTCTAAGGAGTAAAAACAATGACCTGCTGACAGAGGCTTATATTGAATGAAAGGGAAAATAAAGCTAGTTAAGTAAAGCACACCTAAATTACAAGGGGAAAGAGTTTCCTCCAGCTAGACAAGACAAATATAGATGCTCTATAAACCAGTTAGCAACAGGATAAAACCATTTTCTGAGAGAGTATTTTAATTGGGAACTACTCATTTTATCAGGTGTCGGCTACCACATGCCTACCTTCCGAATGTTTATTTCCTTGCTTGTGTGTACAAGCATGTTTGAGTATATAAACTTTATATGGGGTTGCATGGGCATGGAAGTCAGAGCTCAGTAGCAGATGTTTTCACCTCAGTTTCTCAACACATTTGGGACTTTTCAATTAGGCTAGACTGTTTGGTCAGCAAGTCCCAGGGATCCACCTGTCTCTACTTCACTCAAACTGGGATTACAGGACATGCTTCCCTTGCCAACAGTTTGGAGGGAATACTCTCAGGTCTTCTTCATGCATACCCAGCACTTGACTGAGCCATTTTCCAGCTTCTCGAGGACACTTAAACAGGGAACACTTATCTGTTATCAAAAACATCAGATCACATCATAATATATTGCCTGCTATTTTTATATATTTACTCAAATCAAACATGAATAACTACTAAGCCTTTACCATGTGCAAACTTACTGCTGTGCTAACAGGATGGAATAGACACAGACTTTTATCATTTGAAAATTAGGAGTCTTGTGGAAGAGGAAGATCAATAATATAAATCATGAGAAGCAAATATATGCTTACCAGAGTGCTTTGAAACATGAAATAAGAATGCTAACTGGGCTTCTGGGCTAATAGAAACTAGGAGAGACAGAGGGAAAATGTCTCAGCCTATTAAGTCAAGAGAAGATGACACAAGAAAGTAACATTTAAACCAACAGGGACAAGTTAGAAGAAGGGACGAGGATAGGTACCACTAGGAAAAAGGAATGTCATTAACAAAGACCAGGAGTGAGAGTTTCAGTTCATCTGGCTGAGATGCTGATGCATTGCAGTCCTGATCTGATAGTCCAGGACTCAGCATGGTCTGCAGTCAAGGTTATGGTAGAATATTTCAAAGTGTGTGACTTTTGTTTGTGCTGCATTTGTTTAAATCTGAGAAGTTATGCCTGTTTAAAACACCTGTTGGTCCTAATAAAGAGCTGAATGTACAATAGGGAAGCCAAACAAGGAAAGAAGGGCATGGCAGGCAGAGCAAGAACAGAAGGAGACCTGAGGAAGTGGAGCAGTAAGAGGATGAGGAGAGGAGGATATCAAGGTCCAGCTGCCCAGTGGCTGAGTCTCCCAGCTGCCCAGGAGCCCTCTGATGTGTCTCTAGGTTAAGGGAATATCCTTCCATTGAAAATATGCATCCCAAATCCTTTCAGGCACCAGGGATTGTCCTGGTAACACTGTCATAGGTCCCATAGACTGCCCACGACTTCTAACTGAGACCTTCATTCATGGGTCCACTGTTGGTCCCTTACTGGTTTACCACCTATCAGTCTTGGGGGTCCTTGAGCACCGCCTTGTTCAGGTCAGTTATCTCTGTAGGTGTCTATAACCTGGTCTTGAACACTTTGCTCATGACTACTCCCGCTCTGCAATTGGATTCTAGGTGATCACATCAAGGAGTAACATTTTACCTCTGTAATAAAGCAGCACTCCTCAGATACTGCTCTTTGAAGTCTTCTAATGAGCACTTGGAAAGGTTCTTTGTTGTTACCTAGCAGAAGATATATCATATGTAAGCCATTCACTGTACACGTGTAAGTAATACTGTCAGAGTGAAATGTTCCAAAAAGAAGTATCCCTAAAAGAAGACACATTTTAATTTCTTCCAAATTTAGCGACCATTGTGCAAATTAATTGTCTCAGATCAATTTCAAACACTGGATATTTCTATTGTGTAGAAGTGTATATATCAGTGGGCTATAATCCAAAACAATACACCCATTAAATACATCATTGCAAAACTCAAATAAAACTTCCACAAATGAGTATTCACTTTTTTTTTTTTTTTTTTTTGCACAGGGACATAGTTCAGTGGTAGGGTACCTTGGCTAGAATGGGTTTCAGCCCTAGTGCCAAAAAAATTAAATCAATTAAAACAAGATTTTATATATGTCTTCCGTTCTCTCCTCCTCTTTTCAGAAACAGGGATCATTACTCACTAAACAACTTTATTACCTACTAATAGAACAATCCACTGTCACTTGAAAACAATAGACAGGATATCTGCAGATCATATCAACACAAACAATACATGGCATTAAAATACAAGTAAAATCAAATCAAATCAAAAAACCAAAGAAGTCTTGACGTGAAAACTTATGTTCCTTCTTAAGTACTGCTTCAAATCTGACATTTTCAGCAGAGCAAGTCTATTGTAGACTTAAAAATTACCCATTCCTAATTGTAAATACCTAAACATGAAAAAGTAAACACACAGCAACCCAACAGCCAACATCAAACTAAATGGAGGTAAACTCAAAAAATCAGACTAAAATCAGGAACAAGACAAGGATTTCCACTCTCTCCATGCCTATTCAACATAGTACTCAGAGTCCTAGCTCTAACAAGAAGAAAACACAAGGATCAAAGGTATACAATTCTGAAAAGAAGTCAGATTCTCCCTATTTGCTGATGACATGATAGTATACATAAGTGACCCCAAAATTCTAACAGAGAACTCCAAAACTGATTAACACCTTAAGTAATGTGGCAGGATACAAGATTAACAGAAAAAAATCAGTAGCCATTCTATATACAGATGACAAACAGGCTGAGAAGGAAATCAGAGAATCATCACCCTTCACAAAAGCCATTAAAAAGTCTTGGGGTAACTGTATCATAACAAGTGAAAGAAATGTATGACAACAACTTGAAGTCTTTAAAGAATGAAATCATTGAAGATATGAGAAAATGGAAAGATCTCCCATGCTCTTGGAAAGGTCGGATCAACACAGTGAAAATGGCCGTCCAACCAATAGTAATCTAGAGATTCAAAATCTTTACAGAAATTGATCGAAAAATACTCAACTTCAAATGGAAAAAAAAACCCAGGATAGACAAAATCATTCTGAAAAATAAAGGATTTTCTTAGCGCATCACCATCCCTGACTTCAAGCTCTACCATATAGCTAGAGTGATGAAAACAACTTGGTAATGGCATAAAAACAGACAGGAAGACCAGTAAAATAGAATCCAATAGCTTGATATCAATGCAGCCTGATATCAAGGCTTTGAACACCTAACTGTTGAAAAAGAAGCTGAAAATATGATATGGAGAAAGAAAACTTTCAACAAATGGTGCTGGTATAACTGGGAGTCAACATGTAGAAGGATGCAAATAGATCCATATGTATCACCATGCACTAATCTCAAGTTCAAATGGATCAAAGACCTCCATATAAATCCATCTACACCAAAAAGTCAAAATATATTTGGGTTCATAGGCACAGGAGACCACGTTCAAAGTACGCCGCCAGTCGAACAAGCTCTGGGAGCAAAAATGAATAAATGGAACCCCCTAAACTGAGAAGCTTCTGAAAAGCAAAGAAGACAGTCAACATGACAAAATGGCTCCCTAAGGAATCAAAATGCCTTAACCAACCCCACATCTGACAGAGGGCTGACCTTCAAAATATACAAAGAACTTAAGAAACTAGAAATCAAACTACCAAATAATCCTATTAAAAACTAGGGTAGAGATCTAAACTGAGAATTCTCCACAAAACAGTCTCAAAATGTAGTAAGACTCTTAACGAAATGTGCAGCATCCTTGCTCATCAGGGAAATGCAAATCAAATTCACTCTGAGATTCCATCTTACACAGATCAGAATGGCTAAGATCAAAACCACCAAGGACTGCAGCACTTATTCTAGCTTAGTGATAATTTCCTGTTCAAGTGTACACTGTTCCTTTTCATCCAGATTGAGGAAAACATTTTCATTTTAAGATTATTAATATGAAGGTCGTTTGTTCTGATTTCAAATCAATATGTGAGTAGTATAAATCTCTTAGCTCAGAAATTTCTAATGTTAGTTGATTCTGCTTACTCATCAACTTGCAGAATTCACACAGCATCCTTTCCATCTTTTGAACGATTTCAGTTTCTAACTCCTCTATCTGTTTCTTGTGCTGAATGGCTAAATTATCTTTTAGTTTTGCAATATTCGTTTGAAATTCAACTTCTAGATCTTTTTTAAACTTGGAGAGTTCTTCTTCCTGGCTGGACAAGAGCTGACTTTGAAGCTGCTCCAGTTTGATTTCTTGGGATTTTGCCATTGTGTTTCGTATCTCATTCTTTTCTTTTTCTAGCATTTCAAGTTTTGTTTGGTAATTTCTAATTTCTGATTCATGTTGAAACTCAAGCTTCTTCTGGTTTTTGTGTAGAGCAGCGATCTCAGCTTTCAATTCTCCCACTGTCTGGTGGCATTTATGTGCATCATTTAGTTTCCTTTCCTGGTCTACAATTTTTTCTTGATCTCTAACAATCTTCTCTCTTAACATGTTGACCTCTTCTAAAAGGTCATTAAAGTGACATTGAAGTTCACGCTTTTCTCTCTGAAGTATGGAGAGCTCTTTGCTGAGGTTCTCATTTTGCCAAAGAGTATCTTGCAATTTTATGTTCTGTCCAGTTAGCATTAAACTCCACAACTCTAATTGCTTTTTATACTGTTTGTACATAGTGCACATATCAAAAGTAGTATGAGCATACGATGTTAAAATAGACTCCCTTTCACCTTTATGGTGGGATTTGAGATCCTCTATCTCAGATTTGTGCTGTTTTACTAATCCTTCTTTCAAGCTCATTATTTCTCTACTGTATATTTCTTCAAGCTCCACGTGGAAGTTGTCTAATTTCCTTTCTGTTGTTCTTTCGGTGCTCTGCTCTATGCTGGTGTCAGTTTGGTGAACTTGGTAACATCTCTTCTGAAGGCCTTCAACTGTCTCCTTCAAGTGTTTCATTTCTAAACTAGAGGATTTCTCTCTATCTTTAGAACTGGCTAGCTCCCGTTTTACGCTTTGTGTCTCTTGGGCCTGTCTTTTAAGCTGTTCTTTTAAGTCTAATATTAATTTTGCAGCAGTCTCTAACTGTCTCTGTAGAGCATCACTCCTCTTCTCTTCTATAGCCTTTCTTTCCTGCAACACCTCAATGACTGCCTGCTGTTCGTGTATCTTATTAGCATTTTCTACTTTTTCATCTTCTTCCTTCAGGAGGAAAAAAAAGGAATTATAACAACTTCTGGTAACTTTGTTGCTTAACTTTAACAAAAGACAGATGGAGGTCAATTTTTACATCACTCTATGAAAAGTACCTGTCCTGCCTGCCCCTCAATCATCTCCATGATGAGACATCTAGGAGAAAATAAGAGCTCTACAGCAGTTCAGACCTTTTTGGAATAAATATTGAATTACATTTGCTGTGATTAAAAATTTAATTAAGGTGGGTAGGAACAATCTAGAAGAACAGGAAAGAAAATGATAATATACTGTATGAAAAATTTTAAAATACCAAAAAAAAAAATGAAACACATGTTAAAATTAGAAACATACACCCTTATTTTCGTAGCATGTATGAGAATCTGGGTTCTATTATCAGCACTGCCAAAAAAAAAAAAAGATTTAGAAAAGAATGAAGGAAAATTAAGGACTGCTAGGCTGATGACCTGACCTTAGTTCACTCTCCAGACAAATCATTGTAAGAAAGAAACAAAAAATATTTGCTGAACTGTTACAAGTGCCCTTTTAAAATTAACTGCTTGATATTGCATTATATGTAATCTTCTGATAGGTAGTTGTAATATTAATCACTGTCAGAGTACTCAGACAAAAAGATTTCAAAGTAAGTTCAGTTTACTCCCATAAACTCTAGTGATCTAAACATGTTCCTATGATAAGAAACATTTCCATGGGTCTGTACTCATTTCAATGTATGTCACTTAAGGGACATCAATGAAAACTGAGTATATATAGCAAATGGAGCTGGAATTGCACTTTCAGTGCAAGCACAAACTTGGAGACTGAGAAACTGTGCTATTTGCCTTTGACTTCAATTACACAACTGTAAGGGCTCATCCCAGAGGAAGACATCAAGCACAGGCATATCACAGTCTCATCAAAACACCAGGTGGAGCAGAGGTCTAGGCAGTGGTTTCGATCTGTTCTTTAGTTTTCTCTCTGGGCAAAGGCTTCAGATCCAAATACTAAGCATGAAATAACTACAGAACTGGCCACAGTAGGTGAATTATATTATAAAGGTCCTTGGCAAGCAGAATTCAAAAAAATTATGAATGGATGTATACTAATAGACAAAAAAAAGTCACAACTGAGACAGAAGGAAGCTGTCTGAAGGAAGTGCTGAGTGTTTTCATCTAAGTTCAGTTCATGGAAAAACACAAAAGTGTCTACAGCATTTGACAGTTATGCTCCCTCAAGAAAATCATACCCTGAGCCACGCACGCCTATAATATAGTCACAGCACTCAAGAGGCAGCATGATCATCCAACCATACACAATATAGATACTCAATTGAAGAAAGAAATTGTTGGAAATTGGGGTAAATAGGACTGACGAATTTAACCCCACAGGCATGAACTGCACTAGATTAAAGTGCATCATTCAGTTCATCTTAGTCAAATTATACGACATCTGCCAGCTCACAACCTCCCATCTCATCACTAAAGAACATCCTAACTAGTAATTGTATTTTTAAGTTCTTTTGTCTGTGGCAGGAAAATAAAATCCAAATGACCCATAATATTCACTTTGCCTTGATAGTTAATGGTTGCAAACTAATAATCTTATATTCAAAGTTTTAAATAGACTCTAGAACTTGGAACACCCTGATTCACTGCTGATCTATCTCAGGACTCACATAATACCAAATGAATTTTCTGAGCTGACAACTCAAACTCAGAGTGTTCCCTAGATTTTCTATGTATTATAATGCATTTTTGTTACATGTGAAAAAGCAGTATGGTACAAAGCTCTGCTGTGCCCTAAACTATCTGAATTCCAAGTCTGGTAAGGGACTAAAGCCGCCAGCAATAATTCACTTTTGACTTTTCATTTCTCATTGGAAAATCAGTGAAAGAAAACCTTTAGGATGAGTTGATTTATAATTTAAGATTTTCATCTACGTGGTACATAATGTCATCTCCTGCCCCAAAGAACCTTAATATCCAAATGTATTCAATAAATAGAATATAATTCACTGCATTTTGTTTTTGTGATACATCTACAGAATTTTATATTGTGACAAAGGTATTTTCACAATTTCAGTATCATAGCTAAAGTAGATGGAAAGACATCAGATGGGACAAGATATTTGAGTTAGCTTTAGGTTCTACTGAGACTTGAGGTAACATATGCAAACCACTTTAAGGAACACAGTAGTGGACACTACAATCTCAACAACTATACATTTGACACATACAGTTAGTATGAGTTTCTCGATGGCTTTAGAAATAAATTATTTTCCATTTTCACTGTTTCATTTAATTATAAAATTTCTAATTCACATTCATAAGACACATGAATAAGAATAATACAAAGTGTGACAGGCTAGCTGACATCTTACTTTACCATTTCATTTACTCTAATTTTCTCTTGTAGAAAGTTGATTAGAGTTTTGAATTCCTCCTCCTTTTTCTGATAATCGTTTATCAGATCATTTTGATTATCCAGCTGCTGTTGCTGGACAAGGACCCTGATGTTTGAGGAAAGCCAGCCCCTCAGCAGAGATACTGTGGGAGCTGCTGGGCCATGTCTTGCTGGCCTGTAAGTTGAAAACAGAAAGAACCTTCAACATACTGAGCCCTGAAGTGACTGTTTGTGAATAGAATTCTGGAGGCTTGTTCTGCAGACACTGGCTCTCTGTGAACTCTCTTTATTCAGGGGTTTCAGATTTGCTGTGCTATGAGTGGACTGACTGAGCCATAAATTATTTTCCAAATGATAATTCAGAGATCGTAGGTCTAGTAAGGGAAATAGGATTGAGGCCACTCACAATACCTCGAGAAGTGGGACAGGAACAAACAGCTGCACCCTGGTGATTTTTCAGACTCTACTTACCATATCTTTCAAAGTCTTGATTATATTTCTGCGCCTAAATTCTGTAGGACACCTTTATATGTACATTGAACTACTTACCATATCTTTCAAAGTCTTGATTATATTTCTGCGCCTAAATTCTGTAGGACACCTTTATATGTACATATTTTAAGCTGTTTTCTGATTATTGCTACCAAACTCTGATCAATGAGATCAGATACTATGTTAGTCAGGGCTCCTACTGTTGAATGAACAAAATCAAGTTGTGGAGGAGAGAGTTTATTTGCCTTATTTTTCTATGTCATTGTACAATCTTCAAAGGAAGTCAAGCCAGGAACTTAAACAGGGTTGGAATCTTCAAGCAAGAGCTGATACAGACGACGACATGGAAGATGGTGCATGGTGAATTTCTTCTCATTGGCTTACTCAGCCTTCCTTCTGAAAGATCACAGGACCCCTCCCCAGAATGACACCACTCCCAATGGACTGAGATCCCTGGTACTAATCACTAATTAAGAAAATGCCATTATAGGTATGAAGAAAAAATTGACTCTAGAGAAATACCCAGAGACCTACATGACTGACCACAACTAACAACTTGGGTAACATGGAAAGGCTACCTTAAATGCCCTTCCCTGATAATGAGATTGATGACTAACTTATCCACCATCATAGACCCCTCATCCAGTAGCTGTTGGAAACAGAAGCAGACACTCATAGTGAGTCTACATAGTGAGTTTCTGGATAATGTTCAGAATCCATGCAGAAAACTCTGTCTCAAACAAACAATTTTTTGGTTACTAATATCATCACAAATATACCAGTGTTTTCAGTATGATAAAATAGTAACTAAACTACTTCTTTTAATACACTAAAAGCAGGAAATGGCTTCATGGCAAGTTTTGATTTGTTACCTACCCAAGTAACACAACAAGGCTGGGTTTGGCATTACCTGTGTTCTTGAGGTTATTAAATATTTTATGGCTAGCTACTGCCTTACTCCTGAAATTTGCAAGAAGAGACAAAAGTCATCTTTAAACTGCACAGGGTGCTGCTAGCCACTCTCCTTACATTACAGTCCATTCAGAACTATGCTGAAAAACTGAAAGCACTCACCGCAACTAGTTCCTGATTAGGTATCCCATCTGTCTTGAACTCATGAGAAGTTCTTTCATTATTATTCAAGCAGTGTTGATGTTGTTCGCACTTTGAAAATTTTTTAAACTTGTTCTTAGACTGCAGTTCACCTTGGGCCTTTCTGGCTCTATACTGAGCAAGCTATGGGGGGTGGGTGGGAGACAAAGCAGAATTATCACCTAAGATTTTTTTCTACCCTTATTAAAGCTCTGGGTCATTTTATTTAACTCAAACTATCATTAAAATGGAGTGACAAAACAAAGGACACTTTTGCTGTCCTTGATAGAGAATTGCTTTTGTGCTACAAAGAAACTGGATCTTTCTAAATCAAGACAAAAAACTGAAACTATCTGAAATAAGAAAATTAGCTCAACATCAGATGGAGAGAGAGGCAGGCACTCAGAGTATTTAAGACATTTCCCATATCTCAGGCATAACACACAAAGAAGGTCAAGACTATCATCCTTCCTGTGTTTGTTAGGACTTTACAGTACCGCTAAAGATAACTAGCTTGTGCCTGAAAATTTAGTCCAAACTGTGGTTTATGTAGCCTTATCTAAAGGATAATCATGCAAATAATCTAAATTTAAGAGGTTAATGCTTTCTAGCCTTCAATCATTTGCACATCATTCATACAATTTACTTAGACTCCACAGAAATGTACCTCTCTTATCTGTGTTTAATTTGAAAATGTTTAATTCTAGACACCTCTTTCTCTTGCGATTTCTCTTTTAAAATGTAGCCAATAAAAATTAAAACAAGGGCAAGGCTATGTCTAAGATGTTGGACACTAATGAAATTCATAAAGGTAATGAATGAGGATTAAACCATTTAGGGATAGATGAGCAGCAAACACTTTCAGCATCCATGGTAGAAGGAAAAATATAAAAGGTAACAGACTTCTTCAACAATGTACCATATTCCTACCATTGGACTAGGACAAATAAAATACCACCATCTCCTTAGAATTATCATCTCATATATATCTCAATGATGAGTGAACTATAGTGAATCCTTATTAAACTTATTGATTCAAGTCAGTAATGACAATACTTAAGACAGAGTAGAGGCTGAAAACATTATCCCAGCATAATTATTATGTAAATAAAATCATCGCACCTCTTCTTAATAGACACAGAGCAGGCTTCACCTCAGACTTCAACCATCAAGAATGGTATCTAGCTTGGATTTCAGTAACACTAAACTCACAGCCATAATTAAATCTTGTAAAAAGGTATAAAAACTTCTGTGTGTTTCTGAAAAGAAACTACAAGTGTTTCCTCTAGATTTAATTTCTCTGATTGTGCTGGTGAGTAGAATGTGTTTGAGTGAGTGTGCAGGTGTCCTTGCCAGAGTGTGTGCATGCGGTGCCAGAGGTTGCCTGCAGGTATCATCCTGTATTGTCACCACTGAAGCAGTGGCTCATAGTGTTGGCTAGGTAGGCTGGCCAGCATATTCCAGGCAACTTCATGTCTCCATCTATGTTTCCCTGTGTTGTGATATAGGACTCACACCACCATGCCTGGATTATTATATGGATTTTGGAGACCTGAACTTTACTTGCATATGAAACATTTTGCATACTGAACCATCTCTCCAGCCAGAACTTCCTTTTTATAAAATTTATTTTCTATGAAACAATCGAGGCTCCCTCCTCTCTGATGACTGTGGCTTGTGTCCAGATGATACAAAGCCAGCCAGTACAATAGGAAAACAGATTAAAAATATCATAATTGTTTCCACTTATGACATTATCTCAAAGTTAACTTCATTTTAGGGAGCAAGAAGGCAAAATAAGCTCAAAGAGATAATTTCAGAAAGAAATCATTACATTCATTTTTGGGTGAAATTATTTATTAAGCCCACTGACAGATACATATTTTAATTCTGAATTATTTACAGGCCTAGCCATACAAGCATGCCCACACATAAATGTACTCCAAATTTATAATAATTACATTAAGAGAAATTCTACAGGTGCTGTTTAATTTACAGAACCTTCGGTCACAGAATTCTATACACCTCCAAAAGATATTGTACACAAATATACAAGAGAAGAAGGGAAAGGAGAAGGATGGAAGGAGGGGAAGGAGGAGTAGTAGGATGAGGAGAAGAAGAAGAAGAAATGATACTTCTAAAATCCAAAGAAAACACTAAACACCCATTCAGGAAGCTCAGAGCACCAATCAGTCACATAATAGCATTTGGAAAGTTTTAGGGGAAAATGGATGCTGTCAGTGCAGGTATCACATCTCCCACTACAGACAGAAAGGGCATCTGACCCCAGCCACAGCCCCTGCCTTGCGGCCCCACCCCTCCTGACCCTACTCCTGCCCAGAGATAACCTCCTCCCATTGCAGCCAGGCCACCATTGTCCTACTTTTGCCCTGCCATATTCTATCTTCCTCCTTCTCTCCTCGTCCTCCATCGCTTCTGCCGGCCATAGAGGGATAGGATGGAGAGGAAAGAACTGTTAGGACTCAAGGGGACAGAGCTCAAAGGCTACCAGGGCAAGCTGTGTCTCACTGGACACAACTGCCTTCCTCACCATCATGCCATCACCAATGCCATCTTTATCTCCTGGGAAACACACTTGTACCATGAGAGGACGCACCTGCTGGGAGCCTGGCTATACAGCTGCTCCAAGATCTGGGATGGAAGTTTCTACAACAACACAGTGCCTTTCCAAACTCAAAAGCAGAGGCTGCCTGAAGAGGATAAGCTTCAGAGGGGAATGAGGTGGTTAGGGAAGGACCCCCTGGTTATGGTCTATCAGCCTAGGATGAGGGGGACCCTGGGGACACACTATTCCTTCCTTATGCCACCCCAAGTCCTTCCTCCTTGTGCCAGCTGGTTTCTGCCCACCCAGCTTCTCCTACATGGAGAACAACTCCTGCTGCCCCAGGCTTCTACCAGCTCTTGGTTACCTGAAGCTATGCAGATGCTCTCCTCCCCCAGGGGGCTTTTCCTTGGGAATCTTGCTCCTGAAGGAGCTCAAATTTGGAATATAAATTGGGAACAAAACTGATCTCCTCTCACTTCCCAATGTTAAAGGATTGAATAACATGAGGTGGTGAGCACTGAGTATGAATGGGGTTGGGGAACACAAAGTTCAGTGTGAGTGGTGTCCTAAAGGCAGATCCAGACACAAAGGTGGCTAATTAAGAGTGGGAGATTATACATAAAATCACAGTAGTCACAGAAGGCCAGACTAACTTATGGAGGCTCTTGTAAGATTAATACCCATTTCTCTGAATGAGAACAGAAGCCTCTGGGAAAGTCTCATGGGCTATGCTATTACTAGGTATAAAAGCTGCAGCGAAGGGAGGGTTTGCATTTCTCTTTGTTGAGAATCTCCTTTACATTGTGTCACCTGATTACCTGGACCTGGGGTGAATACATAGAAATTAGTCACACCTATGGAACCTTCTAGTGACATAAGTACTCATTCCCCTTCAAGGTCAAAGGCACAAAGACTAAATAAGTCAGCCTACCTTTATAAAATACTCATTTCAATGTTCCTCGAAAGGCTAGCTGTCACCAGAAGCTTAAAACTAGTCTGCATCCAGTACAGCTGAATTGGGCCCTGGCTCAGGGTATTTATCCCTCACACTGAGGTGATGTCATAAAGGAGGAGAAGCATCATCTCCTGGCAACCTGCTACTTCCAAAGGTAACAAAAATGCATTTAGGTCATGTTGCTAGGCAACGGGTCCCATCAATGGATGCCTCTGAGCTTGGGAACCCAGGCATGTTGGGGTGCTCTTCAATCTTAATGTGCCTGGGAGGCAGACTCTGTCCTCACACTTGTGTGGCAGTTACATTTCCACTGAGACACCTCTGCATCTCCTACAGTGCAGTTTTCAAGTACTACATTTGTATTTACAAAATGTCTTCAATAACATAGGGGAGCGTTTTTGGGTGTGTGTGTTTGTGTGTGTGCGTATGTTTTTTTTTTTGTTGTTTGTTTTTTTTTAGTTTAAAAGTGAAAGTCATTTAAATATAAAGGCATAAACTGACCTATCATCAGTTAAAGTGGCATGGGATCTAAATGAAATCATAGTACGTGTTTCTACTGTGCAAAGCATGAAATTGTAGACCAGTTGTCCAAGACAGTCCCATTAATTACTGACTAATGAAATAAATGATCACAAAATTCAGTGAGACTTCAAAAAAAAATTGATCAATAGAGATGATGATGGTCATTTCGTATTCATTGCAGGAGAAATCTATCAACACAAAGTACAAACAAAAGACGGTGGTTGATATTACTATGGATTTGGACTCATTTTACAAATTTTATAATATATATCCATATAGTGGGGAAGGGGAAACAAGAAATTATGGACAAAGGCATACAGATATTATAATATAAGCCACCTTTTATCTACCTTTCATATTTAAAATAATGTAATAGAGAATCTTTGTAGATCAACAGATAAACTTGACACCTTTTTATGAAGTGCCTTGAGATATACATGTTTACATTAGTTTTATAAAGTTATTAGAAGTATATTATATAGTGAAAAGACCCCATTATCTCAATTTTATTAAAATAATTAACACACAAATACAAACACATACACACTCACACAACAACAACAACAACAACAACAGTCAGAATGATCACCATCATTTGGAATGAGGTTCAGGGGTAAGGAGATATGGTTCCCTGTAACTTTTGGACTTGGTGTTTTTAAACTATTCTCCCTGTGGTATTTAGCATGTCTCTTTTACATTGTTCTACAAGCATTCATTAATTTATGTTTTTCAAAAGAGTTTATGTGTACAATAAAATAAAGCAACATGAACATTTAAAAACACATGAGAAGAAAATGGAAGAAAACCATAATTTTCATGTCTAGGAAATAAAATTAGCCTCTCCCTATTCACATGTATCCACATTCACATGTATCCATACTGCCTTATTTGTTCCACTATGCATTTTTTTCCAATTTCTTTCTTTTTCTATTCTGTTCTACATTTTTTTCTCCTATTCTCTCTCACATTTTTTTTGATTTTTTTTTATTTAATTTTATATAACAAAGTCTAATTAAATGAAAACAAACATTTATACACAATATTTGGGAATTTGGGCGTCGTTCTTTCCAAAATACTTCCTGCTGGTAAGGGGCGCTGTCTTGGGGGATTCGAAGAAGATTTAGATATCCTAGCTGTAGTCTGTAGGGCTGTTTTGTCCAGCTGTTTGGAATGTAGGATCAGCTTGTACTCTGTTTCAGGCGGTCTGGTGTGATCAAACCACATTTGTCTGTAAGGAATCCACATCTTTTCATTTTCTGTGGAAACAAAAATAGAAATACTTTCCCCCAGTAAGTTGTTCTTCAACTTAATTTTGGAGTCAAAGTGTTTTTTTTTTTAATTTATTATTTTACATGTCGATCCCAGTTCCGTCTCCCTCCCTCCCTCCCTTCCCCCCAGCCCTCCCTCCCTCCCTCCTTCCCTCCCTTTTTCCTCTCTGCCCTCTCCCATGCACTCTAAACACCCTCCCCTCCCAACCCCCCACCACAATACCATATGTAGGGGAATGCCATCCAGTTGGGGTCATGTAGATCTGACAGGTCCTGTGAAGTAGGGACTAGGGCTTCTCTCCTGTCTCTAGAATAAGGCAGTTATCCCTCCATTGGGGATATGTTTGCAAAGTCCTTTTGTGCACCAGGGATACATCCTGGCTCCACTGTTTGAGGTCTCTTAGACTGCTCAGACCTTCTGGCTGAGACCCATATTCAGGAGTGTCCGAGTCAGTCCCCTGTTGGCTTCCCAGCTATCAGTCTAGTGGCCCTCTCTATTTGCAGATGATATGATAGTTTACATAAGTGACCCAATAAACTCTACCAGGGGACTCCTACAGCTGATAAACACCTTCAGCAAACTAGCAGGATACAAGATAAACTCAAAAAAATCAGTAGCCCTATTTTTTTCAGACGACAAAGAGGCAGAGAAGGAAATCAGAGAAACATCACCCTTTACAATAGCCACAAGCAACATAAAGTATCTTGGTGTAACACTTACCAAACAAGAAAAGATCTATATAGTAAGAAGTTTGTGACTCTAAAGAAAGAAATTAAAGAAGATACCAGAAAATGGAAAGACCTCCCATGCTCTTGGTTAGGTAGGATAAACATAGTAAAAATGGCAATCTTACCAAAAGCAATCTACAGATTCAATGCAATCCCCATTAAAATCCCACCACAATTCTTCACTGAACTTGAAAGGATAATAATCAACTTTATATGGAAAAACAAAAGACCCAGGATAGCCAAAACAACCCTATACAATAAAAGAACTTCAGGAGGCATCACCATTCCAGCTCTACTACAGAGCTATAGTTCTGAAAACAGCCTGGTATTGGCATAAAAATAGACAGGTAGACCAATGGAATCAAATTGAAAATCCTGATATTAATCCACGCACCTATGAACACCTGTGTAGTGAGGTAGTCCTTCTGTAGCACTGACCACGCCCATTGGGGGGTGGAGCTATGGGCGGAGGTGACCTGAGGAAGGAGGTCGGAGGGGGCCAGGAAGGCGCTCTCTTTCTGGCGTGACTCGGACAGGAGAGGATCGGGTTGAATTTCCTGGTGTTCATCTGTCTAGGTTGTAAGTTATTTCTCCCTGAATAAACATCTATTCGGCTTATTTGTTTATCCTGATCCTTATTTACCGCAATATCTGGTGTCAGAAGCGGGATTTACCTGGGTTTTGCCCCCAGGCGGCAGAAGCCGCCCCCCCTCCCCCACCTTCCCCAACGGGCAGGGTTTAACCAGGTGGACTCACCACAGCTTTGGGACATTTGCCTCTTCCTTACTGCAAAGGAGATCTTTGCCGCTAAAGCAGACCTGAGAAGGCACTTACCGCTTAACATTTTTTGCCCATTTCCACACGGGACTTTGCATTCGCGCAGAGCCTCTCGGCGGCACCCGCCCGGAGGCACCCACCCGGCGGCACCCGCCTGGCGGCACCCACCCGGCGGCACCCGCCCGGCTTGCACGCGTTTCGTCTTGTGTTACAAGTAACTCCAAAAGTCCCCTTTTAACAAAATTCTGCTTGCCATAGTTTGTTAAGAACTTTTTACAGGAACCGGGATCAGACGAGCCTGGGCGGCTAGGCGCTATTTGATGACACACCTCCAGGCGTAGCTACCACAAGCTGAGATATACAACTAAAAGCATCAAAGTTCCAGGACAGCAGAATTACACCTAAGGTAATTGTAACATCCTTTGCAATTTAAGCTGATATAAAATCTGAGATAAATTGTTCTATAACTATGGCAGATAATTTTACTATGCAGAACTTTAGGAATTATTTTACTTCATATGTAGAAGGGATTTTAGCAGAAGAAACTTATGACTGGACCAATATATACTTTTATTTTGTAATAGCAATGGGTTTCATCATTAACATGATATTCTTAAAGAAATGGTTTGAGATTACAGCAAACAATAAGGAACTTGTACAAACCATGGGAGACTTAGTAACAAAGATTCGAAACATTGAAAATGATAGAATTCAAAACATAGAGACAAAGATTCGAAACATTGAAAATGATAGAATTCAAAGCATAGAGACAAGGATTCAAAACATTGAAAATGATGGAATTCAAAACATAGAGACAAAGATTTGAAACATTGAAAATGATAGAATTCAAAGCATAGAGACAAGGATTCAAAACATTGAAAATGATGGAATTCAAAACATAGAGACAAAGATTCGAAACATTGAAAATGATAGAATTCAAAGCATAGAAAATATAGAAAGAAAGATTCAGAATATTGAAGATGGCGTTGGCGAGCTGAAAGGTATAATTTGTTTAATGTCAGATACTTCAATAACCAGAACAGAAACAATGCAATGCATTAACAAACTAGCAGAAACAGCCCACTCCTGGTCGGAGGAAGCTACTAATAAGTTTAAAAAACTGGAACATCAGATAGAAAGACTAGATGACAGAATCTCTTCCATGTCTGAGGATAATGGCAAGCTAGCAGATAGAACATTGTTTCTGGAAGGCAGTTTACACGCCATTCAGATAATATCTAAGGATGATAAGATTAAAAACATGGAATCATTTGTAGTTGGAGAAAGTAAGAAACTGACTGATACAATGAAGTCTCTAGAAAGTTATTTGATTCAAGAAGTTCAGACACTCAAAGAAACAATGGTGAATAGATTTCAGGCTTTAGAAGACCTTCAGTCTGATACATCAGAAGAAGAACTACAGGTAATAGGGCATGAAAAAGATTTAAAATTTTCCACACCATTTAGGGTCAGGGGAGCTTTCCCTGTATCTATTCATGAAAAGCCAGCAACGAAGAAACATCCAAAAGGTGTCGTTGCATATCAGTGGGAACCAATACGTATGAAAGATTTAAAAGGTATAAAGGAAGCAGTAGTCTCTTATGGCATGCACTCACCTTATGTGAAGCAATTAGTAGAATCATGGGCATGGAATAACAAGGTAACCCCTAAGGATTGGGATCAATTAATATCAGCTGTCCTTGAAAGCGCCTCTCAAATAGAATGGAGGGCTTTATGGAGAGAGGAAGCAAAAGCTCTTGAACTTCAGGGCTTAAAGAAAGGGTATAAAGCTCCCCAAGATAAAATTCTTGGTGAGGGTCTCTATGCTGACCCAGAAACCCAAGCTGCCTATGATGAACACATCTTGTCTCTATGCAGTACAGCAGCTTTGAATGCTTGGGATAAGGTTCATGAATTAGGAGAGAGGATAGAACCCTATACCAAGATAAAGCAAGGACCTAGAGAACGTTTTAGTATCTTTCTAGAAAGATTATCTAGGGCAGTACAATTAGAGATAGCAGACATAGATGCTAGGCGAATACTCATAGAATCTTTAGCTTATACGAATGCGAATCCTCAATGCAAACAGGTGCTTTGGCCTTTAAAAATGCGATCAGCACCCTTGGATGAATGGGTCCTATATACAGGCAACATTGAGTATAATGACAATAAGACTGAAGCATGGATAGGAGAAGCCATATCTAAAGGTCAGAGAAGATATCAAGATAACAGAGTTCCTTACTATGGTGACTTAGAAGCTTGGGTAGGAGAAGCCATCCCCAAAGGTTTGAAAAGATATCATAATGTCAGATGTTATAACTGTGGTAAGATAGGACATCTAAAAAGAAATTGTAGGCAAAGCTTCCCTAGAAGTAACACCCCCAGGAATGAATCAAACAGAAGGCCTCAGCCTCCTGGGTTATGTAGAAGGTGTGGCAAAGGCAGACACTGGACAAATGAGTGTAGATCGACCAGAGACAAGCAAGGAAACCCTTTACCATCGGGAAACTCCTTGGGGGGCCTCTCGAAGGCCCCCACGTCACAGGTGGTTCGAACATTCCCAGTCACAGTGGAAGACAATCTCCCACAGGACAATTAGAAAATTCTGTGCCTATTATAAAAACTCATACTGCTCTGGATGACGAACTAGTGACGGAAGTTGAATCAAACATGACAGAAGGAAATGAAAAACGTATATTTTGGCAAACTGCTATAAATAGTCATAGGCCTAGATTGATAGTTAAGATGAATAATAGACTGTTTGAGGGTCTGGTGGACACAGGAGCTGACGTAACTATCATATCTAATAAATCTTGGCCTCAAAGATGGCCCCTGCATGAGGTAAATGTTCAATTCTTAGGGATTGGAACCCTGGCTCAGGTAAAACAAAGCACGAGATGGATTGACTGTATAGGACCAGAAGGACAGAGAGGGAGGTTGAGACCATATGTGGCTGATGTAGTGATAAATTTATGGGGTCGTGATCTATTACAGCAATGGAATACACAGATTAACATTCCTCCTGTATTAGATAGGAACCATAGACGACCTCATGATTGTGGAAAGAATACTGTTAAGTACTATACAAGACAGAGACCAAATATCCAGGCAGTACAAAAACAAAATACAAATGCTGAACAAACAGAGGAACCAAAAGCCCTACCTTTAAAATGGCTAACAGAGGAACCTGTCTGGGTAGGACAATGGCCTATGACCTCTGAGAAGTTAGAAGCTTTAGAAAGCCTGGTTCAGGAACAGCTAAATGCTGGACATATTGAGGAATCAACCAGCCCTTGGAATTCTCCTGTATTTGTGATCAAAAAGAAATCTGGTAAATGGAGAATGCTTACAGACCTGAGAGCCATCAATAAAGTTATCCAGCCAATGGGCTCTCTACAGCCTGGAATGCCCTTGCCTTCTTTGATACCCAAAGAATGGCCTATTATAGTTATTGATTTAAAGGATTGCTTCTTCACTATACCTTTACAAGAACAAGACAAAGAGAAATTTGCCTTCACGGTACCTAATTATAACAATTCTCAACCGGTGAAGAGATATCAATGGAAGGTTTTGCCACAGGGAATGCTAAATAGCCCCACCCTGTGCCAATATTTCGTACAAAAACCGTTAGAAATAATTCGTAAACAGTTTCCACAATCCATAATCTATCATTACATGGATGATATATTGTTAGCTGACTCTAAAGGAGAAATATTAGAAAAAATGTTTGAGAAAGTAAAGGAAGTTTTACCTCGCTGGGGATTACAAATTGCACCTGAAAAAATACAAAAAGGAGAGTCTATCAACTACTTAGGATATAAAATAGGTCTACAGAAAATTAGACCACAAAAAGTACAGATCAGAAGAGATCGCTACCAGACTCTTAATGATCTTCAAAAATTACTAGGAGAGATTTCTCAACTGCAAACCATAATTGGAGTAGAAGGGCATGATTTGAAAAACTTGAAAATGGCCCTAAAAGGAGATAAGGACTTGAATAGTCCACGAATACTATCAGCTGAAGCTGAGAAGGAATTAGAATGGGTAGAAAAGAGGATACTAGAAGCACATGTGGACCGTGTGGATCCAAACCTAGACTGTATTCTGGTTATATTACCATCTAGAGAATATCCTTCAGGGATTTTGATGCAGAGAGAAGATATCATATTAGAATGGATATTCCTACCACATAAACAGAATAAAAAACTGAAAACATATATAGAAAAGATCTCTGACTTGATTATAAAAGGTAAATTAAGACTTCGTCAGCTAATAGGAAGGGACCCAGCAGAAATTATAGTACCTTTAACTAATGAGGAAATTTCTTCCTTATGGAAAGATAACGAATATTGGCAGAGAGCTTGCAGTAACTTTTTGGGAACAATTAGCAACAACTATCCCAAAACTGAGAGAATCAAATTCATAAAGAAAACGATTTGGATTCTTCCACGCATTGTAAGAAAAACACCTATTTCTGGAGTTCATACATTCTACACTGATGCAAATAAATCAGGTAAGGCAGGATATAAATCAGGAAATATTAGCAAAGTGGTTCAAAGCCCTTACAATTCTGTACAAAAGGCAGAATTGTATGCCATTCTCATGGTACTTATGGATTTTAAAGAACCCCTCAACATAGTTACTGACTCTCAATACGCAGAGAGAGTCGTTTTACACATTGAGACTACAGAATTTATTCCTGACAATACAGAATTAACTTCATTGTTTATACAGTTACAAGATACTATCAGAAAGAGGACTCATCCTATATATATAACACACATCAGATCCCATACGGGTCTGCCAGGTCCTCTAGCACAAGGCAATGATGAAATTGATCGTTTATTGATAGGAAGTGTGCTAGAAGCCTCAGAGTTTCATAAGAAACACCACGTGAACAGTAAAGGTTTAAAAAAGGATTTTTCTATCACTTGGGAACAAGCCAAGGAAATAGTAAGGAAATGTCCTACTTGCTCATTCTATAACCAAACTCCTTTACCACCAGGCAGTAACCCTAAAGGTATAAATAGGAATGAAATATGGCAAATGGATGTGTTTCATTTTGCAGAATTTGGAAAATTAAAATATGTACATCACACTATAGATACATTTTCAGGGTTTCAGTGGGCTACTGCTCTGAGCTCTGAAAAGGCTGATTCTGTTATAACGCACCTTTTAGAGGTAATGGCCATTATGGGCATACCTGCACAAATAAAAACTGATAATGCTCCAGCATATGTCTCCAGCAAATTGAAAGAGTTTTTTGAGTATTACAAGATAAAGCACATAACTGGTATACCACACAATCCTACAGGACAAGCAGTGGTTGAGAGATCCAATCGTACTTTAAAAGAAATGCTCCATAAACAGGCAGGAGGAAGCAAAACACCCAAACACAGATTACATAATGCTTTATTAACATTAAACTTTCTTAATGCTGATGAAAAAGGAAAAACAGCTGCAGAAAGACACTGGACAATAGAAAAAACTTCTGAACTAAATCAGCCAGTGTATTTCAAGGATGTACTGACCTCAGAATGGAAAGCAGGATATGTGTTACGTTGGGGTAGGGGTTTTGCATTTGTATCTACAGGAGAAGAAAAACTATGGATACCATCTAAGTTAATCAAGATCCGAGTTGAACAAGAGAAACATCTTAATGAAGAGAAATGACAAGTCATCCAACAAACTAGGTCCTATGAGGTGTGCGGAGGCCTCTCAAAGGTAGGGGAAGTGTTCTGTTCTTGTTTTTACAGGAAAACAGAGAAAACCTATCATCAAACAGCCAAAAGACACTGAACATGTAGGTGCCTACAGAAGAGAAGACAGCTCTTCAGAAACAATCACTTAAGGAAGCAGAATCTGATATATGGTAAAAAAAAAAAAAATATTTAATTGTAGTAAACTATTTCTATATAGAAATCTATTTCTCTCTATTATCTAGTATTCCTGAAGTCCCAAATTTTGTAAACCAATGCTGGCTTTGGAGTTGGATTTGGCTTTCCTTCTCTAAATTCAAGCATGTTGTTAAGATTAAATTCATGGTTTCTGCCTTAAATCAAGAAGCCAATTGGTGTAAGGCAGAAGAAACAAAATCTGGGGACTCATATCTTATGCAATTTTCTCACATACTTTTAATGCTTATTGTTGTCTTTCCCTAATGCATACCTTAAAACTTGAAAATTTTACTTTAATATTGATGTGTAACTTTTCCACAAGGAATAATAACGATTCCTAACAGCAGTCTTTGAACTTTCCGGAAAGAAGATGGGGCCCCACATCATCATTTCCACTTGACTCAACCTGATGCATCGGAACTACAAACATCACCCTAAAACCGGTTTGAGACTGTTTTGCTCGAGACAACTCATGACTAGCTAGCTGTAATGGTGCACCTTTTTATTACACCCTGGCCAGTTTCAAATAGAACTACAGTCAAGAATTTTCTGCCACACAGTGACTAACTACATATGTCACAGCCAGTTCTGTTGAGAAATTTGGTTGCTAAAAATTTTCTTCCTACAGGATCCATTGGAGCAATCATCGTCCCATTTCAGCAGGAAGTAATCTTAATATGACTACGCCCCCTTTCCCTACCCTTGGAAATTTGGGATAATAGTCATCGTCTTTGGGTTGGTTTTAGTTATTTGGGATTGGGTGATGCTTACACTCGGGTTTATCTTTTAGACAGGAATAGGGAATGGTGGGTAAAGGTATGGTTTAGATGGGATATAAGTAGATTAGCCTATTTCCTTGAGAATTTGAGTATGAATGAGATAGTATTTTACAGCTTACATTGTTATGTATTCCTATGTGGTAAGCTATGTAAAATTAAGTTTATATTTTGTTATATTGTGTTAAATGTTTCCACTTATAATATTTATGCACATTATTTTTTACCATATTCTATGTATGTATACTTTTCTTGTGTTCAAGACATTTTGTATATTGATACAATTTGGGATATTTATCTTGCTGCCCTTTATAGTTCTACCTCTTGTCTTGACACTTATACTCTACCTCTATTTTAGGGATTTACATGTAGGTACATGTAAATAGTTATATTGTTTAAGTATTTGTTCCTGCTTTACTCAGGAAAGTTTTAATCAGTCTTTTTTAGCTAAGTTCCCGAGTATTACAGATTATCTTCACTCACATTTCCTGTACCTATGAGATTAGTCAGATATAGATGCTTAATCTTCAATCCTTCATAGACATGCAGAACATGGCATTTAAATGTTTTAATATTAGTACTCCATTGACATGAGACACTGTTGCTCCTGACAGCACCGTGCATTTTCCCGAAAATATGTTGGACACTGTTGTTGCTCCTGCTGGAGTTCAATCTCGCCTCAGCTAATGGCCTGTTGGGCATAGAATTGCCCCCACCTTGACCACTGATTTGGACATGCAGTCCTATGTGCTTGCAGGAGACAAATATAGAAGACTGCTTGACCTTGCCAAGTCAGGGTAAGACAGCCATTCTATTTCCCTGCTGTTGTTGTGGTCTGTCAAGTTCTCTTGGCCTTAGCCAAATCTGGGTGTACCAACGTCGCTGTGAGACCTAGGGTGACTGTTCAGGTGGCTTGCTGTTTCTGTCCTTGCTGCACCGTTTTGGAAGTTGTCCATCCGCATTTCCTGTCTACTCTAGTATTGTTATTTCCCTTCTCAGGTCTTGATGAGGTTGAAGATTAAACTATCACAACTATTATTCTCTCTTCCTAGTTAGATATATTAGGTACTAGACTTACGTTTTCCAGCTTAGGACAACTCTATTGTAAACTCCATTATGCCCTCACCCTAGGACTAGATATGTAGGTCATTTTGTTCTCGATTTTCCTTTTCTTAGAGCACACTTGTTATTCACTGTTTTGTATATAGTTTTGTATTAAGCCTAAATCTTTTCTTTAGACTAAAAGGGAAATTGTAGTGAGGTAGTCCTTCTGTAGCACTGACCACGCCCATTGGGGGGGTGGAGCTATGGGCGGAGGTGACCTGAGGAAGGAGGTCGGAGGGGGCCAGGAAGGCGCTCTCTTTCTGGCGTGACTCGGACAGGAGAGGATCGGGTTGAATTTCCTGGTGTTCATCTGTCTAGGTTGTAAGTTATTTCTCCCTGAATAAACATCTATTCGGCTTATTTGTTTATCCTGATCCTTATTTACCGCAATACACCTGTTTTTCGACAAAACAGATAAAATTATACAATGGGGCAAAGACTGCATCTTCAACAAATGGTGCTCTCTCTCACATTTTGTCCTTACTAAAACTGACCATAAACAAATGACGTCATTGTCTAGCTTTACCACAGCTTCTGATTGCAATACAAACAATGCTACAACATCAAATATTATAACGAAATCTTTGATAAATTCTCCTCTCTCTATGGTAAAATATTTACTGCTGTTTAGTGCAATACCCGATATCCTGACACTTCATGGGCAATAAGTTCATTCTGTAAGCTTTATTGCTTTTTACCCCAAATTGAAAAAGGCTAGTTTGGTTATCACTGAATTAAACGCTACTTTTAGACCTGATGTGCCCACTGGTCCCTTTCTATCTGGTTTCATCCTTTAACAATTGAAGTCAAGTTTCATATTCTCAACCAAAAAACAAGGGATCATAAGGTATTCTCTCTATTACAATAAGATGTCTAGTACATGTATCTGAAATTACCCTTTATTGAATTTTCCTGGTGTTCTACTAGCAACATTACAGCTATGAGCAATGGAATTGTTAGAGAGACATTGCCTTCAATTCCAGAACTTTTCTTATGTCACTAGTTTATAGATGCCAACAGTATTATCTTTGAATAAATACTTGTGAATAATGCTTGCTTCAAAATTACATTGAAATGCACAAGAACAGCCACTTTATACACATCTAAAGCATACTTCCAAAGTAAATTACAAAACATTCATCAAGGATATCCTAAGTTTCTACTACATGCAAGGAATTATGAATCCTTAGAATAAAACAACTTCCTAATAACCCAAGGCACCCCCTTCCTCCTACAGGTTTATGTTTCTCCATCATTGTCAATACTAATTCTTTTAAGGTAACCCAAACCCCTCAAGACAATGTTTATAATTGAGGATTCAAAGGGTGACAGTGTTGGACATGTCAGGGAGTGCTGAATCCATGCCAATTGGAAGGAAGTATCAGGCAAACTCTTAAGCAGAAGCAGACTGATATATGTAAGAACTGCAAGGAAGATGCTAATCCTGAGAACAGTGACACTCAGTATGTGAGAACAGTCAAGACTGTCACAGAGTCCTATTGCGCAGAAAAAAACAACACTGCAGTATGGTGTTCTGTCTGAACTTTAAAGGAGCAAAACGCTGGCACTGAGTTGACTGTATGAGGAACAGACCCTATGAAAGAACTAGATTAATTAGTCCATATGGAAAAGCAGGGAACAATGGGTGGTGATGAGTGGTGTGGTTCCCATGACCTTTGAGGACTGAGAGAACAGGATTTTTTCATAGATTAGAAGACAGGTATGAGGAAAAGAGGAATCAATTTAGCTGGAGATAGCTACAAAATGCACACTTAAGATACTGGTTTACTCTAGACATTGCTGAATGTCAGGATTCCATCACACTGTGAAAGAAATCCAGTGGAATTATCAAAATTACACTGCTAGAGTACTGACCATATCAAGGTAGTGAAGAATAGGCAGAGAGTATACAACAAACATGCATCAAATGTCTGCTTTATTCATTAGCATAACATCCTGAAAATGTAAGCACAATTCCTATGGTAGATGTCTTTAAGTCACATTTATTTCATATATCTAAAAGTCACAGAATTATCTCCTGCTTTCATCTTCTTGTTCCTTAAAATAACCTCTCTGGATAAACTGATGCATGACACACAGCACCCAGATGGATGGATACCTTGGATGTGCTGACAGTCCATGGAAGGTCTGAATCATTCCTTGAAGAAAGGAACTCTCCATTCCATTATGAACTTCCTGTTCTATCAGCTGATGCTGTAAGTTGTTCCCAGGGCTCTCTAACCCTTCAACTGGATTTTCATGTTCTTTACTTTCTTCACTCTCTGTCAGAGAAGACACCTCGGTCTCATGTCTGATGTCTGTGCCACAGGAACAGAATCAAAATCACAATTGGGTACAAGTTTCTTGGTGACAAAGCAGAATTACTTGTGTGTACATAAAATACTAGCTATCTTTACAAACATATTATATTGATGACTTTTATTCTTATTAAAAAATACCGTATGAATCAAGATCACTTTTTCTATCATTGTGGTTGTAGAATCACTAAATATATCAATGTTACATCATTAAGTTTAAAACAATTTAGAAACATAAATATGACAAATGATAAAGACTAAAGAGATGAGGAGTCTGGACTGTCACTTTAACGAGGAGAAAACTGAACAAGAAGATGAACATGAAATTCCCTATGTCATCAAATGCACAGAGTTTTAAGAAAAACACGTATGTAAATATGGAGTGTATAATACTATAATGTGTTCCACAATAAAAATTTACCATTGTTCTGAAAAGCTGCCTGAGGGCAAATGGACAAAAACCTTGCTTCCTCTCCTGCCACATTTTCTTCTGCAAACTCAAGTTTGAATCTTTGTTTTTTTTTTGACAATGAATCACTGTCATACTTATGTGAGTTAAATTGTATTTTCTAATCTCTTGTATACCCAGGAATGCTCACTTTCCAGAAAAAAAATGTTTCACAGAACTTTCACCTTAAAGCCCTGTGAAGCTTTAGTGAAAGGAACTAATTTTTATCTTCAATACTTTACAACATCATTTTTGTATGCTTCTGGATGATTGTTTTAAGCATGTAATTGACAGGTAGTATACTGCTCATAACAATAAACACACTGTCTAAACACTGAAGAATCTGCATACACACACACACACACACACACACACACACACACACACACACACTGAGGGGGAGAGAGAGAGAAAGAAAGAGAGAGAGAGAGAGCATCTATTTTCTCAGAAATTTCATTAGCTAGCAGAGGAAATAAGACTATTAGAGAAGCAACACCTGTGTAGTCTGAATTCAATGAGTCAGAAGTGCTTCTGAGCACCTGGGGAGAACCCAGATTTGACATGGATGATCATTAACAGTTAAAACCATTGACCTTCTGGAAAGGCTCTGTGACAAGAACAATTCTCTAAGGAGTAATAACAGTGACTTGTTGACAGGGGCTTACATGGGGTGAAAAGGAAAAATAAATCTAGTTATTTAAAGCACACCTAAATTACAAGGGAAAGAATTTTGAATTGCTGTACAAGATGAATATAGGATGCTGTGAAAACCATTCAGCAACAGGACAAGAACTATGTACTAATGGGCTTTTTTAATTGGTCACTGCTCTATTTATTATGTGCCCAGTACCACATGCTTACCTCTGATTGTTATTTCATTGCTTGTGTTTGTACATTCATGTTTGTGCATATACACTTTATATGGGATGCATGGGCATGGAAGTCAGAGGTCAATTGCAGATTATTTTCATCTTTCAGTTTCTCAACACATTTGGAAATTTTCAATTAGGCTAGACTGGTTGGTCAGCCCCTGAGGACTCTTAGACAGTGACTGCTTACTGTTACTTCCTAGGGAAAATTACAAAAATCATCAGATAATATCAAAATTTATTGCCTGTTATTTTTATATATTTAATCAATTTAATCATCAATACCTACTGAGCCTTTACCATGTACAATCCAAGTGCTGTGCTAACAGGATGGAATAATTACAGTCTTCTCTGATTTGAAAGTATGGAGTTTGTAGACGGGATAGCGCAATAATAACAAAATGAAAACTCAGGAGGCACAAATATATGCTTAATAGAGAACTTTGAAACAATAAAGAAAGAAGGATAACTTGGCATATGGGCAAAGAGAACCTCAGAGGAACAGAGGAAAATGTCTAAGCCTATGAAGTCAAGAGAAGATGACACAAGAATGTAACATTTAAACCAACAGAACCAAGAAATAGGAACAAGTAAGAAAGTACTAGAGGAGGATGGGTAACACCAGGAAAACGGAATATACTTGAATAAAACTGGGAGTGAGAGTTTCAATTCATCTGGCTGAGATGCCAGTGCATTGCATACCTGACCTGATACCCCAGGACTTGACATGGTCTGCAGTCAGGGCTGTGGTAGGAAATTATTTCATGGTGTGTTAATTTGTTTGTGCCGCATTTAACTCTGGGAAGCTGTATTAATGTGCTGGTTTAAAACACCTGGTGGTCCTAATAAAGAGCTGAATGGCCAATAGGGAAGCATAAGTAAGGGAAGAATGGCATGGCAGGCAGAAGATGGAGAACCGAGGCAGTGCATACCCAAGAGGACCAGTAGAGGAGGTCTTCAGGGCCACCTGCCCAGTGGCTCAGCAGCTCAGAAGACCAGCTACCCAGCTGCCAAGCAGCCCAGTAGCCCAGCTCGCCATCCATAGAGGAAGAAGTAAAGTGAGATATGCAGAAGTAAGAAAGATAAAAGCACAGGGGGAAAGGGTTGAAGAGTTAGAAACAAGCCAAGGTAAGGCCTAGCCCACAGAACTAAGAATAAGCCTGAGTCTCTGATTTATTTTGCAGTATCTTGTCTGGCTGAACAAAAAGCCACACGAGCAAACAAGCTAAAACAGTATAGGATGCACAGATAAATGGCTGTGTTAAAAGCACTCATTACCCAATGTAATGAGTGCTTTCTGGGCTATAATATAGACCTTTCCTAATGGTAACTGTGTTTCACCATTGCTACACAGAAAA
Source organism: Phodopus roborovskii (assembly GCF_943737965.1). Classification (NCBI taxonomy): domain Eukaryota; kingdom Metazoa; phylum Chordata; class Mammalia; order Rodentia; family Cricetidae; genus Phodopus; species Phodopus roborovskii. The sequence goes on from NW_026125717.1 coordinate 231,959, forward strand.
GCACTATGGTCTAGTCCCTGTGAACTCTTGTGGAGGTTGCCTATCTGCCTCTTGACAGAAAACTTTCGAGTGCTAGGTGCAAGTGAATGCTGTTAGTGCACAATGGGAACATGTTAAAGAACTAAAGTGTGTCCGGTGAGTCTATTGGAAGAGGACATAGTCACCTGCTTCCCTTGAGACTTTGGCCATGCACCCTTTCATGTCCTTCCAAGGCTGACTTTCCCTATGAGCTCTTGCTCTGATGGGTCCTACTCCTATATACAACTACACATCTTGAAAATTTACCTAAGCATTAAAAAAAAAAACTGACAGCCAGAAACTACCTCATATAAATGAAGGTGCCTTTTTCCATATTTTTCTACAATTTGAAAAGTAGACTAGACAATTAGAAATTTGACAATATATGCTATATTTCTGTGACACAGCTATTAACGTATATTATTATGTTGTACTTGTCATCTTACCTAATTTTGAAGAACACTTTATAAAATTCCTATAGCAGAAGAAAACTGACATAGATAATACTATGTGTTAATAGGTTATATGCAAACAAATAATTTTCTTCTTTAATATATAAAGATGGACCCATTGCCTTAGAATATTACATGTAACAGGCCAAGTGTATAGTTCACTGATAGACTGCTTCTTACAGAATGCCTTTGTTCATACTCCAGTGAAAAAATAAGAGGAAGGTATCTGTACAATTAAATATAATTGTTTAATTTGCAAAATATTTGACATCTATATATACTTCACGACTTAATAAACCAACCTAGAGAAATACATATTGTTTAATTTGTGGAATTTTTTCTTACTGATACAAATGTTCTAAGAGAAACAAAAAAATGGCTACTGTTATATTCTACTAGCTTTTACTATGTTCATTTCTTTTAGTACATCATAACTGACAAAACATTGGATAATAATACAAATGCAAATACTGTATTTTCTACCCCACACACCTTGCTTAACCGCATCTGCAGTGTCAGGAAATTGTTGTGTTCATCTGTTACTTTACTCAGAAGGTTTTTAATACTGTCTTGAATCTCTGGATGACAAATAATTACACTTATTTTACTACACTGTATATGTTTACCTTTTTAAAAAATGTGATTTATGTAATGACAACTTTAGAAATCCATCTGGTAGGAACAAAACCCATTTGTCCAGTAATAAATTTTTTTTTAAAAATCATTTCTGTAAAGTAGGTGGCATAACATTTACTTGAAATCTTCATCCCAAGATACATTCTGTAGCTACTTATTGGCAGGATGCTCATTATACATACAAATATTCAGGGGACATACATCTGTGAAGGAACACCAAGAAATTCAAGGTACAATTATTTTAAGATCAAAACATCCCAAAACCAAAAAAGAAAAAAGTTATCTTTTCCTTTGTTCAGTCATTGGTGGCATGGAATTGCAATGCAGACATCATAGCTGAGGACTCACACAGATCTACCTGCCTCTGTCCCTGATTATGCCCCATCATATGTGGCAAAGGACAACTCTTAATTTAGCTCACACATTTTGCTCTTTTCATTTAAAATTCTATGGCATTAATTTAAAATTAGTAAACTCAGTAATTTTTTGAAGATTTTAAAAGGATCTACAGTTAGAACTGTTAACAGAAAGAAGTAAAATAAAGAAATATTTGGGAACAGAGGAACAGAGGAACAGAGGAGAAAGTATCAAGGAAAGGTAGAATAGTTCAATTATCTGCATAATATGATTGTTAAACTATAAGGACTACAATAAAAGTGTACTCTAAATATAAACTATATGCCTGAAGATAAGATACTAAGATAGAAATTTTCTCTATAATTAAGTTGTGATTCAAGCAAAGTTTATGCAAAGTGAATACTACTTAATAGGATGGTAAGCTGTTTACCTTCAACTTTATATCTGTGTTCTCAGAATGTCAGCCTTGTAATTATATGGTAAACACCAGAATTCTCTTTCTCATCTATTCTATTTTCATATTTTAAAGGACAACAGTGTTCATCAAAAAATGCATGCAAAGTCTATTAAAAAATTAAATTTTAATTAAAATTTTGATTACTTCTAAATATTATTAAAACATTATTAATCTAGAGGAAATGGGTCAAAAGAATATGAATGGATTCTTATTTCCATCTTCCTCCACATACGAAATCCATCTGCAGAAAATCATATTTCTCTTTGACATGACATTATTCACTTATCAGGGAGAGATTGATAATCTTAATTACACAAAATGAGGCCTTCATTTCTGTTTCCTTTTAATATTGAAATATATCATGAAGAGTGTTTACCCACTATCATGTCTCACACACTCTACCTTGAAAATATCTCATGACTATATCAGCTGTCCTGAAACAAACATCACAAGAAGTTCAAAACCAAGAAGTAGAGAGGTCTGCCACACCTCTCTGAAAATGATAATCTATCAAGGGAGAGATTATACTAGTGTGATTTCTATAATATGCAAGCATGTTTTCTGTGGCCTGCCCATACACAGTGCTAAAAATATGCAACACAGTGATCTGCAGAGCAACTCATATCTCCACTATCATTTAAAGTACCGTTTCATGTTCCTGACTTGATAAAACATGCAAGTTAATTTTATCTTTGTCTCTCACACAACTGGAAATAACCATCAATTATTTAAAAGATTTAAAAGCAAATTGTTTGTTGCTACTATTTCTTGCATTCTTTAATGTTAAACCACACTGTGGTTTAGTGACTGAACATAGGTTAGGGTTAGGGTTATGGTTAGGGTTAGGGTTATAGCTAAGGTTAGGGTTAGGGTTAGGGTTAGGGTTGACTACAGCCACAAAGGTAGCATTTTATCCCAGGGCACCCTTAATGAACAGACTGCAATCCAAAAATTTTAACTAGTTCCAGTCTGACAAAAGCAATCCTGGTTCCTTCTACTCTGCTGGGGATGCAACAGATCTGAGTTTCTTTGCTCTTTTTCTGTGCTCACAGAGATGGAATCCAAGAAAACCTTAATCATAAAAGGTGAGTACTAAGTCATGGAGTCCCATCCCTAGCACTAATTCCTTTTGTTCCCAAATGGCTGTCAGAGAAAAGGCCAATTGGTCATTTAAAGCTTAGAACTCAGGAACAACTTTTAAGTACATCTCTATATATAAGAGATTCAGGAACACACGGGTGTCTGGTTCTGCTCAGTAAATCATTAGCACTGTAAACTTTGGCACCTCTTGTCCAAAACCACTTTTTTATCTTATTTTACATATGGATCCCTGATCCCTCTCCTTCCCATCCTCCCCAGACCCAGTCTTCCCCATCCCATCCCCCATCCACTACCCATGGAGATTGAATCCTTCCAGGAGGGATCATCATAATCTGTCAAGTCATTTTTGGTAGGGCCTAGACCTGCCCAGGTGTCTCTAGGTTAAGGTAATATCCTTCCATGGGATATGTTATCCTGAAGTTCTTTTCTGCACCAGGGATACATCCTGGTTCTACTTCCATAGGTCCTATAGACTGCCCAGGACTTCTAACTGAGACCTGCATTCAGGGGGTCACTGTTGATCCTATAGTGGTTTATCAGCTATCAGTCTTGGAGTCCTTGAGCTCCCCCTTGTTCAGATCAGCTGTATCTATGGATTTCTGTACCCTAGTCTTGACCCTTTGCTCATCACTCCTCCCTCTCTGCAACTGGATTCCAGGAGTTCCTCTCGGGGATTAATATTTTACTTCTGTAAAACAGCAGCATTCCTCAGTTTCTGCCTTTGAAGTCTTCCAATGAGCACTTGGAACATCTCTTTCTTATTACCTAGCAGAAGATATAGTACATGTGAGCTATTCACTGTACATGTGTAAATAGTACTGTCAGCGTTAACTGTTCCAAATAGAAGCATCTCTAAAGCAAGACACCCTTTAATTTCTTCCAAATTTATTATCCATTGTGCAAAGTAACTGTTTCAGATCAATTTAAAATATTGGCTATTTCTATTCTATAATAAGGTATATATCAGTGATCTACACTCCAACACAGCAAATACAACCATATGCTTGTCCATTACATACATCATTGCAAACTTGAAAAAAACTTCCATAAATGAGTCTTCACTTTTTTTTTTGCACAGGGACATAGTTCAGGGGTAAGGTACCTTGGCTAGTATGTCCAGGATCTGGGTTTCAGCCCTCGAGCCAGAAAATAAATCAATTACTTAAAACAATAATTTTCAATATGTCTTCCAGTCTCTTCTTTTCAGAAAAAGTGATCATTGTTCACTAAACCAGTTTATTACCTACTAATCGAACAATCAACTAAACCACTTTATTACCTACTAATCAAACAATCAACTATCACTAGAAAACACTGGATGGGCCTTCTGAAGATGATATCAACACAAACAATTCATGACATTCAAGTACAAGTTAAATCTTATCAAATTAAAAAACCAAAGAATCTTGAATTGAAAACTTAGCTTCCTTCTTAAATGATTCTTCAACTCTGACATTTTCAGAAGAGGAATTCTATTGGAGACTTAAAATTACCCATTACTAATTGTAAATACCTAAATGTGAAAAAAGAAATATACTGTAACCCAACAGTCAATATCCAACTGAAACTCAAAGCAATGCTAATGAAATCAGGAACAAGACAAGGCTGTCCTCTCTCTCCATGTCTATTCAACATAGTACTCAAAGTTCTAGCTCTAACAAGAAGACAACAAAGGAGATCAAAGGTATGCAATTTGGAAAAGATGAAGTCAAACTCTCCCTATTTGCTGAAGACATGATAGGGTACATAAGTGACCCCAAAACTTCTAAAAGAGGGCTCCTACAACTGATAAACACTTCATGTAATGTAGCAGGAAACAAGATTAACTAAAAAACAATCAGTAGCCATTCTACATACAGATGATGAATACGCTGAGAAGGAAATCAGAGAATCATCACTCTTCACAAAAGTCACAAATAGCATAAAATGTCTTGAGGGTAACTGTAACAAAACAAGTGAAAGGAATACATGTCAAGAACTTGAAGTCTGTAAAGAAAGAATTTACATAATATATCAGGAAATGGAAAGATTGCCCATGGTCTTGGATATGTAGGATAAACACAGTGAAAATGGCAATGCTACCAAAAGTAATCTACAGATTCAAAACGCCAGCACAAATCTTCACAGAACTTGATTGAAAAATACTCAACTTCAAAGGGAAAAACAAAAAAACCAGGATAGCCAAAACAGTTTTTTAAACTAAATGATATTCTGGGGCATCACAATCCCTGACTTCCAACTCTACCATAGAGATATAGTGATGGAAACAACTTGGTATTTGCATAAAAACAGACCGGTAGACAAATCGAATTGAATCCAAGAGCCTGATATCAACACACAAGCCTATAAACATCTGATTTTTGACAAAGGAGGTAAAATTATAAAATGGAAGAAAGAAAACATATTCAACAAATGGTGCCAGTATATCTGGCAGTCACCATGTAGAATAATGCAAGTGAATCCATATCTAAGGCTATGCATGAAACTCAAGTTCAAATGGATCAAAGATGGAATATAAATCCATCCACACCCAAAAGTGGAAATACATTTGAATGCATAGGCACACGGATCACTTCCTAGTAGATACCAGTTACATAAACTATGAGAGCCAAAATTAATAAATGGGACCTGCTGAAACTGAGAAGGTTCTGAAATGCAAAGAAGACAGTCAACATGACAAAATGGCTCCCTACAAAATGAAAATATCTTCACCAACCCAACATTTGACTGAGGGCTTATCTACAAAATATACAAAGAACTTAAGAAACTAGAAATTAAAATATTATATAATCCAATTAAAAATGGGGTAAAGATCTAAACAGAGAATTCTCAACAAAAGTATCTCAAATGGCAGAAAGACACTTAATGAAATGCTCAACATCCTTAGTCATCAGGGAAATGCAAATCAAACCACTCTGAGATTCCATCTTACATGGATCAGAATGGCTAAGATCAAAACCACCAATGACTGTGGCAGTTTTTCTAACTCAGTTATGAGTTGTAACTCCTGAAATCCCTGTTCAAGTGTCCACTTTTCCTTCTCTTCCAGTTTGAGGATATCAATTTTTTTAAGCTCATTAATCTGAAGAGTCTTTTGTTCTGATTTCAAATCAATATGTGAGTGCTGTAAATCCCTTAGCTCAGAAATTTCTAATGTTAATTGATTCTGCTTACTCATCAAGTTGTGGTTTTCACACTACATGCTTTCCATCTTTGTAAAGACTTCAATTTCTGACACATCTATCTGATTATTGTGGCAAATTCCTAATTATCTAAGTTTTTCAATATTTATCTGAAATTCAATGTCTAGATCTTGAAATTTGGAGAGTTCGTCTTCATGACTGGAGAAGAGTTGGCTTTGCAATTGCTCCAGTTTGATTTCATAGGATTTTGACATTGTGTTTAGAATCTCATTCTTTTCTTTTTCTAGCATTTCAAGTTCATTGAATAATATCTAATTTCTGGTTCATGTTTAAACTCAAGATCTTTCTGGTTTTTCACAGAGCATCAATCTCAGATTCAATTCTCTCAGTTTCTGGTGGCATTACCATGCATTGAAGAAGACATGACCACTACCCAGAATGGTACCACTCATAATGGGCTGAGCCTTCACACACCAATCACTAATTAGGAAAATGCGTCAAAGCCCAATAGTATGGATGCATTTTCACAATTGAGGTTCCCTTCTTTAGGATAATTCTACCTTGACATTAAACTATTCAGGGAGGATTCCCAAGGTAAACTTAAAGTGAATGTAAGGTGTAGATCCAAATACCATTTATAACATGACTAAAACCATGCCAGGACTTTAAAGGTCCACTGCAACTACAGAGTGATATCTGCAAAACTCCATTCAGTCCATCCTGGTAAGATGTTGTAGACTTACAGAATAGAAATAAAGAGTTTAAATAATAGCAGGAAACCAATCATGAAATAGGGAATACAATTCCTGGGAATGATGTGCAGTGTTGACAGCATATGCCTTTAATCCCAGGACTGAGGAAGTAGATGCAGGAGTAGGATCTCTCTAAAGAGACTAGCCTAATCTACATAGTGAGTTTCCAGGAAAGGCTCAGAAGCTACACAGAGAAACTCTGTCTCAATCAATTAATTTTTGGTTACTAAAATCAACACAAAGGTACTAGTGTTTCCAGTATGCTAAAGTAGTACACTAAAGTACTTCTATTAGTACACTAAAAACAGTAAATGTCTTCACAGTAAGGTTGGATTTGCCCATGAATGGGAATTACAAGGTTTTGCTGACATTCTTAATTAAGTGTAAATCATACTTTTTTGTGCTTTTCACAACTTTTCTCTCAGGCTGATTACCAAAAAAAAAAAAAAAAAAAAACATCTGTGTTAGAGGAGTGTTTTCACTCTAGCCTTGACACAGTTAAATTTTGAAAGTCTGAATATTGCAGCTGTGATCCTGCAATCCTTATTATAAATGTGCTTGTTGATGCTATCTATGTACAGGAACAAAATTATGAAATGACCGCGGTTGCCACTGAAAGCCCTATGTGTTAAGAACATACACACATACTACCATTCACGTGTGTAACGAAGCAAAGCCACAGGAGGTGAATGCACCCTCTGCAAGACTTCAGTCCCATATGTGGCCCTCTTTCCTTCCAGCTGTTGAGTACTTTCTTCAATCTCAAGCTGTTTTCCAGCCACTTCATTTTCCCTCATCTCCACAGGGTGTGACTGCAAAGAGCTTCTTGCTCATAATGAGAATTATCAAGGCCAAATTCTTCTTCCTAAATTGATTCATGATTTTTATTACTTTAATACCAGCAACATTCCTCAGGGAGAGGGATGAAACTTCAAGACCAAAGCAAAGTCCATTAAAAAAGCTCCAAGCTCCTGCAAGTTCTGTAGGATAGAAATTAGCTTTATTTATGAGATATATGTATCAGTATATACCTTATCAGCATAAACAGGATTTCTGCATGATAAAAAGGAGATAACTTGTTTTGTTAATTATCACAAACAATGAGAAGTACAAGCAGGAAAACTTTGTTAGTAAAGCGGGTTACTTTTTACAATATAAAACACTGCTATCAAAAGTAGTTTAAACACTATATCCTTAGTAAATTTGTAGGCTTCCCTGCTATTGTCACAAAACAGCAGCCATTTATTTATCTGTACAAATAAAGTTTACTGATTCATTTATTATGGACTTAAACTAAATGCAATTTACCTGACAATAGTATTTCTCTAAGCATGAGGACTTAAAATTCAGCTACAATTACGGGACAGCTAACACTAAGGATCCACTGTCTCTACCTCCCTAGTGCAAGAATACACACATACACACACACACACACACAGAGAGAGAGAGAGAGAGGGAGAGAGAGACAGAGAGAGAGTGAGAGAGAGAGAGAGAGAGAGAAAGGAGAGAGGCGGGAGGAGAGAGAGAGAGAAATTGTGTGTGTGTGTGGAAGAGAGAGGGAGAGAGAGAGAGAGGGGGAGGGAGGGAGGGAGGGATACTTAAATACATTCTATGTGATTGCTAAGGATCCACGCTCATGTTTCTGTGGCAAACACTTTCCTCATCAAAAAGACATATAATGAGTTCATGTGTTAATAATTCCTTAAAAACCTGAAAGCTTACAATGCACCTTTTCTCTCCCAATCACCACTAATATCCCTCATACTGCTGCTCCATATAAAGGGTAATCAGACAGGCCATGGACTGCTGTGGCTTTCAATGTATGTGTGTGAGGTCAAAGTGAAATGTCTGGTGTCTTTTTTAATCACTCCCCATCTTAATATTTTTAGATAGGGAGTTGGAATCTGAAACTCACTCATTCAGCTCCTCTCTTAGCCTCCCCAGTGCTGTGATTACAGAAACTAAGAATCACACCTGGATTTAACATGGGTGCTGAGGAACCAAATCCAGGACCTCATGCTTGAACAGCAAGCACTTTAGAGCTACACCATCTCCTCAGCCCCTGAAAAGGCTTTTTCATCACCTCATTGGCGTTCCTCTCCTCTATATATGTCTGCTATTCTCCAATATGAAAGGAAGTTCACTTTGATTGCCCAGTCAACATGCTACTCTAATTGACAGACACATTTGAGAAGCCCCCAGAGGAAGGCTCTTCAGTACACTGTTCATCATTGTGTTTTGTGCTCAAAATTGCATTCTCTGATGCCAGGGAGCATGGAAAAGCTGAAATCCAATTGTGTGATCACAGAAAAAGTTGCACCAACCTAAAGAGCTTTCATACATGCTTTAGCACCACAATTGATAATGGTACCCAAAATCTTTAGGATGTTTATCTTAGTCACAGCCATGCCGAGGCAAGACTACTAGGATACAGGAAGTATTTTGGGAGATGTAGTAGAGGAGTCAAGATGTAGGAAAAGAGAGAAGAGATCTGGAGCCTTTCTCTGGTAAGACAAGACCACATGGAACACTTAGACTAATAGAAATATTTTTTAAGTATTTAAGTAGTTAATATTTAGTATTAAAGACAGAGCTAGGCAATAAGAAACACTAGTAAAAGGCCTACAGATTTATAATCAATAGAGTTTCTGTACATTATTTGGGACTGACATGTCTGCAGGACCATCATAACAGGCAAGTGCTCTTAACACCCTTTACTCTTGAGAAGGCTGTGAGATCTTGTGGGCATGGGCCTGATAGTAGTACACCTGTGTTTTCCATTTGCATTCTTCATCTCTGCACTGTGAGTGCTCAATAAATATGTGTTGAAGTCCACAAAGCTCCCTCTGATTTTATTAATATTTTAGGTTAACTACTATTATAGTGCTAAAATTTGCAAAAAAGGACAAAAGTCATCAATGAACTGCAGGGTGTGCTGTAGGCCACACTCTTTACACTGACGTTCCATTAAGAAATATCCTGAAAATCTGGAAGCACTCACCTCAGCCAGGACCTTAATAGGCTTATCTGTTTGTTCACTGGGAAGAATGCTCATTTTGGTGGAATCAGGATTCCCATCTGATTCTAAACCTTGAGGAACATTCTTGGACATCTCATCAGTTCCTTCATTTATATTCGAATTGTGTTCATCTTGTACACAGCTTGAAATTTGTTTAGACTTCTTGGAAGTCTGTGCATCTGGTCAGGCTTTTCTTTTTCAATACATACCAAGCTATGAGGGTGGGTGGGAGAGAAAGCAGAATTATCATATAAGGCTTTTTCTATTATTGTTAAAGCACTGGCTCATTATATTTAACTCAAACATCACTAAAATGGAGTGACAAAACAAAGGACACTTGTGATGTCCTTAATAGAGAATTACTATTGTACTAAAGAGAAACTGGATGTTTCTCAATCCAGACCAAGAAATGAAATTGTCTGACAGAAAGAAAATCAGCTCAGAGTCAGAGGACGGAGAGTGAGGCAGGTGCTCAGAGTATTAAGACATTTCAAATATCTCAGGCAGGACACACACAAGGAGGTCAAGAGTATCATCCTTCATGGCTTACCTGGAACCTTACATTTACACAAAGATAATTAGCTTGGGCTGAAAAATTTAGCTCTGACTGTGGTTTGTATCATTACCTATAAGGGAAAGAATGGAAATAATCTAAATTTCAGAGGCTGATGCTTTCTTGCCTTCAATCATTTGCATATCACCACGAGGAGTCCCATAGACAAGTGCCACATATTCATACAATTCACTTATCATCCACAGCAGTGTACCTTTCTTATTTAAGTTCATTTTTGAAACGATGTTTAATCCTGGGTGCCTTTTTCACTTTGATTTATTTTTTAAAACATACCCAACAAAAAATAAAACAACAACACAGTTATCACAAAAATGTTAAACACTTATGAAAGCTATTAGAGACTGGATGAGTATTAAAACATTTAGGGATAAAAGAGCAACAAATACTTTCAGCTGCCGTGGAAGAAAGAAAAATGTAAAAGTTAACTGTCACCTTTAACATATTTTAATATTATATAATGTGTGTAACATTGGACTTCAACATATAAAACACCATCATCTCATCAGAATTATATATATATATATCAATAATGGGTGAACTATAGTGAACTCTTGTTAATAACATCAATGTAAACCACTAATAACAATATGAATGATACAGTAATAGCTATTAAATCCTTATCACGATATAATTCTTAAGAAAACAAAATCATTGCACCTCTTCTTTTTTAAAGAATTTATTTTTTTATTTTACATGTGGATCCCAGTTCCCTCCCCTTTTCTCCCTCTCATTTAACCTCTCTGCCCCCTCACATGCACTCTGACCACCCTCCCCTCCTCTCCTGCCACCCCAATTCCACATGTAGGGCAATGCCATCTGGGGAGGCTCATGTAAATCTGTCATGTCATTGCAGAAACACATAGAGACAGCTGGCCTGAACAAGGAGGAGCTAACGGGCCCCCAGACTGATAGCTGGGAATCCAGCATAGGACTGACTCATGCACCTCTTCTTAATGCATTCAAAGACACAGCAGGCTTCACTTCAGGCTTCAAACATCAAGAAAAATATCTACCTTGGATTTTAGTAACACTAAACTCACAGCCATAATAAAACTTCAAAAGGGTATAATCAGAAGTAAAATAGTTTGAATTTTATGCTGGTCTAACTAAGAGGGCTGCACCTTTATTGAGTATGTAATCTTTACATTAGTCTGAACACGTCTACACCAGCAGGATTGATTTCTCTGAAAACCACCAGCACCATGCATCACTTTTCACAGCACCAGAGACACAAAATATTTCTATTTATAATAAATGTATTTGACTCTGAACACAAAGTCTACATGGGCCTTTGTCACAACTATGTGGGAGCAGAGTGTATATGCTGTGACTACTTAATGGTGTAAACATCCTCGAAGACCTGATTTTCTGTTCATATATTCAGTTAGTAATTTACTGCAGTGTCTTGGACTATTGACCTATGATTTCATCCTTTTGTAATAGTTGCACCACTTTAATTTCTATGATTTCATTTAGATTCTATGCCACTTTGACTGATAATAGGTCTACATTATGACTTTATTTTTAAAGTACTTTTATTTTAAAACTTAAAACAAAGCTGTCTTATTTTATTGAAGAATTTTGTAAATATATATTTAATCCTTTGAAAGTCCACTGTAGGTGCTGGAGTGGTGGCTCAGTGGGGAATTTGACTGCCACTCAAGTGTGAGGACCAGAGTTTGCCTCCCAGGCATATTAACATTGAACAGGCATAGCAACAAGCCTGGGACCCCAAGCTCAAGAGGCATCCATGGGCGGGAAGTGCTGCTAGCAACATGACTTAAAGCAGAAACCTCAGTGTGAGGGATAAATACCCAGACCCAGGGGCATAGTTGAGCTGTGCTGGATGCAGAGTACTTTGAAGCTTCTGGTGATGGCTAGCCTTTTGAGGAACACTGGAATGATTATTATATAAAGGTAGGCTGTCTTAATTAGTCTTTGTTCCTTTAGCCCTGGAAGAGAATGAGTAGTTAGGTCACTAGAAGGTTCTGTACAAGTGACTAATTTCTAGGTAGACATACCAGGTCCAGGTCATCAGGTGACCCAATATAAAAGAGATTCTAAACAAATTGACAGGCAAACCGGCCCTTCACTGTAGCTTCTCTACATTGTAATAGCATAAACCATGAGAATTTGTCAGTGGCTTCTGGGCTCATTCAGAGAAATGGGCATAGTTCTTACCATGGCCTCCAGAAATCAGTCTGGCCTCCTGTCACCTCTGTGATTTTGTGTCTAATCTCCCTCTCATCCATCCCATTCTTAATTAGCCACCTTTGTGTGGAGCCCTCCCTTAAGGACACACCTCACACTGTACTTTGCATCTGTTGCTGACCTCATTCACACTCACAGCTCATCACCTCATCTTTTTCAAGTCTTTGCTGAAATACTATCTTCTCAGCAGAGGACCTGAATGAAAAATTGCCTATAGGAATAAATAAAGCATTTGTTGCAATTGAGCAGTTGTCATCAGAACAGTACTAATTCCACAGACCTGCCCTTCTAATTAATAGATGTCATCACACAGCCAACAATGTGTGGTGTGTGTATCTTTATATGCGAAACAGATAGGTATATGATAGATGATTACTAATGCAAAATGCAGAAATAATCTTTCAACTTTAGCACATGATCATGAAAATCTTTAGTTATAAATTGCAAGAGGTGATTAGCTAAGCCACAGAGGAAGTTGTGTCCACTAGCAAACAGGAAATCTATAGATATCCTGGACTTCTGCATCCTAGATGATCAGAATCAACAGTTAGCCCCTCAATCCAGGCAGTTTATACACTTCATTCTAGACTTAGATGTTTATAGGGTGAATGAGAAAATCACTCCTGTGCCCACTCCCACTCTTTAAATGCCTTTTCTTAATATCAAGATTGTCTAACCTCACATTCTCAATCCCTGATGTGATTACAGGGCAATATAGACTTGATTTATGTTGGCACAATTATGGTTGAAATATAGGCATCTTTAAATGACAGGTGTCAGACATCTTTGGTGTCTGACAGATGTAAGGTTTTTAGTTTCCCCCTTTTCATATGTCTGTCCACTAAATACCACTTTTATGATTAAATTTACTTTAGTTTTTACTTGTTAATTTTTTCAGTTCATATGTTAATACAAAAAAGTGTTCGATCTGAGCAACACTCCAAGAATGATTTGTAGGGAGGAAAAAGGAATGGCTTGCTAGAGCAGATGGGGGAGAAAGACAGTAATATTAATTTACAAGCAGGGATCAACTTGGTCTAACAAGTTCATTGGGCACAAAATTTCACACTAGTCATTTCAGTAAAGAAATAGAACTGACAAAGGTCTGGCTGTTTCCACAAGCCAGGAACAGTCATAAATATGAAACAGATTGTGGTAAAACTGCAGATAAAGTCACATAAGAAACCTAACTGTTCTAAGGCATTTAAGGCTGGGAAGTGAGTGTAGAGGGGGTATGTTCTGAATTTATATTCCTAATTTGAGCTCCTTCAGGAGCAAGGTTCCCAAGAAGAAACCCTGGTGCACAGATTCAGGGAACAAAGTGCTGGGAGAAGCCTGGGGCAGCAGGATTTATTCTCCTTATGGGAGAACCTGGCTGGGTAGGAAGCTGCTGGGACTAAGAGGAGGGACTTGGGGTGGGTAAGGAAGGAGTAGGGTGTCCTCAGGGTTCTGCCTCAGCCTTGGTTGATAGACCATAGCCTGGCAGCCCCACCCTCGCCACCTCACTCCCCACTATGGCTTGTAGTCTGGAGGCAGCTGCAGCTTTTAAATTTGGAAACTCACTGTGGTGTGGTAGAAGCTCCCACTCCAGGGCCTGTGGAGCACCTGCCAAGCCAGGCTCACAGATGCTGGCCTGTTTGCCCTCCCCCTTGTGTTTCTGTGAGGAGGAAGATGGCTGCACCTTTGAGGAAGGCTGGAGCAGTTGGCAAGAACCTAGCTTGTCCGGGCTGTCCTGGAGCTCTGTCCACTTTTGTCCTAATAATAGATCCTTGCTCTTCATCCTGTCCCCTGCTGGCCCACAGATGCGATGGAGGACAAGAAGAGACTAAGGAAGATTGAGTATGGCAGGGCAAAGGTAGGAGCACAGTGGTCTGGCCATGATGGGAGGCGGTTATCTGGGGGCAGGGTGGGGGTGGGGAGAGGCGGGGCCACGGTGCAGGGGCTGGGGCTGGGGTGGGAAGAGCTGCCCCCTCTGGCTGCAGCAGGAGAACTGATGCCTGCACTGCAAGGCTACTTCCTGCCTGGTGCCATACAAAACCCTCTCTTAGCTCAAGCATAAATAGCTATGGAATTGCTCTGCAGCCCCAGCCCTTAAACTTTCTAAATGGAGTTTTGTTAGTGGTTCGCGCTTTGAGCTTTCTGAGTGAATGTTTAGTGATTTAATTATTCTCAAGGACATCCAACCTATGATAACAAGCCTGCTGCATTTAGGGGTGTGTGTGTGTTTGTGTGTGTGTGTGTGTGTGTGTGTCCTGTGACAGCTGCCTCCCCAGTGGCTTGAGTGTGCCACAAGTGATCTTGGTTGTAGGGACATTTTTTAAGGAGCATTTCTTCGTCTTTTTCCTCCTGCTTCTCCTCCTCCTCCTCTTCTTCTACACCTCCTCTACCTTCTGTCCCTAGTTTTTGGAGTACAGGTATACATGTATTTGTAATAGTAATTCTTTTTGCAATATAACATGACGCTAAATTTTCTCAGGGTCAGCACCAGTTAAGATTTACACAGAGAGCAATAAACTGAACCCTAATAGCAACATTCGCTTAGGATTTTCAGTCAAGGATAGGGTGTAAGTTTACTTAGCACAAAAACGAACCCTGGCACCTTCCAGTACTCTGTGGCAGCAAAGGCCTTCAGCAAAGTTTACTTTTCCCCAAGGATGTACTTATTTTCCCAGGGGAAACAGGAGGTAGTAGTAAATAAATCTCTGAACTAAAATCTTGAGTTAATAGAACAAACAGTTTGAGAATCTTTTAGTGTGGGGTTATTTTAGGTTATTGCTTCTCTACCTGCCAGTGAGGTAAATGCAGGACATATTTATTTTTTTCTATGCATCTAGGCATCTATGTATCAACAGCTTTGAGTGTGTAGTAACTCTGTGCCCTTGAATATTTGGGAATATCTTAGATGCAGTGCTTTTGCCTGGCCTCTACATACTGACCAAATGCCTGTCATAAGGATAATTGCAGCAAGGCAGATCTCTACAATTACAATGGAAAAAGAAATAAAATGATTGTGGGAAACTGGTCACACATTGCTAAGGAATGTAATCAGTAAACTTAAACACATGGGAGAAATTGTTCCCAGTAAATGATCAGATAGTGTTAAACTGTGGGAAGTAAATCCAAGTGTGTTACAGAAAGGAATAGACTACAGGAAGAATCTCTAGCAAGAAACAGTGACTTTTCTTCTTAAAACTATAACACCAAATACAACGATGGTATTGGTTTAATCTAACAGAATTGGATGAAATCAACCTGGGTTGTCTCATATTATGACTGTACAATTTCTATGTGAACTTGCAGCATGTAGCAGGGGTTTGTTGTTTTGAGACAGGATTTCTCTGTGTGGTCCTGTCTTAGCTGGACCTTGCTCTGTATACCATGCTGGCCTTGAACTCACAGAGATCCACTTGCCTCTTGAACTCACAGAGATCCACATGCCACTTGCCCTGCATCACAACTCAGCTAGTCTTTTTTTTTTTTGTCAGATTTTAATATACATGTGTACTTAATTGTTTTATAGAGAGATTATGTCACAGATTAGAAAGGGGCATCACTGGCCGGGTACCTGAGTTCAGGTCCTAGAAATCCTACTGAAGGTTGAGAATGGTGGCCTACACTCATAAACCCATGACTAGGGAGGCAGAAAGATTCCTGGGGATCAGTGGTCACCTAGTCTCACTTACTTAGAGAGTTCAGGGCAATGAGAGACCTAGTTTCTGGTCAGACCAGCTCCCATCCTGAGGATGATACAGGAAGTAGACATCTGTCTTACTTGGCAAATCAACAAACATCTAACATGGAATTTGGGGATGGGATGCAAATCACCAAGCCAAACCGAGAAAGCTTGAAACAAAAAAGCAATCAACAGAGTTAGAGGAATCAGGAAAGTATTGATTACAATGGAACTATTGAAAAAATCTCTACTTTCCAATTGAAAGACAAAATTTGCTGGCTGAATATAATAAACATAAGAAAACTATTTGTTGTCTGTGAGAAATACATCTCAGTGGCAAAGACACATTGGACTGAAATGGAATATATCAGGGTTCATATCTCAGGTAAGAAGAAGCTTAAAAACCACAGGTGGAGGTGTACTCATATCTGATGAAGTGTGCTTTAATCAGAGTCAGTGAGAAAGGTTAAGGATGTTGCATTGGTTAATAAAGCAAGGGTAATCCTTTTTAGTTATTGCAGCCCTTTCAGTTTGCCTGAGCTAGTGAATGCTGCAATGCATGAGTGCAGACCTTTGAGTAATTTCCCATTTTACATATTTGATCATTATTACTGTCTTATCTCAACTGGGAACTTTCCTTCACTGATTGAGCTCTAAGGATTCTGATGCCTTTGTCAGGGTTGCTATCAATAGATACTGGCAGGTTTTTCCAGTTTGAACTATAGTAAAGTACTGACTCATTCCCAGCCATCAGTCCTCTGAACTTGGAGGAGATAGATGGGCATGTCTGTGACCAAGGTAAACATCCTAAAGAGTTTGGCAACCATTGCAAAGTGTGGCACTAAAGCATTTATGGAAGCTCTTTATGTCGATGCAAACATTTCTGTGATTACACAATTGAGTTTCAGCCTTTCCCAAGCTCTCTGGCAGCAGAGAAGTCAATTGTGACCTCAAAACACAGTGATGAACAGTGTACAGAGAACCTTCCACTGCTGCTCCTTCTCTGTGCCTGTTGGGTGGGCTATCAAATGATCTTTCTTTCATCTCAGAGAATAGCAGACAGATATAGAGGAGAGGAAAGCCAAAGATGTAATAAAAAAAAAAGCCTTTTCAGGGGCTAGGGAGATGATGTAGCTCTAAAGTGCTTGCTGTTCAAGCATGAGGTCCTGAATTTGGTTCCTCTGCCCCCAAGGTAAATCCTGGTGTGATTGTTAGTTTCTGTAATCAACACTGGGGAGGTCAACATTGGGAGGTTCCCTGACTCTTTGTCTCAGCCAGTCTTGCTGAGCCAGTGGGTTCTAGGTTCCAGTTTCAGCTTCCTTTCTCAAAATATTAAGATGGGGATTGATTGAAAAAAACACCTGACATAGAACTCTGATATCACATACATATACTGAAAGGCATCATAATCCCTAGTCGGTCCCATTACCCTTTATATGGAGAAGCAGTATGAGGGAAGTTATTGGTAATTGGAAGAGAACAAGGTGCATTGTAAGCACTCAGGTATTTGAGGAATGATTAACACTTGAACTCATTATATGTCTTTTGATGAATAAGGTGCTTGCCATGCAAGCATGAGCTTGTATCCCTAGCACTGATATACAAAGAATGAAAATGTGTGCATGTATGGTTCCAGGACAAATCAACACCTACTATAAAGTCATTTACAGCTTTTAGTGTAGTAAAAGAAGTACTATACTATACTGCTTTTGCATACAGAAAACACTGATAAATGCTTGTTGATATTACTAAAAAAAAATATTTGTTTGAGACAGAGTTTCTCTGTGTAGCTCCTGAGCCTTTTCTGGAAGCAAACTATGTAGACCAGGCTGGCTTCCTCACAGAGATCCACCTGCCTGTGACTCCTGAGTCCTGGGATTAAAGACATATGATGACACCACAGCATACTCAGGAATTATAAATCATACATATCTGATGACTGATTTCCTGCTATTAGTTAAACTCTGTATTTCAGTTTTGAAATTCTACAAAATCTTACCAAGATGAACTGAATGGATTTTTGCAGACACTGCTCTGTAGTTGCATTGGGCCTTTTTGGTCTTGTGTCAGTTAGGTTCTGATGGTAACTGAATCCAAGTACTATAAGTTTACCTTGGGAATCCTTCCTGGCTACTTAAATGCCAAGCTAGACTTATCTGAAAGAACTGAAGCTCAATGGAGAAAAAGGCTGCATAAGATAGGCCTGTGAGGCATTTTCTTAATTAGTAATTGGTGGCAGAGGGCTCAGCCCATTATGAGTGGTGCCATTCTGGAGAGGGATCCTGTCTTCTCTAAGAAGGCAGGCTAAGCAAGCCATGAGGAGCAAGCCACCATGTATAATCCTCCATGCCCTCTATATCAGCTCCTGCCTTAAGGTTCTTGCCCTGTTTGGGTTCCTGGCTTGACTTCCTTTGATGATGAACTATGACATGGAAGTATGAGGCAAATAAACCCTCTCCTCCACAACTTGCTTTTGGATATGGTGTTTTCTCATTCAGCAACAGGAATCCTGACTAACAGAAGTATCTAATCACATTGATCAAAGTTTGATAGCAAGTCTTAGAAAACAACTTGAAATATCTTAAGCCAGAGAGTTCAATATAAGCACTCAGGTGTCCTATAGAATGTAGGGGCAGAAATAAAACCAAGACTTTGAAAGAGATGATAAGTAGAGTCTGAAAAGTCCCCAGGATGCAGCAGTATGTTCCTTTCCCACTTCTGCTTGCATTGTGCCCTCAGTCCTATTTCCCTCAATAGACCTGCTCTCTCTGAACTATCATTTGAAAGATAATTTATGGATCAGCCAGTCCAGGCATAGCAGCAGCAATTGTTCTTAGAGGGTACACTCAGCATTTCCTTCACAGGGCTTGCTTCTATCTGAGCTTTGGTATTTTTGAGTCTGTTATACATTCATTCGGAATTCCTTTGAATTATTCTCCCCAAGGACGTTTGTTATATCATTCACTTGCCTATGGCCAGTTCTGTATATTTTGTTTCATGCTTAGTATTTGGGTCTGAAGCCTTTGCCCACAGAAAAAAAACTAAATAACATATTCAAAAGTGTGCTTAGGCTTCTGCTCCTTCTGGCGCTTTGATGTGATTGTGCTTGGTGTGTTCCTCTGGGCTGAGCTCTTAAAAACCAGTAGCTGTAATTGACCACAAATGGAAACTAAGGAAAAGTTTCTTTCCTGATTTCAAGTTTCTGCTTGAGCCAAAATTGTAGTTCCCGCCCCATGTGCTCCTGTAGATGATTTTTAAGTGTCCAGCAGTGAAATGAATACAGACTCGAGGAAATTTCTCTTATCATTGGAAAACATTCAGATCTCTAGGTTTGTGGGAGTAATCTGAACTTAGTTTCAATCTGTTTCTGGGAGTAGTCTGAGAGTGATTTATATTGTAATTAGCTATCAAAAGATTACATATAAGGAAATATTAATCAGTTACTTTAAAAGTGAAATAACAGGGTACCAAAGATTTAGTGGGATCATTAATTATTGTAATTGTTTATCTGTCTGGAGAGTGAACTCAGGTCATCATGGCACTCTCATCAGCCGAGCAATCTTTCTTTTCTTCATTCTTGTTTTCATTCTTCTCTGGCAGTGCTGGGAGTAGAACCCAGGATCTCATACACGCTAAGCAAACCAGGATGGATATTTTTACTTTCAAAATGTGTTACTATTTTATTATTTGAAAACTTTTCTTAGAATGTATTATGATCATATTCTTCCCTATTCTCCCAGATTATCCTCACCTACCTTAAGTAAATTTTTAATCCCATCAAATGTCATTCAGTAATCTTCCTAAAAAGGCTTTAATTTCTGCACAAGTCTTGCTTGCTCCTAAGGGTCTAGGTACACAAGTCTTTTCATTAGGACAATTGAGGTGGGGATACAGCAGCTCAATAAAGTACAAGAAAAGCAGGCATTAATTGAGGTGTTACAGGAAAAGAAGGCTGAAAAAGAGAAGAAGAATGATACTCTGCAGAGGCAGTTAGAAACTGCTGAGAAAATTAGTAGAAGACTTCAAAGAACAGCTTACAAAAAAGGACCAAGAGACCCAAAATTTAAACATAGAACTACCCAGTTCGAAATAAAAAGAAAGAGTACGTTCTAGAAATGAAACACTTCAAGGATACAGTTGAAGACCATTGGAAGAGATGTTATCAAGTTCACTGTATAGACTGGCACAGAGCAGAACACTCATAGAGAAACAGAGAGGTAATTAGACAACCTCCAAGTGGAGCTTGATGAAATGTATGGAAGAGAAATAATGCATATGAAAGAAGGATTAATAAAACAAAACAAATCTCAGATAGAGGATCTTAAATCTCACCATAAAGGGAAAGGGGGTCTATTTTAATATAGTATGCTCATACTACAGTCGATATGTGCAACATGTATAAACAGTATAACAAGGAACGTGAGTTATGGAATGGGATGTTGAATGGACAGAATTTAAAATTGCAAGATACTCTTTCTCAAAAGGAGAACCTCAGCAACGAGCTCTGCATAGTTCAGGGAGAAAAGCTTGCACTTCAATGTCAGTTTAATGATCTTTTAGAAGAAGTCCACATTTTAAGAGAGCAGATTGATAGAGATCGAGAAAAAAAATTGTTAGCAGGAAAGAAAACTAAATGATGCACATAAATGCCACCAGACAGTTGGAGAATTGAAAGCTGAGATTGCTGCTCTGTGTAAAAACCAGAAGGAGCTTGAGTTTAAACATGAATCAGAAATTAGAAATTACCAAACGAAACTTGAAATGCTAGAAAAAGAAAAGAATGAGATACGAAACACAATGTCAAAATCCCAAGAAATCAATCTGGAACAGTTGCAAAGTCAACTCCTCTCTAGTCAAAATGAATTACTTTCCCAGTTAAAAAAAGATCTAGAAGTTGAACATTGAATAATTATTGAAAAACTTAAAGAGAATTTGGCCATTCACCACAAGAATCAGATAGAGGAGTTAGAAAATGAAATGAGTAAGAAGATGGAATGAATACTGTGCAAATGCGACAACTTGGTAAGTAAGGAGTATCAACTAACTTTAGACATTTCTGAACTAAGAGATTTATAGGAGTCAGGTATTGATTTCAAATCAGAATAAATGACTCTTTACATTAATGAGCTTTAAAAAATTGATATCCTCAACCTGGAAGAAAAGGAGAAGTGTACGCTTGGATAGGAAATTCAGGAGCTACAACTTAAAACTGAACTGCTAGAGAAGCTGCAGCAGTCCTTGGTGCTTTTGAAGTTGGCCATTCTGATAGGAGTAAGATGGAATCTCAGAGTGGTTTTGATTTGCATTTCCCTGATGACTAAGGATGTTAAATATTTTCTTAAGTGTCTGTCTGCCATTTGAGATTCTTCTATTGAGAATTCTCAGTTTAGATCAGTACCACACTTTTAATTGGATTATTTGGTAGTTAGATTTCTAATTTCTTAAGTACTTTGTATGTTTTGGATAGCAGCCCTCTGTCTGATGTGGAGTTGATAAAGATCTTTTCCCATTCTGTAGTAAGCCATTTTGTCTTGTTGACCATGTTTGCTTTACAGAAGCTTCTTAGTTTCAGGAGGTCCCATTTGTTAATTGTTGCCCTCACAGTCTGTGCTACTGGTGTTCTACTTAAGAAGTGGTCTTCTGTGCCTATGCTTCCAAATGTATTTCACACTTTCTCTTCTATGAAATTCAGTATGTATGGATTTATATTAAGGTCTTTGATCAATTTTCACTTGAGTTTTGTGCATGGCGATATATATGGCTCCATTTGCATTCTTCTACATGTTGAGAGCACGTTGTACCAGCATCATTAAATATGTTTTCTTCCATTTTATAATTTTAGCTTCTTTATCAAAAAATTACCCATTTACCATAGGCATGTGGATTAATATCAGGCTCTTGGAGTTGTTTCCATTGGTCCACCTGTCTGTTTTATGCCAATAACAAGCTGTTTTCATTACTGTAGCTCTGTATTGGAGCTAGAGTCAGGGATGGTGATGCCCCCAGATGATCCTTTACTGTACAGGACTGTTTTTAGCTATCCTGGATTTTTTGTTTTTCCTTATGAAGTATAGTATTTTTCTTTAAGGTCTGTGAAGAACTGTGCTGGGATTTTGATGGGGTTGCATTGTATCTGTAGGTTAATTTTGGTATGATTGCCGATTTTACTGTGTTCATCCACCCTATCCAAGAGCATGATCTTTCAATTTTCTGATATCTTCTTTAATTTCGTTTTTTAAACACTTGAAATTCTTGGTATACATGTATTTTGTTTGTTTGGTCAGAGTTACCCCAAAATGTTTTATTTGTGGATACTGTGAAAGGCGATGTTTTCTGATTTACTTCACAGCCTGTTTCATCTCTATATAGAATGGCTACTACTTTTTTGTTTGTTATGCCTTCTTTTTCCGTTAATCTTGCATCCTGCTCCATTTCTGAAGGTGTTTATCAGTTTTAGGAGTTCTGTGTTAGAATTTTTGGGGTCACTTATGTATACTATCATGTCATCAGCTAATAGGAGAGTTTGTCAGCCAATAGATGTTTTCCTCTTAAATAGAGACTGACACACAGCCAGCTTTGTAAATCCCCAGTCTAATTTAATGTGACCATTGAAAAATAGTTATGATTTGTCCTGAGTTTCCCTAAAATAATTAAAAAATTTAAGAATGCATAGAAAAACAAACATGCAAATTATAGTTAGAATTTATATAATTAGAAGTAACATTTAAAGATATATGTTCAAATATATATTCAAAAGCAGATGATGGGACTGAGAGAGTTTCTTCAAAATGAGAAAACAAAGGCTAGAGTTGTAGTTTACATAGAATAAGTCCGTAATTAAATGTCATTGCTGACTTTAAACTCTAAAACTCTTTATTGTCTCATGCTGTTGATTGTGCTGGCATTCTAGAATTTGTTATAATATCAACCTCTAGTATATTTCAATGTGTCACAATTCACAAACATTTGATGTATATTAGGCTCCCAAGAGCCTACTTTCATGTGTATAATAAACTGAATTACATATTGTATATTTTAATATAGCATGTTGTATATTTTAATATAGCAAAATACAAGATAATTTAGGAGAATTTCATGTTTATGTACAGTGAACAAGAAAAATTACTGCAGAAAGTCAGTAAAGCACAGCAGTAGGCTTTTAATAAGACAAAGTGATTGAAAGTTTTGCTATTAGAATGATTTTATTGTTTGTATTGACATCTGATGGTAAGCTTGGCCGAGATGTACACATCTGCTATCTCAACACTTAGAACGCTGAGGCAGGAGCATCACAATGTTCATGGCTAGCATAGGGTATACTAGTGAGACACGGAACTGTGACATCAGTTTTTTAATGTGTGCAGGTATGCATTATCACATTTCAGGGAGCAGGAGACATAACTATAGTTGTGTTTTACTCTCCTAGGCCCAGTCGATGCTGCAGTTGATGAAGCTTTTGCAGCAGGTGTGTGTACAATTGCATGCACTGTTGTTGGGTGGTAGACTCATACCTCAACATTTGGGTGACCCTTGATTTTCAACCAAAATTTCTCATGTTGCAGTTCTCTGTTGTGTTTTTTTCGTTTTATTTTAACAGAGGAAGCTTCATTTACAATGAAAATGTATTTTGATTTGCTATTAATACCTGAGCTTCATTGTTGCCATTATCATATTTCATCTGTTTTTTCACAGAGCCCAAATCCATTTTGAGTTTTCATAAGACAATGCTGAGTATCTTTAAGAAACAAAGTGCTTTTTCTTCTCTAAAAACTCATTATTATTTATTTTCTGTTTAAATAAAATAAACGTATTTACATACCAATCACAGTCCCCTCCACCACCTATCTGTCCTCCCACTCCCACCACCAACTTCTCACTGGCATCCACCCTTCAGAGAAGGTGAGGCCTCCCATGGGCAATCATCAAACTCTGCCACACCATTTGGGGCAGGAAAAGGCTCTCTCCCCTCTTTCTAGGCAGAGCTATGTATAGAGAATTGGCTCCAAAAAGCCAGTTCACACACTAGGGATAATTACTGATTTCACTGCCCGCACAACTATACACAGACCAAATCCCCAATTGTTCCCACATTCAAGGAGCCTGGTTTGGTCTTATACAGGTTCCCCAGCTGTCAGTCTGGAGTCAGCTCCTACCAGCCTGGATCAGCTGTTTCTGTGGGTTTCCCCAGCATGGTCCTGACCCCTTTGCTCCTATTATCCTTCTGTACAGCTGGACCCCCCAAGAGTTCAGCCTAGTGGTTCGATGTGGAGCTTTCTATCTGCTTCCATCAGTTACTGAGTGAAAGCCCTATCATATCAATTAAGATAGTTGTCTTCCTCCTGCTTACAGGAGAAGAACAATTAAGGTAACCTCTCCACTATTGCTTAGATTCTTCACTGGATTCATCCTTAGGGATTCCTGGCAATGACCCTAATGCTAGGTTTCTTGTTACTTCATAATGGTCCCCTTTATCAATTTCTCTTTCCTTGTTCTCCCTCTCTGTCCTTCTCACTCTCGACAGAAGGATTGCCTGTTAAAGGCTAACTTTACAATTAAAAGGAAGCCAACTATTTTTGGTTTTTGAGTATATTAATCTCTCTGAGAGACACGGGGAATGGCCTAGGCCCTACAATAAATGACTTGACAGACTTTGATGATCCCTCATGGACGGCCTCACCCTCCCTGGGGAGTGGCTGGGGTGTCTTTGGAAGTCATTGAATGAAGACAGAGATAGGGAACTGTGTAAAATAAAAAAAATTGTTTAAAAGCTCTTTTTTTTCTCTGATTTTATACAGTTTTCCTTACAAAACAGAAAAGTTGGTAAGCTAATGGTTACAGATAGATCAATTTATTTACTAAGAGGCTTTGGGGCTGATTTGCTTTGGTATTAACATATAATAATGGCATTGCTTTAGAAAAGTTGCTTTTTGTGGATTCCAGATCCCCTCTCCCAAATGAGCAAAATTACCATGTGCATTCCTTTCTTCCTCATTCAGACTTCTTGGTTGTTAATTACATTATCTCTACCCCTCTCAGCACTGTATTTTTCATTTGTCTTTGTTATAGGGCATTGAATATGAAACAGAAGCATTTAACTGAATAGATGATTCTCAAAGGAAGATGAAAATATGGAAAGCAAGCATGTGAAAAAAAAATATCAGAAACATATACACTGAAAATACACCAGGATAGAATTGCACTTCCTTGAGGATATTTTCAAAATCATAGAATGAAATAGGCTAGGGTGTGCAGTAAGAGGCATGCCGACACACTTGGTGAGGATGTGAAATAATACAGCCATTGTAGGGATATAGGAAAGCCCAGCCACTTTTCTTCTTGCTGTAAGAAAATAAGTGTGAAGAAGTGATTGAGGAATTGAGCAACAGAAAGAATAGAATCCTGTTAGTTTTTAACCAGATTGAAAGGAAATGGAGAGAAGTTTTATTCACTATAGTGATTTCAATGAAAATGTCCTCTATGTGTTCCTGTATTTAATCATTTGATGGCCTGTTGGTGGTGGTGGTGGTGGTGGTTTTGTGTGTGTGTGTATGTGAGTGTGTGTGTTAATCCAGTCTTCTTTTTCTACCATGTGAGACACAGTTATGAGGTCGCATCTCTTAATCAGCTCCTCAACAAAAACAAATATACTGCTGGCTACTTGACCATGGATTTCCAGCTTCCAGAATTGTTAGAAATGACAATGTATTTTCATAAACCTCTCTGTTTGTTACATGGTGTGGCTGTTTAGGATATAAATGTTATCTTTCTTGTGTGATTGTGTAGGATATAATAGCTTTAGAGCATATCTTGAGGAACATATACTATTCCTCACAACTCTAAAAAGAGTGTTTAAAAAGCTCTCTAAATGCCATGTATGGAGGAATTGGTACTGAGCATGAATATTCAGACTTACTGCTTCCCTGTGTGTCTGCTAGGGTAGGTGATGAAGGAATAAGTGTTGTTCTTTTGCTGCAGCTATTGCCTGTGAAAAACAAACATGATACTCAGCGCCCACATGGAGTTTATTGATACAGGGGACAGAAGGGGGGAGATAGATTGTGGACAACTGAAAGCAGGGGTGGGGTGTGCTTTAAAAGGGGGACTTGCTCATGAATAACTGAGTCCCCTGCACACACAGTTAAAGCGAGAGCAGCCAGGTAAAGCCTGACTGAGCAATGACATGGCCATGAGCATCTGCCCAAACTAGTGACACTGGGTCAGCAGACTGCTGGTTTCCAACAATAAGTTCATATCAGGTTTCTTTTCTGGTCTTCATTTGTCAGGAGATGAAAACAGAAGCTGATATGATTAGAAGACTGTTTGTCTTTTGCCCCCCCCACTTAATCAGTACCATAGATGAATGAATGAAAGTTAAATTATCAGGCATTTGCCTGTTGGGAGGGGGAGATAGCTTTATTCGGAGGCAGTAGTAACTGAGATACCTTTGTGAGAATTCTGAGCATAGGATGGATAAGACGAATTGCATGGGCATTAAAATAATAAAAGAGCTAATTCCCGTGTTCTTTCAAAATACCTTAAACACATCAGAAAGGATTACCTTAAATTTTTACAACCTTCCTAAAATGATTTTTTTCATTATCTACTATTTTTAGTAATAGACTTAAGCACTTTGTTCAATTGAATAGAGCAGTGAGTTATTTCCTGGGCAGAAATTTGACTCTAGATATTTAATTTTTAAGTTTTCTCTTAAGGAGGACAGATCACAAAGCCAAATTGCAAAAAGTTATATTATCTAAGGCTTCTCAGGTAGGCTAATGCTACCTGTAAGTTTGTATATGTTCTCCCAGATGGGAATGGGAAAATGTCTGTTTCACTTGCTTGTCTCATCTTTACAGGATTGCAAGCCATCATAGGTGTTTAATATCATGTCTCTTACTTAAATGTCATGCCTTCATCTTGCCATGATGACATCTTTTTATTTATATTAGGTTCTTCTTCTTCTTCTCCTTTTTTTTTTTTTTTTTTGAATATAACAACTGGCAGCCAATCCCCTATTTTCCATTTGCTAGTTTTCACATTGCATGCATCCTTGCTCAGCTAATACAAACAGATACACAGCACGTGTCTAAACTTCCATGTTTCCTTAGCTGTAGAATCACTACCAACCTGCACTAGAATTGTTTAACCTCTACATGTGAGCAAACACAACAAACTATCGGTCTTGACAGAAAATCCCACACATTGTCGGGGTTGTGTATTCTCTTTACCATGCACGTGATCTCTTGAAATACAATGTCTTTACAGTATTTCACAATCCACTTACTTCCCAAACCAAGAATAAGCGAGCAAAGCCTTGACCAGCAATTTGTGATGTAGAAGTAAGCATGCTTTTCCTAATGAGTCAACACAGTCCTCACTTTTCCAACCATCTTAATGTTTTTGCTGATAATGATACTTCAGATTTAATTTTAAGAGACGAATTTAAACAGGAAGCTCTCTACATCCTATTCCATATCCATCAAAATACAGTCTGAAGCCTGAGTAGTAGGACCCATATGAACACACACAATACAAAAATGTGGGTGATAACAGGGAACTTAAACGTGTTTATGTGATCTATCAATCAGTAGATTTTTTATCTTAGTCTTTCTATTGCTACTACCCTAGATGCAGATTTAAGTTCTCGCCACTCCTGCCATCTAGTGGCGATGGATGTTAAAAGTTTTTTATAAGGCAGACAGGTAATGATTGTGTGGGTATGTGTGGGGGGGTACATGAAGACCAAAATCCTATGGTCACTACAGTTTTTTTTTTGGTTCTCCTCCTCACACTCACCCTTCACCCTGACACCTTTTCCTCATTTGGCCATTTTAGATGTTCTTAGTGTGACCTGGCAGGAGATCTGGGCATCTCCAAATCACTTGAGTACTTGTGGACTATGTCAAATTTCTTCTGGCTTCTAGAACCACAGGCTTGTGGGCTTAGCAGCCAAGTTGAATCCTGTGCAGCTGTGAATAAGCCTTGGTTACCCGAAGAATGTGATAAGGGAGACAGAGGAACCCAGCTGGCTGGGACGCATACCTTCCTACAGGGAGAGCTGAGAACCACAGATCCAGGAGTCATCTCAAGATGGGATAAAATCCTTTGGGATGTCACCAGGTCACAGACATGCATGGTTTCTCAAACATCTGTTTAGGACTAAGGGTGCTTTGTCCTTGCTCCATGTCTTGTACTATGCAAGTTACACTGTGTTCATTTTCCTACAGGGACATCTGGGGAGCCACCATCCAGCCCAAGCAGCCTCAGCAAGAAGCAGACTTAGAAGTTGGAGAAGCTAAGCCCTCTGCTGCAAATGATTTCGAGTGAGGGAAATGAGTTATGAGATCACCCTGTCTATATAACTAAAGGAAGAACAGTGGACAATAGATATTTATTGTTGCATCTCAATGGTGACTGTGTTTGGTCCATAATGCCACAGTCAGCTTCATGCCAGTAAGATCTTGAATTCTAGGAAGCTGCACCAACAGGGTGTCCTTATATCTCTCAAAACATTCCAGAGGCAAAACCTGATTCCTGGGCAGGAGTGAGATGGGAACTATTACTATTCTGCTTTCTCCTTTAGAAACCATGAACCTGTGGCCAGAGTCACACAACACAGGGATTGAGACAGTAATATTAGTTCCAAGTATCCATTTGGACATTTGAAATACTAGCTGCTATGAATTGGTGGTGAGTCTTTGTATTTTACTGGCAAATGATTTTGTGCTGAAATAATCTTGAAGCATGTGGTTTGCCCTGATTCCACTTGGAACATTTTAGTTCATGCCTGCAAATCCTGGGACTCATCATTGCTCTTCTTGATCCTGTCGGAGATAATACAATTCTTTGAATTTCTTCAATCTGTTTGTCCTGTTTCTTCCCATCTAGGGTCTGCAACTCTCTCTCTCTCTCTCTCTCTCTCTCTCTCTCTCTCTCTCTCTCTGTCTGTCTGTCTGTCTCTCTCTCTGTGTGTGTATGTGTCTCTCTCTGTCTGTCACTCTCTCTGTCTGTCTCTCTCTCTCTGTGTGTGTGTGTATGTGTGTGTGTGTGTGTCTCTCTCAGTGTGTGTGTGTGTGTGTGTTTGTGTGTGTGTGTGTGTGTGTGTGTGTGTGCTGGGTCTCATATGTTGAAATGCAGATTATGTGCATGATGTTCTACACTCTGGGATCAAGTCTCCCTCAGAAAAAGACACATCCTTTTAGCTGTGAATCCCTCAGTACAGCAAATACAAACTCTCCTGCAGACAATCCATACCCAGTCTGATCCACGTGTCTGTTGACTCACTAGGAGTCTCTCCTAGGAGAAAGGGGAGCATTGAAATTAGCTTGAGATAGAGAAAAGCCAAGACAAGGATTACATAAAACCCTGACACACAACAGGTGAATTCTGGCCAAATGGAGGCCAGCAACAAAGAAGAAGGGTAAGTTGGTGAGCAAGAGGTTCTTTGTCAGTTTATTGTTCAGGTTCTGGCAGGCTCACTAAGTCCTCAGGCCTCTATATGCGTTGGGAATTCTGCTGCATTGATGTCATGCTGTTATTCAGACCAGCCATACCCACAACTTGGGATTCTCCAAAAAGTGCAGTCCTGAAGTTAGCTACATGATGCCTGTAACTGTAGCTGAAGATATCCAGAGTGTGCTAAATAAGTATCCCTCAATATTAGATATTTTATTATTATTGTCAACATATGGAATACTTTCACATATCATAATAAGAGAAATACATGACATTTTTATACTGTAGTTAAAGTGGAAATAAAGAGAAGAATTAGAATTACTTCTGAAATCATGCCAACACAACTTCTACCAGTTATTGTCTTTTGATAAAACCTTCTGTGTTCTTCCAGTTGCATCATGGTGTTCTGTAACTGATTCTTTTTCTCAGTGAGCTTGTTAATATGTCCTGTTAGTTCAGGGCTCTGTTTCAAAGCCGTTTCTATCAAAGAGCCATAAGAGAAACTGGAGGATACTAAGCTGTGCTTGATAAACAAAATAACAGTTATATAGACACACCTGTGCATGAGTACCTTATGTAGAAGTAAGAAGGAACTGACACAAACACATTCCAGGAAATTGAAATTGGGAATAATAGAAACTTGCCAGGCAAGGTAACAGCCAGGGAGGAAACAGGGAGCAAAAGTCATACACACAGAAGGGGAAAAGTCATGGAAGACTGTTGCTCTCAAAGAGTGAACAGGTGCTTCGTCACAATAAATGTTGCTGCACTCATGATGACAAATCCAACAAGGCAACAGCGAGCCAAGGGAGACATTAGGAGGGGCTACGACAAACACATTGTCCATGTTTATAAACTAAATCTTGGCACAGTTTGGCACTATGGACTTAAGGAAGAGACATCAAGAGAGGACAAGGGTGAAAGTTCAACCTCAGTTTCAATAGAGACCCAGGGTACTGGAGATGCTAGGACTGTGGATTTTCTACCAAGGACAGTAGCAGGAGTAGAGTGCAGCCAGCCTGAGGCTAATCAACAAGTTGTGAATGGTAGCATTGGAAAGTGGGACTAGGTCATGACTAAGTCCCAGAGGTCCCCGTAGGCCACAGAATATTATTTGTAGACTTGAAAGTAGCATAAGGTATAATAGTCATTTTGTTTCTGTATTTCAGTTTTCTTTATGGCTTAAAATGCGATCTATGATGGAGAAATTCCATAGATTGCTGAAAAGAATGTGTATTTCATCACTGTTGTTTGGAATATATTTTAGATGTCAAGTCATCTAATCTATTGTTCATTTAGCTTCCAAGCTTCTTGGTTTTTTGCTTCTTTGATTGATTGGTTTTTTGTTTTGAAGACACACTTACAATGCAATAGCGGGATACTTCATTCACCCACTATTGTATCTGGATGCATTTGTCCATTAATGTCAAGTAGTGTTCATTTTATGAAATTAAATTCACTGATGTTCACTGAACATATAATTACCAAAGTTTTGTGTTAAATTTTTTGCACATGTAATTAAAACATAGTGTATGTAGTGACTGTGTGTAACAGAGGAGAGAAGAAAGACCTATGGTGAGAGAAAGTGAGGACAATAGGGAATCAAATCAGGGCCTATGAACTTGTGAAAACTAGGCAAGAAGAAAAGAGTCCCATCCTTATATGCTGGCTAGAATTCATGGTACTCCTTCCTCAGCCTCTTAGTGTCTGGGGTTCCAGGATGTACCACCATGAACAGACCAGGTCTTTTTTTAAGACACAGAAACTGCATACATGGTACTTGGTGCTGCTATAGTTTGCAGTTTGTGTTCTGTCATTACTGAGGCATATGATGCTTGGGTACTCCTGGATGATGGTGAGTCTGACCAGAGGCTCATATGCAACAGACATTTTTTTCTTCTTTTATCATGTCCATAACATTTCCCTCTCCATTTCTCACTCCCTCCCTCTGTCCCTCCCTCTTAAACTTTCTGCCCTCTCACATGCACCATGACCATCCTCCCCCCCATATTCCCACCCCAGTTTCACATGTAGGGCAATGCCATCCACGTTAGGTCATGTTAATCTGTCAGGTCATTTGATGTAGGGACTAGGACTTCTCTTCTGTCTCTAGGTTAAGGCAGTATCCCTCCATGGGGGAAGTGTCCGCAAGGACATTTTGTGCACCAGGAATACATCCTGGTTCCACTCTCAGAGGTCCCATAGACTGCTCAGTCCTTCTAGCTGAGACCCATATTCAGGGGACCCTGAGTCATTCCCATGCTGGATACCAAGCTATCAGTGTTGGGGACCATTAGATTCTCCTTGTTCAGGCCAGATGTCTCTATGAGTTTCTGCAACCTGGTCTTGTCCTTTCCATCTAAATCTGGATTCTAGTTCGACTCAGTGTTTAGATATGGGTGTTTGCTTCAGTTTCCCACAGGTACTAGATGAGGGCTCCATGATTGTGGATAATTTAGTTGTTGATCTCACTATCACCGACCTTGAAAGGATAATAATCAACTTTATATGGAATACCAAAAGACCAGGATAGCCAAAACAACCCTATACAATAAAAGAACTTCAGGAGGCATCACCATTCCTGACTTTAAGCACTATTACAGAGCTATAGTTCTGAAAACAGCCTGGTATTGGCATAAAAATAGACAGGAAGACAAATGGAATCGAATTGAAAATCCTGATATTAATCCACGCACCTATGAACACCTGATTTTCGACAAAACAGCTAAAATTATACAATGGGGCAAAGACAGCATCTTCAACAAATGGTGCTGGCACAATTGGATGAGGGTGTGTAGAAGACTGCAGATAGACCCATGTCTGTTGCCATGCACAAAACTCAAGTCCAAATGGATCAAAGACCTCAACATCAATCCAGCCACATTGAACTTCTTAGAAGAGAAAGTAGGAGGTACCCTTGAACAAATTGGTATAGGAGACCGCTTCTTGAACATAACTCCAGGGGCACAGACACTGAAAGAAACAATTAATAAATGGGACCTCTTCAAACTTAGAAGCTTCTGTAAGGCAAAGGACACAGTTGACAAGACCAAATGGCAGCTCACTGACTGGGAAAAGATTTTCACTAATCCTATATCCGACAAAGGGCTGATCTCCAAAATATACAAAGAACTCAAGAAACTAGTCAACAAAACACCAAATAACCCTATTAAAAAATGGGGTACAGAACTGAAGAAAAAATTCTCAATGGAGGAAATCAAAAAGGCTGAAAGACACTTAAGAAAATGCTCCATATCCTTAGCTATCAGGGAAATGCAAATCAAAACAACTTTGAGATACCATCTTACACCTGCCAGGATGGCTAAAATTAGAAACACCAGTGATGACTTATGTTGGAGAGGATGTGGAGAAAGTGGAACACTCCTCCACTGCTGGTGGGAGTGCAAACTCATACAGCCATTTTGGAGATCAGTATGGCGGTTCCTCAGGAAAATGGGAATTAGTTTACCACAGGACCTGGCAATCCCCCTCTTAGGCATATACCCAAAGGATTCACATCAATGCAACAAAGACATCTGTTCAACTATGTTCATAGCAGCACTATTTGTAATAGCAAGAACCTGGAAGCAACCTAGATGCCCTTCAATTGAAGAATGGTTAATGAAGATGTGGCACATCTACACAATGGAATACTACTCTGCCGAAAAAAATAATGGTATCTTGAAATTTGTAGGCAAGTGGATGGCACTTGAAGAAACCATCCTGAATGAGGTAACCCTGTCACAAAAGGAGAAACACAGTATGTACTCACTAATATATGGATTTTAGAACTAGATCAAATGATCACCAGCCTATAATTCACATCACCAAAGGAACTATGATACAATTTGTATTATAAGAGATTCATATAAAGTCCCTCACAGAACTGGGAAGGGACAAGTCCCCCAGACCTCAGGTAAAGTGGGGGAGGACAGCTAATGGAGAGAGAAGTAGGAGAAAATGAGAGGGAGGAGAGGAAGGCATGTGCGACCAGGAGGATTGAGCCTGGTTAGGAATGGAAAATAGGAAAGAGAGATAGAGACAGAGAGAGACAGAGAGAGAGAACATAAAAGAGGGAGCCAATATTGGTTTGAAGATAAAGTTGAACACAAAGAAAGGTAGAGGGAACTACAAGACTGCTCCCAACTAACAATCTCAGCTTCCGTGGAAAGGCTATCATGAATGCCCTTCCCGGAGAGTGAGATCAACAATTAACTTCCCCATGGAGTCCTCAACTAATGCCTGTTGAAAATATGAGCAAACACCCATACATAAACACTGAGTCGAACTAGAACCCAGAAGCAGATGGAGAGGACAAGACCATGCGGTAGAAGTACATAGAGACAGCTTACCTGAACAAGGAGGAGCTAAGGGCCACTAGACTGATAGCTGGGAAGCCAACAGGGGACTGACTCGGACCCCCCTGAATATGGGTCTCAGCCAGAAGGTCTGAGCAGTCTAAGAGACCTCAGACAGTGGAGCCAGGATGTATCCCTGGTGCACAAAAGGACTTTGCAAACATATCCCCCATGGAGGGATAACTGCCTTATTCTTGAGATAGGAGAGAAGCCCTAGTCCCTACTTCACAGGACCTGTCAGATCTACATGACCCCAACTGGATGGCATTCCCCTACATATGGTATTGTGGTGGCGGGTTGGGAAAATGAAAAGATGTGGATTCCTTCCAGACTAATGTGGTTTGATCACACCAGACCGCCTGAAACAGAGTACAAGCTGATCCTACATTCCAAACAGCTGGACAAAACAGCCCTGCAGACTACAGCTAGGATATCTGAATCTTCTTCGAATCCCCCAAGACAGCGCCCCTTACCAGCAGGAAGTAGTTTGGAAAGAACGACGCCCAAATTCCCAAATATTGTGTATAAATGTTTGTTTTCATTTAATTGGACTTTGTTATATAAAATTAAATAAAAAAAAAATAAAAAAATAGCGCATTAGTACATAGTTCTTATCCTGTTGCTGAATGGTTTTCACAGCATCCTATATTCATCTTGTATAGCAATTCAAAATTCTTTCCCTTGTAATTTAGGTGTGCTTTAATTAACTAGATTTATTTTCCCTTTTCACCCCATGTAAGCCCCTGTCAACAAGTCACTGTTATTACTCCTTAGAGAATTGTTCTTGTCACAGAACCTTTCCAGAAGGTCAAAGGTTTTAACTGTTAATGATCATCCATGTCAAATCTGGGTTCTCCCCAGGTGCTCAGAAGCACTTCTGACTCATTGAATTCAGACTACACAGGTGTTGCTTCTCTAATAGTCTTATTTCCTCTGCTAGCTAATGAAATTTCTGAGAACATAGATGCTCTCTCTCTCTTTCTTTCTTTCTCTCTCTCTCCCCCTCAGTGTGTGTGTGTGTGTGTGTATGCAGATTCTTCAGTGTTTAGACAGTGTGTCTATTGTTATGAGCAGTATACTACCTGTCAATTACATACTTAAACCAATTGTCCAGATGCATACAAAAATGATGTTGTAAAGTATTGATGATAAAAATTAGTTGCTTTCACTAAAGCTTCACAGGGCTTTAAGGTAAAGTTCTGTGAAACATTTTTTTCTGGAAAGTGAGCATTCCTGGGTATACAAGAGATTAGCAAATACAATTTAATTCACATGAGTATGACAGTGAGTCATTGTCAAAAAAAAAAAAACAAAGATTCAGAGCAGCACAATTGTGGGGGATTGAGAAACAAAATTAATGCAAAGTTCTTAATTGTTTTACTATAGACTTCAATATCCCAGGATGAATGTCATCTTCTGCTTTCAATAGGATCACAGACAGCAAAAAGATGCTGTGAAACTTGAGTTTGCAGAAGAAAATGTGGCAGGAGAGGAAGCAAGGTTTTTGTCCATTTGCCCTCAGGCAGCTTTTCAGAACAATGGTAAATTTTTATTGTGGAACACATTATAGTATTATACACTCCATATTTACATACGTGTTTTTCTTAAAACTCTGTGCATTTGATGACATAGGGAATTTCATGTTCATCTTCTTGTTCAGGTTTCTCCTCGTTAAAGTGACAGTCCAGACTCCTCATCTCTTTTGTCTTTATCATTTGTCATATTTATGTTTCTAAATTGTTTTAAACTTAATGATGTAACATTGATATATTTAGTGATTCTACAACCAC
Organism: Phodopus roborovskii; assembly: GCF_943737965.1. Classification (NCBI taxonomy): domain Eukaryota; kingdom Metazoa; phylum Chordata; class Mammalia; order Rodentia; family Cricetidae; genus Phodopus; species Phodopus roborovskii. Next base: position 267,955 of record NW_026125717.1, read on the forward strand.
AATGATAGAAAAAGTGATCTTGATTCATACGGTATTTTTTAATAAGAATAAAAGTCATCAATATAATATGTTTGTAAAGATAACTAGTATTTTATGTACACACAAGTAATTCTGCTTTGTCACCAAGAAACTTGTACCCAATTGTGATTTTGATTTTGTTCCTGTGGCACAGACATCAGACATGAGACCGAGGTGTCTTCTCTGACAGAGAGTGAAGAAAGTAAAGAACATGAAAATCCAGTTGAGGGGATAGAGAGCCCTCATACTTATAATCTATGACAAAATCCTGTTCTCTCAGCCTTCAAAGGTCATGGGAACCACACCACTCCTCACCACCCACTGGTCTCTGCTTTTTCAGCTGGACTAATGAATCTAGTTCTTTCATAGGGTCTGTTCCTCATACAGTCAACTCAGTGCCAGCGTTTTGCTCCTTTAAACTTCAGACAGAACACCATACTGCAGTGTTGTTTTGTTCTGCGCAATAGGACTCTGTGACAGTCTTGACTATTCTCACATACTCAGTGTCACTGTTCTCAGGATTAGCATCTTCCTTGCAGTTCTTACATATATCAGTCTGCTTCTGCTTAAGAGTTTGCCTGATACTTCCTTCCAATTGGCATGGATTCAGCACTCCCTGACATGTCCAACACTGTCACCCTGTGAATCCTCAATTATAAACATTGTCTTGAGGGGTTTGGGTTACCTTAAAAGAATTAGTATTGACAATGATGGAGAAACATAAACCTGTAGGACGAAGTGGGTGCCTTGGGTTATTAGGAAGTTGTTTTATTCTAAGGATTCATAATTCCTTGCATGTAGTAGAAACTTAGGATATCCTTGATGAATGTTTTGTAATTTACTTTGGAAGTATGCTTTAGATGTGTATAAAGTGGCTGTTCTTGTGCATTTCAATGTAATTTTGAAGCAAGCATTATTCACAAGTATTTATTCAAAGAAAAATACTGTTGGCATCTATAAACTAGTGACATAAGAAAAGTTCTGGAATTGAAGGCAATGTCTCTCTAACAACTTTATTGCTCATAGCTGTAATGTTGCTACTAGTGCACCGGGAAAATTCAATAAAGGGTAATTACATGTAATAAAGATACATGTACTAGACATCTTATTGGTAATAGAGAGAATATCTTATGATCCCTTGTTTTTTGGTTGAGAATATGAAATTTGACTTCAATTGTTAAAGGATGAAATCAGATAGAAAGGGACCAGTGGGCACATCAGGTCTAAAAGTAGCATTTAATTCAGTGATAACCAAACTAGCCTTTTTCAATTTGGGGTAAAAAGCAATAAAGCTTACAGAATGAACTCATTGCCCATGAAAATGAACTCATTGCCCATGAAGTGTCAGGATATCGGGTATTGCACTAAACAGCAGTAAATATTTTACCATAGAGAGAGGAGAATTTATCAAAGATATCGTTATGATATTTGATGTTGTAGCATTGTTTGTATTGCAATCAAAAGCTGTGGTAAAGCTAGACAATGACGTCATTTGTTTATGGTCAGTTTTAGTAAGGACAAAATGTGAGAGAGAATAGGCGAAAAAATGTAGAACAGAATAGAAAAATAAAGAAATTGAAAAAAATTGCATAGTGGAACAAAGAAGGCAGTATGGATACATGTGAATAGGGAGAGGCTAATTTTATTTCCCATAATTTCCCTCTATGTAAGGCTTAGATATGAATTTGTGTGGCAATCAGCATCTTTAGAAGCCCAGCTTTGCCTACCATTGTGCAACCTGAGGAACTGAGCAAGGTCCCTGCATGGAAGATGGTTTGTGCATCACTTTCCAGACATGGAGACTTTGATGAATACACAGTACTTTTCCTGTCTATCCTCCCCATGCCATTTTTTTTTTTAGCAATCTTAGACCATTTCCAGGGCAGCCTCAAGCTAAATGTGTAATCCAAGATCACTTCAGAAAAGGATGATTGTTCCCTACTGGTTTTAGGTTGGTATAAATCATTTCATAATATATACTATAATGACAAACTATTTCTAAAAAGTTTATTTTTGTGTATTATGTAAATGAATATTATCAGTGGAACAACTTGCCAAACCATTTACCAAGAAAGGTAATTTGAAGGCTCTAGGTCTTATTTTTGGTTTTCTTTGGTGTGATTAAGCAGCTCAAATTTAAGTAGTGGGGGTGATTATTTGTTTAATAGAATATAAATTTTATAAAAAAGGAAATTTAGACAAGAGAAATGGTTCAGTATACAAAGTGGTTTTTGAGCAAGCAAAGTTCAGGTCTCCTACACCCATATAAGAATCCAGGCCTGGTGGTGTGAATCTGTAATCACATACCAGGGAGACATAAATGGAGACAGGAAGATGCCTGGAATTTTTTGGCCAGACCACCTAGCCAACACTATTGATCTACTATTTCAGTGATGAGTAACACAGGACAGTACCTGCAGTCAACCTCTCATATCCTATGCACACACTCAGGCAAGGACACCTGCACACACACACATACACACACACACACACACACACACACACACACACACACACACTACTCATCAACATACTGAGAGAAATTAATCATGGATCATAGGAAAACACTTGTAGATCAAGTTGGGAAACAAACATAAGTTGTTATACCCTTTTGAAGTTTTATTATGGCTGTGAGTTTAGTATTACTAAAATCCAAGGTAGATATTTTTCTTGATGTTTGAAGCCTGAAGTGAAGCCTGCTGTGTCTTTGACTGTATTAAGAAGAGGTGCATGAGTTAGTCCTATGCTGGATTCCCAGCTATCAGTCTGGGGGGCCCGTTAGCTCCTCCTTGTTCAGGCCAGCTTTCTCTATGTGTTTCTGCAATGACATGACAGATTTACATGACCCTCCCCCCGATGGCATTGCCCTACATGTGGAATTGGGGTGGCAGGAGAGGAGGGGAGGGTGGTCAGAGTGCATGTGAGGGGGCAGAGAGGTTAAATGAGAGGGAGAGAGCGGGAGGGAACTGGGATCCACATGTAAAATAAAAAAATAAATTCTTTAAAAAAGAAGATGTGCGATGATTTTGTTTTCTTAAGAATTATATGGTGATAAGGATTTAATAGCTAGTACTGTATCATTCATATTGTTATTAGTGGTTTACATTGATGTTATTAACAAGAGTTCACTATAGTTCACCCATTATTGATATATATATATATACATATATATATATATATGTAATTTTGATGAGATGATGGTGTTTTATATGTTGAAGTCCAATGTTAGACACATTATATAATATTAAAATATATTAAAGGTGACAGTTAACTTTTACATTTTTCTTTCTTCCACAGCAGCTGAAAGTATTTGTTACTCTTTTATCCCTAAATGTTTTAATACTCATCCAGTCTCTAATAGCTTTCATAAGTGTTTAACATTTTTGTGATAACTGTGTTGTTGTTTTATTTTTTGTTGGGTATGTTTTAAAAAATAAATCAAAGTGAAAAAGGCACCCAGGATTAAACATCGTTTCAAAAATGAACTTAAATAAGAAAGGTACACTGCTGTGGATGATAAGTGAATTGTATGAATATGTGGCACTTGTCTATGGGACTCCTCGTGGTGATATGCAAATGATTGAAGGCAAGAAAGCATCAGCCTCTGAAATTTAGATTATTTCCATTCTTTCCCTTATAGATAATGCTACAAACCACAGTCAGAGCTAAATATTTCAGCCCAAGCTAATTATCTTTGTGTAAATGTAAGGTTCCAGGTAAGCCATGAAGGATGATACTCTTGACCTCCTTGTGTGTGTCCTGCCTGAGACATTTGAAATGTCTTAATAATCTGAGCACCTGCCTCACTCTCCGTCCTCTGACTCTGAGCTGATTTTCTTTCTGTCAGACAATTTCATTTCTTTGTCTGGATTGAGAAACATCCAGTTTCTCTTTAGAACAATAGTAATTCTCTATTAAGGACATCACAAGTGTCCTTTGTTTTGTCACTCCATTTTAGTGATGTTTGAGTTAAATATAATGAGCCAGTGCTTTAATAATAATAGAAAAAGCCTTAGATGATAATTCTGCTTTCTCTCCCACCCACCCTCATAGCTTGGTATGTACTGAAAAAGAAAAGCCTGACCAGATGCACAGACTTCCAAGAAGTCTAAACAAATTTCAAGCTGTGTACAAGATGAACACAATTCGAATATAAATGAAGGAACTGATGAGATGTCCAAGAATGTTCTTCAAGGTTTAGAATCAGATGGGAATCCTGATTCCACCAAAATGAGCATTCTTCCCAGTGAACAAACAGATAAGCCTATTAAGGTCCTGGCTGAGGTGAGTGCTTCCAGTTTTTCAGGATATTTCTTAATGGAAAGTCAGTGTAGAGAGTGTGGCCTACAGGACACCCTGCAGTTCACTGATGACTTTTGTCCTTTTTTGCAAATTTTAGCACTATAATAGTAGTTAAACCTAAAATATTAATAAAATCAGAGGGAGCTTTGTGGACTTCAATAGATATTTATTGAGCACTCACAGTGCAGAAATGAAGAATGCAAATGGAAAAAACAGGTGTACTACTATCAGGCCCATGCCCACAAGAGTGCACAGCCTTCTCAAGAGTAAAGGGTGTTAAGAGCACTTGCCTGTTATGATGGTCCTGCAGACATGTCAGTCCCAAATAATGTACAGAAGCTCTATTGATTATAAATCTGTTGGCCTTTTACTAGTGTTTCTTATTGCCTAGCTCTGTCTTTAGTACTAAATATTAACTACTTAAATACTTAAAAAAATATTTCTATTAGTCTAAGTGTTCCATGTGGTCTTGTCTTACCAGAGAAAGGCTCCAGATCTCTTCTCTCTTTTCCTACATCTTGACTCCTCTACTACATCTCCCAAAATACTTCCTGACTCCTAGTAGTCCTGCCTGGGCATGGCTGTGACTAAGATAAACATCCTAAAGATTTTGGGTACCATTATCAATTGTGGTGCTAAAGCATTTATGAAAGCTCTTTAGGTTGGTGCAACTATTTCTGTGATCACACAATTGGATTTCAGCTTTTCCATGCTCCCTAGCATCAGAGAATGCAATTTTGAGCACAAAACACGATGATGAACAGTGTACTGAAGAGCCTTCCTCTGGGGGCTTCTCAAATGTGTCTGTCAACTAGAGTAGCCTGTTGACTGGGCTATCAAAGTGAACTTCCTTTCATATTGGAGAATAGCAGACATATATAGAGGAGAGGAACGCCAATGAGGTGATGAAAAAGCCTTTTCAGGGGCTGAGGAGATGGTGTAGCTCTAAAGTGCTTGCTGTTCAAGCATGAGGTCCTGGATTTGGTTCCTCAGCACCCATGTTAAATCCAGGTGTGATTCTTAGTTTCTGTAATCACAGCACTGGGGAGGCTAAGAGAGGAGCTGAATGAGTGAGTTTCAGATTCCAACTCCCTATCTAAAAATATTAAGATGGGGAGTGATTAAAAAAGACACCAGACATTTCACTTTGACCTCACATACATACATTGAAAGCCACAGCAGTCCATGGCCTGTCTGATTACCCTTTATATGGAGCAGCAGTATGAGGGATATTAGTGGTGATTGGGAGAGAAAAGGTGCATTGTAAGCTCTCGGGTTTTTAAGGAATTATTAACACATGAACTCATTATATGTCTTTTTGATGAGGAAAGTGTTTGCCACAGAAATATGAGCGTGGATCCTTAGCAATCACATAGAATGTATTTAAGTATCCCTCCCTCCCTCCCTCACTCCCTCTCTCTCTCTCTCTCTCTCTCACATACACACACACACAATCTCTCTCTCTCTCCTCCTGCCTCTCTCCTCTCTCTCATTCTCTCTCTGTCTCTCTCTCTCTTTCTCTCTCTCTCTCTCTCTCTCTCTCTCTCTGTGTGTGTGGGTGTGTGTGTGTATTCTTGCACTGGGGAGGTAGAGACAGCGGATCCTTAGTGTTAGCTATCCCGTAATTGTAGCTGAATTTTAAGTCCTCATGCTTAGAGAAATACTATTGTCAGGTAAATTGCATTTAGTTTAAGTCCATAATAAATGAATCAGTAAACTTTATTTGTACAGATAAATAAATGGCTGCTGTTTTGTGACAATAGCAGGGAAGCCTACAAATTTACTAAGGATATAGTGTTTAAACTACTTTTGATAGCAGTGTTTTATATTGTAAAAAGTAACCCGCTTTACTAACAAAGTTTTCCTGCTTGTACTTCTCATTGTTTATGATAATTAACAAAACAAGTTATCTCCTTTTTATCATGCAGAAATCCTGTTTATGCTGATAAGTTATATACTGATACATATATCTCATAAATAAAGCTAATTTCTATCCTACAGAACTTGCAGGAGCTTGGAGTTTTTTTAATGGACTTTGCTTTGGTCTTGAAGTTTCATCCCTCTCCCTGAGGAATGTTGCTGGTATTAAAGTAATAAAAATCATGAATCAATTTAGGAAGAAGAATTTGGCCTTGATAATTCTCATTATGAGCAAGGAGCTCTTTGCAGTCACACCCTGTGGAGATGAGGGAAAATGAAGTGGCTGGAAAACAGCTTGAGATTGAAGATAGTACTCAACAGCTAGAAGGAATGAGGGCCACATGTGGGACTGAACTCTTGCAGTGGGTGCATTCACCTCCTGTGGCTTTGCTTCGTTACACACGTGAATGGTAGTGTGTGTGTATGTTCTTAACACATAGGGCTTTCAATGGCAACCGCGGTCATTTCATAATTTTGTTCCTGTACATAGATAGCATCAACAAGCACATTTATAATAAGGATTGCAGGATCACAGCTGTAATATTCAGACTTTCAAAATTTAACTGTGTCAAGGCTAGAGTGAAAACACTCCTCTAACACAAATGTCTATTTTTTTTTTTTTTTTTTTTTTTTTTTTTTGGTAATCAGCCTGAGAGAAAAGTTGTGAACAGCACAAAAAAGTATGATTTAAACTAAATTAAGAATGTCAGCAAACCTTTGTAATTCATCTCACTTGTTACAGTGACACCTGCTGTGCATAGAAGTCACAATGTAGTGGGACACTGGCAAAATGACAGCATACTTCCATTCCATCCTCTTCAGAAAAAAAGCTGGGGCTAAATGTGTCTGTTGGTGTTGCCTAGAGTCACATCTGTGTACTCCAAAGTGTAAAGACGATTCTTCTATAAGAACAAACAGAAAAGTCAACCTAAATATATTCTTGTCCTTAATGCACATACATGTTTTCAAAGTCAGTTTTGAAATGAAACTAATTTGGACAGGCCAGTAGCTTTCATGAAAGATTACTTAACTGTTTAAAAACACCCTAAAAGATATTATTCACTGTTTCACTCATTTTCCTTAGTTATATAAATTAGAATCTGCCATGAAACATCGAGAGAGCATCATTACTCATCTAACTGCTCATCTGCAAGAATCAGGAAAAGAGACAGCTGAAATGATTTAAACAGTTTTCCAATTGAGAGTACAAAGTAACAAATTGCAAATTCAATTCCAGCTTGTAAGTAGTATGAATACAAATAAGTGAATTGGTTTTTAAGAAACGAATTATATACTTTATCCCATTCATGGGCAAATCAAACCTTACTATGAAGCCATTTACTGTTTTTAGTGTACTAATAGAAGTACTTTATTGTACTACTTTAGCATACTGGAAACACTAGTACCTTTGTGTTGATTTTAGTAACCAAAAATTAATTGATTGAGACAGAGTTTCTCTGTGTAGCTTCTGAGACTTTCCTGGAAACTCACTATGTAGATTAGGCTAGTCTCTTTAGAGAGATCCTACTCCTGCATCTACTTCCTCAGTCCTGGGATTAAAGGCATATGCTGTCAACACTGCACATCATTCCCAGGAATTGTATTACCTATTTCATGGTTGGTTTCCTGCTATTATTTAAACGCTTTATTTCTATTCTGTAAGTCTACAACATCTTACCAGGGTGGACTGAATGGAGTTTTGCAGATATCACTCTGTAGTTGCATTGGACCTTTAAAGTCCTGGCATGGTTTTAGTCATGTTATAAATGGTATTTGGATCTACACCTTACATTCACTTTAAGTTTACCTTGGGAATCCTCCCTGAATAGTTTAATGTCAAGCTAGAATTATCCTAAAGAAGGGAACCACAATTGTGAAAATGCATCCATAATATTGGGCTGTGAGGCATTTTCCTAATTAGTGATTGGTGTGTGAAGGCTCAGCCCATTATGAGTGGTACCATTCTGGGTAGTGGTCATGCCTTCTTCAATGCATGGTAATGCCACCAGAAACTGAGAGAATTGAATCTGAGATTGATGCTCTGTGAAAAACCAGGAAGATCTTGAGTTTAAACATGAACCAGAGATTAGATATTATTCAATGAACTTGAAATGCTAGAAAAAGAAAAGAATGAGATTCTAAACAATGTCAAAATCCTAAGAAATCAAACTGGAGCAATTGCAAAGCCAACTCTTCTCCAGTCATGAAGACGAACTCTCCAAGTTTCAAGATCTAGAAATTGAATTTCAAATAAATATTGAAAAACTTAGATAATTAGGAATTTGCCACAAAAATCAGATAGATGTGTCAGAAATTGGAGTCTTTAAAAATATGGAAAGCTTGTAGTGTGAAAACCACAACTTGATGAGTAAGCAGAATCAATTAACATTAGAAATTTCTGAGCTAAGAGATTTACAGCACTCACATATTGATTTGAAATCAGAACAAAAGACTCTTCAGATTAATGAGCTTAAAAAGAAATTGATATCCTCAAACTGGAAGAGAAGGAAAAGTGGACACTTGAACAGGGATTTCAGGAGTTACAACTCATAACTGAGTTAGAAAAACTGCCACAGTCATTGGTAGTTTTGATCTTAGCCATTCTGATCAATGTAAGATGGAATCTCAGAGTGGTTTGATTTGCATTTCCCTGATGACTAAGGATGTTGAACATTTCATTAAGTGTCTTTCTGCCATTTGAGATACTTTTGTTGAGAATTCTCTGTTTAGATCTTTACCCCATTTTTAATTGGATTATATAATATTTTAATTTCTAGTTTCTTAAGTTCTTTGTATATTTTGTAGATAAGCCCTCAGTCAAATGTTGGCTTGGTGAAGATATTTTTCATTTTGTAGGGAGCCATTTTGTCATGTTGACTGTCTTCTTTGCATTTCAGAACCTTCTCAGTTTCAGCAGGTCCCATTTATTAATTTTTGCTCTCATAGTTTATGTGACTGGTGTCTACTTAGGAAGTGATCCGTGTGCCTATGCGTTCAAATGTATTTCTACTTTTTGGTGTGGATGGATTTATATTACATCTTTGATCCATTTGAACTTGACTTTCATGCATAGCATTAGATATGGATTCACTTGCATTCTTCTACATGGTGACTGCCAGATGTACTAGCACCATTTGTTGAATATGTTTTCTTTCTTGATTTTATAATTTTACCTTCTTTGTCAAAAATCAGGTGTTTATAGGCTCGTGTGTTGATATCAGGCTCTTGGATTAAATTCCATTCGTCTACCGGTCTGTTTTTATGCAAATACCAAGTTGTTTCCATCACTAGATCTCTATGGTAGAGTTGGAAGTCAGTGATTGTGATGCCCCAGAATATCATTTAGTTTGAAAAACTATTTTGGCTATTCTGGGTTTTTTGTTTTTCCCTTTGAAGTTGAGTATTTTTCAATCAAGTTCTGTGAAGATTTGTGCTGGCGTTTTGAATCTGTAGATTACTTTTGGTAGCATTGCCATTTTCACTGTGTTTATCCTACATATCCAAGAGCATGGGCGATCTTTCCATTTCCTGATATATTCTGTAAATTCTTTCTTTAAAGACTTCAAGTCTTTGACATGTATTCCTTTCACTTGTTTTGTTACAGTTACCCTCAAGACATTTTATGCTATTTGTGACTTTTGTGAAGAGTGATGATTCTCTGATTTCCTTCTCATCCTATTCGTCATCTGTATGTAGAATGGCTACTGATTGTTTTTTAGTTAATCTTGTTCCTGCTACATTACATGAAGTGTTTATCAGTTGTAGGAGCTCTCTTTTAGAAGATTTGGGGTCACTTTTGTACCCTATCATATCTTCAGCAAATAGGGAGAGTTTGACTTAGTCTTTTCCAAATTGGATCCATTTGATCTCCTTTGCTGTCTTCTTGTTAGAGCTAGAACATTGAGTACTATGTTGAATAGACATGGAGAGAGTAGACAGCCTTGTCTTGTTCCTGATTCCATTAGCATTGCTTTGAGTTTCATTTGGATATTGGCTGTTGGGTTACAGTATATTTCCTTTTTCACGTTTAGGTATTTACAATTAGTAATGGGTAATTTTAAGTCTCCAGTAGAATTCCTCTTCTGAAAATGTCAGAGTTGAAGAATCATTTAAGAAGGAAGCTAAGTTTTCAATTCAAGATTCTTTGGTTTTTTAATTTGATAAGATTTAACTTGTACTTGAATGTCATGAATTGTTTGTGTTGATATCATCTTCAGACAGACCATCCAGTGTTTTCTAGTGACAGTTGATTGTTCGATTAGTAGGTAATAAAGTGTTTTAGTTGATTGTTCGATTAGTATGTAATAAAGTGGTTTAGTGAGCAATGATCACTTTTTCTGAAAAGAAGAGAATGGTAGACATATTGAAAATTAGTGTTTTAATTAATTGATTTATTTTCAGGCACAGGGGCTGAAACCCAGGTCCTGGACATACTAGCCAAGGCACCTTACCCCTGAACTATGTCCCTGTGCAAAAAAAAAAGTGAAGACTCATTTATGGAAGTTTTTTTCAAGTTTGCAATGATGTATGTAATGGACAAGCATATGGTTGTATTTGCTGTGTTGGAGTGTAGATCAATGATATATACCTTATTATAGAATAGAAATAGCGAATCTTTTAAATTGATCTGAAACAGTTACTTTGCACAATGGATAATAAATTTGGAAGAAATTAAAGGGTGTCTTGTTTTAGGGATGCTTCTATTTGGAACAGTTAACGCTGACAGTACTATTTACACATGTACAGTGAATAGCTCACATGTACTATATCTTCTGCTAGGTAATAAGAAAGAGATGTTCCAAGTGCTCATTGGAAGACTTCAAAGGCAGAAACTGAGGAATGCTGCTGTTTTATAGAAGTAACATATTAATCCCCAAGCGGAATTCCTGGAATCCAGTTGCAGAGAGGGAGGAGTAATGAGCAAAAGGGTCAAGACCAGGGTACAGAAACCCATAGATACAGCTGACCTGAACAAGGGGGAGCACAAGGACTCCAAGACTGATAGCTGATAAACCACTATAGGATCAACAGTGACCCCCTGAATGCAGGTCTCAGTTAGAAGTCCTGGGCAGTCTATAGGACCTATGGAAGTAGAACCAGGATGTATCCCTGGTGCACAAAAGAACTTCAGGATAACATCTCCCATGGAAGGATATTACCTTAACCTAGAGACACCTGGGCAGGTCTAGGCCCTACCAAAAATGACTTGACAGATTATGATGATCCCTCCTGGAAGGATTCACTCTCCATGGGTAGTGGATGGGGGATGGGATGGGGAAGACTGGGTCTGGGGAGGATGGGAAGGAGAGGGATCAGGGATCCATATGTAAAATAAGATAAAAAAGTGGTTTTGGACAAGAGGTGCCAAAGTTTACAATGCTAATGATTTACTGAGCAGAACCAGACACCCGTGTATTCCTGAATCTCTTATATATAGAGCTGTACTTAAAAGTTGTTCCCGAGTTCTAAGCTTTAAATGACCAATTGGCCTTTTCTCTGATAGCCATTTGGGAACAAAAGGAATTAGTGCTAGGGATGGGACTCCATGACTTAGTACTCACCTTTTATGATTAAGGTTTTCTTGGATTCCATCTCTGTGAGCACAGAAAAAGAGCAAAGAAACTCAGATCTGTTGCATCCCCAGCAGAGTAGAAGGAACCAGGATTGCTTTTGTCAGACTGGAACTAGTTAAAATTTTTGGATTGCAGTCTGTTCATTAAGGGTGCCCTGGGATAAAATGCTACCTTTGTAGCTGTGCTCAACCCTAACCCTAACCCTAACCCTAACCCTAACCCTAACCCTAACCCTAACCCTAACCCTAACCCTAACCTATGTTCAGTCACTAACCCACAGTGTGGTTTAACATTAAAGAATGCAAGAAATAGTAGCAACAATTTGCTTTTAAATCTTTTTAATAATTGATGGTTATTTCCAGTTGTGTGAGAGACAAAGATAAAATTAACTTGCATGTTTTATCAAGTCAGGAACATGAAACAGTACTTTAAATGATAGTGGAGATATGAGTTGCTCTGCAGATCACTGTGTTGCATATTTTTAGCACTGTGTATGGGCAGGCCACAGAAAACATGCTTGAATATTATAGAAAGCACACTAGTATAATCTCTCCCTTGATAGATTATCATTTTCAGAGATGTGTGGCAGACCTCTCTACTTCTTGGTTTTGAACTTCTTGTGATGTTTGTTTCAGGACAGCTGATATAGTCATGAGATAGTTTCAAGGTAGAGTGTATGAGACATGATAGTGGGTAAACACTCTTCATGATATATTTCAATATTAAAAGGAAACAGAAATGAAGGCCTCATTTTGTGTAATTAAGATTGTCAATCTCTCCCTGATAAGCGAATAATGTCATGTCAAAGAGATATATGATTTTCTGCAGATGGATTTCGTATGTGGAGGAAGATGGAAATAAGAATCCATTCATACTCTTTTGACCCCTTTCCTCTAGATTAATAATGTTTTAATAATATTTAGAAGTAATCAAAATTTTAATTAAAATTTAATTTTTTAATAGACTTTGCATGCATTTTTTGATGAACACTGTTGTCCTTTAAAATATGAAAATAAAATAGATGAGAAAGAGAATTCTGGTGTTTACCATATAATTACAAGGCTGACATTCTGAGAACACAGATATAAAGTTGAAGGTAAACAGCTTACCATCCTATTAAGTAGTATTCATTTTGCATAAACTTTGCTTGAATCACAACTTAATTATAGAGAAAATTTCTATCTTAGTATCTTATCTTCAGGCATATAGTTTATATTTAGAGTACACTTTTATTGTAGTCCTTATAGTTTAACAATCATATTATGCAGATAATTGAACTATTCTACCTTTCCTTGATACTTTCTCCTCTGTTCCTCTGTTCCCAAATATTTCTTTATTTTACTTCGTATGACCTGAAAATTTTCTGGATTTCCTCTGTGTCTGTTGTTATGTTCCCCATTTCGTTTCTGATTTTGTTAATTTGCATGTTCTGTCTCTGCTTTTTCATTAATTTGAATAAAGATTTGTCTATCTTGTTGATTTTCTCAAAAAACCAACTCTTTGTTGCATTGATTTTTTGTATTGTTTTCCTGGTTTCTATTTTGTTGATTTCAGCCCTCAAGTTGATTATTTCCTGGCGTCAGCTCCTGCGGGGTGAATTCGCTTCTCTCTGTTCTAAAGTTTTCAGTTGGGCTGTTAATTCATTTATGTGACTATCCTCTGTTTTCTTCATATGGGCACTTAGTGCAATGAACTTCCCTCGTAGCACTGCTTTCAAGGTGTCCCATAAGTTCAGGTATGTTGTATCCTCATTCTCGTTGAATATTAGAAAGTCTTTAATTTCTTTCTTTATTTCTTCTTTGACCCAGGAGTGGTGCAATTGCACATTGTTCAGTTTCCATGAGTTTGCAGGTTTTCTGCTATTTGTGTTGTTGTTGAATTCCAATTTTAAAGCATGGTGGTCCGATAAGATACAGGGGACTATTCCTATTCTCTTGTATCTGTTGAGGTTTGTTATGTCTCCTAGTATGTGGTTGATTTTAGAGAAGGTTCCATGTGGAGCAGAGAAGAAGGTATATTCTTTTGTCTTTGGATGGAATGTTCTATAGATGTCTCTTAGCTCCAGTTGAGACATAACTTCTGTTAATTCTTTTGTTTCTTTGTTGAGTTTCTGATTTGTGGTCCTGTCTTGTGTTGAGAGTGGTGTATTGAAGTCTCCCACTATAAGTGTGTGAGGTTTTATATGAGCTTTGAGTTTTAGTAGTGTTTCTTTTACGAATGTGGGTGATTTTGTATTAGGGGCATAGATGTTCAGAATTGAGACTTTGTGTTGATGGATTTCTCCTGAGATGAATATGAAATGACCGTCTTCATCTCTTTTGACTAGTTTTGGTTTGAAGTCTAACTTGTTAGATATTAGGATAGCTACGCCTGCTTGCTTCTTATTTCCATTTGATTGGAAAATCTTTTCCCAACCCTTTACCCTGAGGTAATGTCTATCTTTGGAGCTAAGATGTGTTTCTTGTATGCAGCAGAAGGATGGATTCTGTCTTCGTATCCATTCTGTTAGCCTGTGTCTTTTTATATGTGAGTTAAGACCATTAATGTTGAGGGTGAGTAGGTCCATTGATTGTTGATGCTTGTTTGGTTTAGGTTTGTTGTTGGCAGTGGTATTGTGAATATATTTGTTCTGCTTCACCCTAGGTTTCTGGTGTAGTTGGATTATCTGTTGCCTACATTTTTGTGGGCATAGTTACCTTCCTTGGGTTGGAATTTTCCTTCCAATATTTTCTGTAGGGCTGGATTTGTAGATACATATTGGGAAAATCTGGTTTTGTCATTGAATATCTTGTTCTCTCAATCTATATTGACTGAGAGTTTTGCTGGATCTAGTAGCCTAGGCTGGCATCCGTGTTCTCTTAATACTTTTAGAACCTCTATCCAGGATCTTCTGGCCTTGAGGGTTTCCATGGAGAAGTCAGGTGTAATTTTGATAGCTCTGCCTTTATATGTTACCTGTCCTTTTTCCTTCACTGCTCTTAATATTCTTTCTTTATTCTGTATGCTAGGTGTTTTGATTATTATATGTCGAGGGGTCTTTTTTCTTTGGTCCAGCCTATTTGGGGTTCGGTATGCTTCTTGTACTTTCATGGGCATGTCCTTCTTCAGATTTGGAAAGTTTTCCTCGATGATTTTGTTGAATATGTTTTCAGCACCTTTGAGCTGGGCTTCCTCACCTTCCTCTATGCCTATTATTCTTAGGTTTGGCTTTTCATGGTGTCCCACATTTCCTGGATGTTGTGTGTTAAGGATTTGTTGGATTTATGGTTTTCTTTGGTCGATGAATCTATTCCTTCTAGTTTATCTTCTGCGCCTGAGATTCTCTCTTCCATCTCTTGAAATCTATTGGTTATGCTTGTGTCCGTGGTTTCTGATTTTTTGCCCAGCTTTTCAATTTCCAGCTTTCCTTCCATTTGTGTTGCCACTATTTTCTCAATTTTGGTTTTCAAGTCTTGAACCGTTTCCTTCACCTGGTTAATTGTTTTCTCTTGGCTTTCTGTACTTTCCTTAAGGAATTTGTTCATTTCTTCCACTTTTTTGTTTGTTTTTTCCTCCATTTCTTTAAGGGATTTTCTCATATCTTCTTTGAGGGCCTCTATCATTTTTATGATGGTGATTTTTAAGTCGTACCCTTCTGCTTCCTCTGCTTTGTTGTTGTGTTCCATTCTAGTTGGTGTAGATTCCCTAGATTCTGGTGGTGTCATGTTTGTCTTTCTGTTGTTAGATGTTGTTGGCTTTTTGTTCAGCCAGACAAGATACTGCAAAATAAATGAGAGACTCAGGCTTTTTCTTAGTTCTGTGGGCTAGGCCTTACCTTGGCTTGTTTCTAACCCTTCTATCCTTTCCCCCTGGGCTTTTATCTTTCTTACTTCTGCATATCTCACTTTCCTTCTTCCTCTATGGATGGAGAGCTGGGCGACTGGGCTGCTTGGCAGCTGGGTAGCTGGTCTTCTGAGCTGCTGAGCCACTGGGCAGGTGGCCCTGAAGACCTCCTCTACTGGTCCTCTTGGGTCTGCACTGCCTCGGTTCTCCTCCTTCTGCCTGCCATGCCATTCTTCCCTTACTTATGCTTCCCTATTGCCCATTCAGCTCTTTATTAGGACCACCAGGTGTTTTAAACCAGCACATTAATACAGCTTCCCAAAGTTAAATGCGGCACAAAAAAATTAACACACCATGAAATAATTTCCTACCACAGCCCTGACTGCAGACCATGCCAAGTCCTGGGGTATCAGGTCAGGTAATCAATGCACTGGCATCTCAGCCAGATGAATTGAAACTCTCACTCCCAATTTTATTCCATGATATTCCGTTTTCCTGGTGTTACCCATCCTCCTCCAGTACTTTCTTACTTGTTCCTATTTCTTGGTTCTGTTGGTTTAAATGTTACATTCTTGTGTCATCTTCTCTTGACTTCTTAGGCTTAGACATTTTCCTCTGTTCCTCTGAGGTTCTCTTTGCCCATATGCCAAGTTATCCTTCTTTCTTTATTGTTTCAAAGTTCTCTATTAAGCATATATTTGTGCCTCCTGAGTTTTCATTTTGTTATTATTGCGCTATCCCGTCTACAAACTCCATACTTTCAAATCAGAGAAGTCTGTAATTATTCCATCCTGTTAGCACAGCAGTTGGATTGTACATGGTAAAGGCTCAGTAGGTATTGACGATTAAATTGATTAAATATATAAAAATAACAGGCAATAAATTTTGATATTATCTGATGATTTTTTGTAATTTTCCCTAGGAAGTAACAGTAAGCGGTCACTGTCTAAGAGTCTAAGAGTCCTCAGGGGCTGACCAACCAGTCTAGCCTAATTGAAAATTTCCAAATGTGTTGAGAAACTGAAAGATGAAAATAATCTGCAATTGACCTCTGACTTCCATGCCCATGCATCCCATATAAAGTGTATATGCACAAACATGAATGTACAAACACAAGCAATGAAATAACAATCAGAGGTAAGCATGTGGTACTGGGCACATAATAAATAGAGCAGTGACCAATTAAAAAAGCCCATTAGTACATAGTTCTTGTCCTGTTGCTGACTGGTTTTCACAGCATCCTATATTCATCTTGTACAGCAATTCAAAATTCTTTCCCTTGTAATTTAAATAACTAGATTTATTTTTCCTTTTCCTGCCATGTAAGCCCCTGTCAACAAGTCACTGTTATTACTCCTTAGAGAATTGTTCTTGTCACAGAGCCTTTCCAGAAGGTCAATGGTTTTAACTGTTAATGATCATCCATGTCAAATCTAGGTTCTCCCCAGGTGCTCAGAAGCACTTCTGACTCATTGAATTCAGACTACACAGGTGTTGCTTCTCTAATAGTCTTATTTCCTCTGCTAGCTAATGAAATTTCTGAGAACATAGATGCTCTCTCTCTCTCTCTCTCTTTCTTTCTCTCTCTCTCCCCCTCAGTGTGTGTGTGTGTGTGTGTGTGTGTGTATGTAGATTCTTCAGTGTTTAGACAGTGTGTTTATTGTTATGAGCAGTATACTACCTGTCAATTACATGCATAAAACAATCATCCAGATGCATACAAAAATGATGTTGTAAAGTATTGATGATATAATTAGTTGCTTTCACTAAAGCTTCACAGGGCTTTAAGGTGAAAGTTCTGTGAAACATTTTTTTCTGGAAAGTGAGCATTCCTGGGTATACAAGAGATTAGCAAATACAATTTAACTCACATGAGTATGACAGTGATTCATTGTCAAAAAAAAAAAAAAAAAAAAAAAAAAAAACAAAGATTCAAACTTGAGTTTGCAGAAGAAAATGTAGCAGGAGAAGAAGCAAGGTTTTTTGTCCATTTGCCCTCAGGCTGCTTTTCAGAACAATGGTAAATTTTTATTGTGGAACACATTATAGTATTATACACTACATATTTACATACGTGTTTTTCTTAAAACTCTGTGCATTTGATGACATAGGGAATTTCATGTTCCTCTTCTTGTTCAGTTTTCTCCTCGTTAAAGTGACAGTCCAGACTCCTCATCTCTTTTGTCTTTATCATTTGTCATATTTATGTTTCTAAATTGTTTTAAACTTAATGATGTAACATTGATATATTTAGTGATTCTACAACCACAATGATAGAAAAAGTGATCTTGATTCATACGGTATTTTTTAATAAAATAGAAGTCATCAATATAATATGTTTGTAAAGATAACTAGTATTTTATGTACACACAAGTAATTCTGCTTTGTCACCAAGAAACTTGTACCCAATTGTGATTTTGATTCTGTTCCTGTGGCACAGACATCAGACATGAGACCGAGGTGTCTTCTCTGACAGAGAGTGAAGAAAGTAAAGAACATGAAAATCCAGTTGAGGGCTTAGAGAGCCCTGGGAACAACTTACAGCATCAGCTGTTAGAACAGGAAGTTCATAATGGAATGGAGAGTTCCTGTTTTCAGGGAAGCATTCAGACCTTCCATGGACTGTCAGCACATCCAAGGTATCCATCCATCTGGGTGCTATGTGTCATGCATCAGTTTATCCAGAGAGGTTATTTTAAGGAACAAGAAGATGAAAGCAGGAGATAATTCTTTGACTTTTTGATATATGAAATAAATGTGACTTAAAGACATCTGCCATAGGAATTGTGCTTACATTTTCAGGATGTTATGCTAATGAATAAAGCAGACATTTGATGCATGTTTGTTGTATACTCTTTGCCTATTCTTCACTACCTTGATATGGTCAGTACTCTAGCAGTGTAATTTTGATAATTCCACTGGATTTCTTTCACAGTGTGATAGAATCCTGACATTCAGCAATGTCTAGAGTAAACCAGTATCTTTTCAAAGTGTGCATTTTGTAGCTTTCTCCAGCTAACTTGATTCCTCTTTTCCTCATACCTGTCTTCTAATCTATGAAAAAATCCTGTTCTCTCAGTCCTCAAAGGTCATGGGAACCACACCACTCCTCACCACCCATTGTTCCCTGCTTTTCCAAATGGACTAATTAATGTAGTTCTTTCATAGGGTCTGTTCCTCATACAGTCAACTCAGTGCCAGCGTTTTGCTCCTTTAAACTTCAGACAGAACACCATACTGCAGTGTTGTTTTGTTCTGCGCAATAGGACTCTGTGACAGTCTTGACTATTCTCACATACTCAGTGTCACTGTTCTCAGGATTAGCATCTTCCTTGCAGTTCTTACATATATCAGTCTGCTTCTGCTTAAGAGTTTGCCTGATACTTCCTTCCAATTGGCATGGATTCAGCACTCCCTGACATGTCCAACACGGTCACCCTTTGAATCCTCAATTACAAACATTGTCTTGAGGGGTTTGGTTTACCCTAAAAGAATTAGTATTGACAATGATGGAGAAACATAAACCTGTAGGAGGAAGGGGTTGCCTTGGGTTATTAGGAAGTTGTTTTATTGTAAGGATTCATAATTCCTTGCATGTAGTAGAAACTTAGTATATCCTTGATGAATGTTTTGTAATTTACTTTGGAAGTATGCTTTAGATGTGTATAAAGTGGCTGTTCTTGTGCATTTCAATGTAATTTTGAAGCAAGCATTATTCACAAGTATTTATTCAAAGATAATATTGTTGGCATCTATAAACTAGTGACATAAGAAAAGTTCTGGAATTGAAGGCAATGTCTCTCTAACAATTCCATTGCTCATAGCTGTAATGTTGCTAGTAGAGCACCAGGAAAATTCAATAAAGGGTAATTTCAGATACATGTACTAGACATCTTATTGTAATAGAGAGAATATCTCATGATCCCTTGTTTTTTGGTTGAGAATATGAAACTTGACTTCAATTGTTAAAGGATGAAATCAGATAGAAAGGGACCAGTGGGCACATCAGGTCTAAAAGTAGCGTTTAATTCAGTGATAACCAAACTAGCCTTTTTCAATTTGGGGTAAAAAGCAATAAAGCTTACAGAATGAACTCATTGCCCATGAAGTGTCAGGATATCGGGTATTGCACTAAACAGCAGTAAATATTTTACCATAGAGAAAGGAGAATTTATCAAAGATATCGTTATAATTTTTGATGTTGTAGCATTGTTTGTATTGCAATCAGAAGCTGTGGTAAAGCTAGACAATGACGTCATTTGTTTATGGTCAGTTTTAGTAAGGACAAAATGTGAGAGAGAGCACCATTTGGTGAAGATGCTGTCTTTGCCCCATTGTATAATTTTAGCTGTTTTGTTGAAAAACAGGTGTTCATAGGTGCGTGGATTAATATCAGGATTTTCAATTCGATTCCATTGGTCTACCTGTCTATTTTTATGCCAATACCAGGCTGTTTTCAGAACTATAGCTCTGTAGTAGCACTTAAAGTCAGGAATGGTGATGCCTCCTGAAGTTCTTTTATTGTATAGGTTTGTTTTGGCTATCCTGGTCTTTTTGTTTTCCATATAAAGTTGATTATTATCCTTTCCAGGTCGGTGATAGTGAGATCAACAACTAACTTATCCACAATCATGGAGCCCTCATCTAGTATCTGTGGGAAACTGAATTTAATTGGAGTTTGTTATATAAAATTAAATAAAACAAATAAAAAAAATGTGAGAGAGAATAGGAGAAAAAAAATGTAGAACAGAATAGAAAAATAAAGAAATTGGAAAAAAAAGCATAGTGGAACAAAGAAGGCAGTATGGATACATGTGAATATGGATACATGTGAATAGGGAGAGGACAATTTTATTTCCTAGAGATGAAAATTATGGTTTTCTTCCATTTTCTTCTCATGTGTTTTTAAATGTTCGTGTTGCTTTATTTTATTGTACACAAAACTCTTTTGAAAAACATAAATTAATGAATGCCTGTAGAACAATGTAAAAGAGACATGCTAAATACCACAGGGAGAATAGTTTAAAAACACCAAGTCCAAAAGTTACAGGGAACCATATCTCCTTACCACTGTACCTCATTCCAAATGATCTTGATCATTCTGACTGTTGTTGTTGTTGTTGTTGTTGTGTGAGTGTGTATGTGTTTGTATTTGTGTGTTAATTATTTTAATAAAATTGAGATAATGGGATCTTTTCACTATATAATATACTTCTAATAACTTTATAAAACTAATGTAAACATGTATATCTTAAGGCACTTCATAAAAAGGTGTCAAGTTTATCTGTTGATCTACAAAGATACTCTATTACATTATTTTGAATATGAAAGGTAGATAAAAGGTGGCTTATGTTACAATATCTGTATGCCTTTGTCCATAATTTCTTGTTTCCCCTTCCCCACTATATGGATATATATTATAAAATTTGTAAAATGAGTCCAAATCCATAGTAATATCAACCACCGTCTTTTGTTTATACTTTGTTTTGATAGATTTCCCTGCAATGAATATGAAATGACCATCATCATCTCTATTGATCAATTTTCTTTTGAAGTCTAACTTGTTAGATTTTAGGATAGTCACATCTGCTTGCTTCCTGTGGCCATTTGATTGGAAGATGTTTCCCCCGCCCTCTACTCTGAGGTAATGTCTATCTTTGAAGCTTAGATGTGTTTCTTATATGCAGCAGAAGGATGGATTCTGCCTTTGTATCCATTCTGTTAGCCTGAGTTTTTTTTTTTATAGGTGAATTAAGACCATTAATCTTGAGGGTGAGTAAGGACCATTGATTGTTAATGCTTGTTTATTTTAGATTTGTTTTCAGCAGTGGTATTGTGAATATATTTGGTCTGCTTTACCCTTGGTTTCTTATGTAGTGAGATTATCTGTTGCCTAAATCTTTGTGGGCATAGTTAACTTCCTTGGGTTAGAATTTCCCTTCCAAAATTTTTTGTAGTGCAGGATTTGTAGATATGTATTTGGAAAATCTGGCCTTGCCATTAAATATCTTGTTTTCTTCTCTATGGTGATTGAGAGTTTTGCTGGGTATAGTAACCTGGGCTGGCTTCCGTGGACTCTTAGTGTTTGTAGAACATCTGTCCAGGACTTCTGGCCTGGAGAGTTTCCATGGAGAAGTCAGGTCTGCCTTTATATGTTACCTGGTTTTCCTTCTCTGCTCTTAATATTCTTTCTTTATTCTGTAGGTATGTTAGGTGTTTTGATTATTATATATCGAGGGGTCTTTTTTCTTTGGTCCAGTCTATTTAGTGTTGTGTATGTTTCTTGTATTCTCATGGTCATGTCCTTATTCAGATTGGGAACATTTTCCTTGATGACTTTGTTGAATATGTTTTTGACAGCTTTGAGCTGGGCTTCCTCACCTTCCTTTTGGCGTATTATTCTTAGGTTTGGCCTTTTGACAGTTTCCCACATTTCCTGGAGGTTTTGTGTTAAGTGTTTGCATTTTTATTTGGTCGATGAATCTCTTTCCTCTAGTTTATCTTTCGTACCTAAGATTCTCTCTTCCATCTCTTGAATTCTGTTGGTTATGCTTGCATCTGTAGTTCCTGATCATTTGACCAGTTGTTCTATTTCCAGCTTTCCTTAGGTTTGTGTTGTCTTTATTTTCTCTATTTCAGTTTTCAAGCCTTAAACCGTTTCCTTCACCTGCTTAATTGTTCATTCTTTGCTTTCTGTACTTTATTTACTTCCCTTAAGAAATGTTTTCATTTCTTCCAATTTTTTGTTTGTTTTTTCTTCCATTTCTTTCAGGGATTTTCTCACATCTTCTTTGAAGGCGCCTATCATTTTTATGATGATAATTTTTAAATCGTTCCCTTCTGCTCCTTCTGCTTTTTTGTGTTCTGTTATAGTTGGTGTTGTTTCCCTAGATTCTGGTGGCTTCATGCTTGATTTTCTGTTGTTAGGTGTTTTCTTTTATTGTCTTCTTCCCATAGCTTCTTCCAGTGTCTGTTGTTGGAGTCTCTCCCTTTCTCTCTGGTACTTCCATGGTGGGTTTAGTGGGTTAGACCTTTCATGTATGAAGCTCTGGGTGGTCCAAGCTCTCTAGGAGGACTCTCCAAAGTCAGGGGCAGGTAGTCAGGATAGTGTTCAGGCTCCAGCAGAAGACTGGTGATGGGGGTCAAAGATCCAGAAGGCTTGGACTCAGGATATTCCTTGTGCCTATAGGCAGATCTAGCCTGGGCCTGGCACTCTCTAGCTGAGGCTTCTTTAGCAGAGTCCCTGGGATGGGGTTCGAGGATCCTACCAGCAGGAACTCAGAGTGTTCCTGCAGAGATAGGCAGATTTCTGGAGGGGCCCATTACGCCAGTAGAGGATCAGCATTTGGGGTCAGAAACCAGGCATGTGGATATACGTGTGTTCTGCATGGATAGTCAGGTCTTGTATGTTCAGATCTGCTCAGAGAAGTTCCCAGAAGGTGTCTGGCTTCTTGGCTCCACCCGCTGTCTCAGTGCTCAACTAGAGCTGTGGGACAGTAGGCAGTGTAGGGCACAGGGTAGGGGCAGGGCAGGCTCTCAGTGGGGGCTGTGGCGGTTGTATCACAGCTCCAAGAGTGCTCTGCATGGGGACAGGACACAAGGGCAGGGGGATACAGGGCCAGCCCAGGGAAGTCCTGGGTAAGGTGTAGGGGAGAGTCCACCGGAGTTGTGCTGTTCTACCTCAGGAGAGATGCATATTCTTTGTTTATGTAGTCTTTACACTTGTCTGAACACATGTAGGCCAGCAAGATTGATTTCTCTGAAAACTACCAGGAGCCATAGCACCATCCAAAACTTTTCCTAGCAAAAGCAAAACAAACTACTTTCATTTAGGGTAAATGTATTTTATTCTGAAGATAAAGAACACATGTTCACAACAATTTGGAAGCTTAGTTCATGTGTTGTGACTACTTACTGGTATGAAATCCTTAAATACTGAATTTTGTGATCATTTATTTCATTAGTCAGTAATTAATGGGACTGTCTTGGACAACTGGTCTACAATTTCATGCTTTGCACAGTAGAAACACGTACTATGATTTCATTTAGATCCCATGCCACTTTAACTGAAGATAGGTCAGTTTAGGCCTTTATATTTAAATGACTTTCACTTTTAAACTAAAAAAACAAACAAACAACAAAAAAACCACTCACACAAACACACACACACAAAAACGCTCCCCTATGTTATTGAAGACATTTTGTAAATACAAATGTAGTACTTGAAAACTGCATTGTAGGGGATGCAGAGGTGGCTCAGTGGAAAAGTAACTGCCACACAAGTGTGAGGACAGAGTCTGACTCCCAGGCACATTATGATTGAAGAGCACCCCAACACTCCTGGGTTCCCAAGCTTAGAGGCATCCATTGGTGGGACCCGTTGCCTAGCAACATGAACTAAATGCATTCTTGTTACCTTTGGAAGTAGCAGGTTGCCAGGAGATGATGCTTCTCCTCCTTTATGACATCACCTCAGTGTGAGGGATAAATACCCTGAGCCAGGGCCCAATTCAGCTGTACTGGATGCAGACTAGTTTTAAGCTTCTGGTGACGGCTAGCCTTTCGAGGAACATTGAAATGAGTATTTTATAAAGGTAGGCTGACTTATTTAGTCTTTGTGCCTTTGACCTTGAAGGGGAATGAGTACTTATGTCACTAGAAGGTTCCATAGGTGTGACTAATTTCTATGTATTCACCCCAGGTCCAGGTAATCAGGTGGCACAATGTAAAGGAGATTCTCAACAAAGAGTAATGCAAACCCTCCCTTCGCTGCAGCTTTTATACCTAGTAATAGCATAGCCCATGAGACTTTCCCAGAGGCTTCTGTTCTCATTCAGAGAAATGGGTACTAATCTTACAAGAGCCTCCATAAATTAGTCTGGCCTTCTGTGACTACTGTGATTTTATGTATAATCTCCCACTCTTAGTTAGCCACCTTTGTGTCTGGATCTGCCTTTAGGACACCACTCACACTGAACTTGGTGTTCCCGACCCCATTCATACTCAGTGCTCACCACCTCATGTTATTCAATCCTTTAACGTTGGGAAGTGAGAGTAGATCAGTTTTGTTCCCAATTTATATTCCAAATTTGAGCTCCTTCAGGAGCAAGATTCCCAAGGAAAAGCCCCCTGTGGGAGGAGAGCATCTGCATAGCTTCAGGTAACCAAGAGCTGGTAGAAGCCTGGGGCAGCAGGAGTTGTTCTCCATGTAGGAGAAGCTGGGTGGGCAGGAACCAGCTGGCACAAGGAGGAAGGACTTGGGGTGGCATAAGGAAGGAATAGTGTGTCCCCAGGGTACCCCTCATCCTAGGCTGATAGACCAAAACCAGGGGGTCCTTCCCTAGCCACCTCATTCCCCACTGAAGCTTATCCTCTTCAGGCAGCCTCTGCTTTTGAGTTTGGAAAGGCACTGTGTTGTTGTAGAAGCTTCCATCCCAGATCTGGGAGCAGCTGTATAGCCAGGCTCCCAGCAGGTACGTCCTCTCATGGTACAAGTGTGTTTCCCAGGAGATAAAGATGGCATTGGTGATGGCATAATGGTGAGGAAGGCAGTTTTGGCCAGTGAGACACAGCGTGCCCTGGTGGCCTTTGAGCTCTGTCCCCTTGAGTCCTAACAGTTCTTTCCACTCCATCCTATCCCTCTATGGCCCGCAGAAGCGATGGAGGACGAGGAGAGAAGGAGGAAGATAGAATATGGCAGGGCAAAGGTAGGACCATGGTGGCCTGGCTGCAATGGGAGGAGGTTATCTCTGGGCAGGAGTAGGGTCAGGAGGGGTGGGGCCGCAGGGCAGGGGCTGTGGCTGGGGCAGATGCCCTTTCTGTCTGTAGTGGGAGAAGTGATACCTGCACTGACAGCATCCATTTTCCCCTAAAACTTTCCAAATGCTATTATGTGACTGATTGGTGCTTTGAGCTTCCTGAATGGGTGTTTAGTGTTCTCTTTGGATTTGAGAAGTATCATTACTTCTTCTTCTTCTCCTCGTCCTCCTCCTCCTCCTTCCCCTCCTTCCATCCTTCTCCTTTCCCTTCTTCTCTTGTATATTTGTGTACAATATCTTTTGGAGGTGTGTAGAATTCTGAGACCGAAGGTTCTGTAAATTAAACAGCACCTGTAGAATTTCTGTTCATGTAATTATTATAAATTTGGGGTACACTTATGTGTGGGCATGCTTGTATGGCAAGGCCTGTAAATAATCCAGAATTAAAATATGTATCTGTCAGTGGGCTTAATGAATAATTTCACCCAAAAATGAATGTAATGATTTCTTTCTGAAATTATCTCTTTGAGCTTATTTTGCCTTCTTGCTCCCTAAAATGAAGTTAACTTTGAGATAATGTCATAAGTGAAAACAATTATATTTTTAATCTGTTTTCCTATTGTACTGGCTGGCTTTGTATCATCTGGACACAAGCCACAGTCATCAGAGAGGAGGGAGCCTCGATTGTTCCATAGAAAATAAATTTTATAAAAAGGAAGTTCTGGCTGGAGAGATGGTTCAGAATGCAAAATGTTTCATATGCAAGTAAAGTTCAGGTCTCCAAAATCCATATAATAATCCAGGCATGGTGGTGTGAGTCCTATATCACAACACAGGGAAACATAGATGGAGACATGAAGTTGCCTGGAATATGCTGGCCAGCCTACCTAGCCAACACTATGAGCCACTGCTTCAGTGGTGACAATACAGGATGGTACCTGCAGTCAACCTCTGGCGCCGCATGCACACACTCTGGCAAGGACACCTGCACACTCACTCAAACACATTCTACTCACCAGCACAATCAGAGAAATTAAATCTAGAGGAAACACTTGTAGTTTCTTTTCAGAAACACACAGAAGTTTTTATACCTGTTTACAAGATTTAATTATGGCTGTGAGTTTAGTGTTACTGAAATCCAAGCTAGATACCATTCTTGATGGTTGAAGTCTGAGGTGAAGCCTGCTGTGTCTCTATTAAGAAGAGGTGCGATGATTTTATTTTCATAATAATTATGCTGGGATAATGTTTTCAGCCTCTACTCTGTCTTAAGTATTGTCATTACTGACTTGAATCAATAAGTTTAATAAGGATTCACTATAGTTCACTCATCATTGAGATATATATGAGATGATAATTCTAAGGAGATGGTGGTATTTTATTTGTCCTAGTCCAATGGTAGGAATATTGTATATTGTTGAAGAAGTCTGTTACCTTTGATATTTTTCCTTCTACCATGGATGCTGAAAGTGTTTGCTGCTCATCTATCCCTAAATGGTTTAATCCTCATTCATTACCTTTATGAATTTCATTAGTGTCCAACATCTTAGACATAGCCTTGCCCTTGTTTTAATTTTTATTGGCTACATTTTAAAAGAGAAATCGCAAGAGAAAGAGGTGTCCAGAATTAAACATTTTCAAATTACACATAGATAAGAGAGGTACATTTCTGTGGAGTCTAAGTAAATTGTATGAATGATATGCAAATGATTGAAGGCTAGAAAGCATTAACCTCTTAAATTTAGATTATTTGCATCATTATCCTTTAGATAAGGCTACATAAACCACAGTTAGGACTAAATTTTCAGGCACAAGCTAGTTATCTTTAGCGGTAATGTAAAGTCCTAACAAACACATGAAGGATGATAGTCTTGACCTTCTTTGTGTGTTATGCCTGCGATATGAGGAATGTCTTAAATACTCTGAGTGCCTGCCTCTCTCTCCATCTGATGTTGAGCTAATTTTCTTTATTTCAGATAGTTTCAGTTTTTCGTCTTGATTTAGAAAGATCCAGTTTTTTTGTAGCACAAAAGCAATTCTCTATCAAGGACAGCAAAAGTGTCCTTTGTTTTGTCACTCCATTTTAATGATAGTTTGAGTTAAATAAAATGACCCAGAGCTTTAATAAGGGTAGAAAAAAATCTTAGGTGATAATTCTGCTTTGTCTCCCACCCACCCCCATAGCTTGCTCAGTATAGAGCAAGAAAGGCCCAAGGTGAACTGCAGTCTAAGAACAAGTTTAAAAAATTTTCAAAGTGCGAACAACATCAACACTGCTTGAAAAATAATGAAAGAACTTCTCATGAGTTCAAGACAGATGGGATACCTAATCAGGAACTAGTTGCGGTGAGTGCTTTCAGTTTTTCAGCATAGTTCTGAATGGACTGTAGTGTAAGGAGAGTGGCCATCAGCACCCTATGCAGTTTAAAGATGACTTTTGTCTCTTCTTGCAAATTTCAGGAGTAAGGCAGTAGCTAGCCATAAAATATTTAATAACCTCAAGAACACAGGTGATGCCAAACCCAGCCTTGATGTGTTACTTGGGTAGGTAACAAATCAAAACTTGCCATGAAGCCATTTCCTGCTTTTAGTGTATTAAAGAAGTAGTTTAGTTACTATTTTATCATACTGAAAACACTGGTATATTTGTGATGATATTAGTAACCAAAAAATTGTTTGTTTGAGACAGAGTTTTCTGCATAGATTCTGAACATTATCCAGAAACTCACTATGTAGACTCACTATGAGTGTCTGCTTCTGTTTCCAACAGCTACTGGATGAGAGGTCTATGATGGTGGATAAGTTAGTCATCAATGTCATTATCAGGGAAGGTCATTTAAGGTAGCCTTTCCATGTTACCCAAGTTGTTAGTTGTGGTCAGTCATGTAGGTCTCTGGGTATTTCTCTAGAGTCAATTTTTTCTTCATACCTATAATGGCATTTTCTTAATTAGTGATTAGTACCAGGGATCTCAGTCCATTGGGAGTGGTGTCATTCTGGGGAGGGGTCCTGTGATCTTTCAGAAGGAAGGCTGAGTAAGCCAATGAGAAGAAATTCACCATGCACCATGCTCCATGTCGTCGTCTGTATCAGCTCTTGCTTGAAGATTCCAACCGTGTTTGAGTTCCTGGCTTGACTTCCTTTGAAGATTGTACAATGACATAGAAAAATAAGGCAAATAAACTCTCTCCTCCACAACTTGATTTTATTCATTCAACAGTAGGAGCCCTGACTAACATAGTATCTGATCTCATTGATCAGAGTTTGGTAGCAGTTCTCAGAAAACAGCTTAAAATATCTGAAGCCAGAGAGTTCAATGTACATATAAAGGTGTCCTACAGAATTTAGGCGCAGAAATATAATCAAGACTTTGAAAGATATGGTAAGTAGAGTCTGAAAAATCACCAGGGTGCAGCTGTTTGTTCCTGTGCAACTTCTCGAGGTATTGTGAGTGGCCTCAATCCTATTTCCCTTACTAGACCTACCTTCTCTGAACTATCATTTGGAAAATAATTTATGGCTCAGTCAGTCCAGTCATAGCACAGCAAATCTCAAACCCCTGAATAAAGAGAGTTCACAGAGAGCCAGTGTCTGCAGAACAAGCCTCCAGAATTCTATTCACAAACAGTCACTTCAGGGCTCAGTATGTTGAAGGTTCTTTCTGTTTTCAACTTACAGGCCAGCAAGACATGGCCCAGCAGCTCCCACAGTATCTCTGCTGAGGGGCTGGCTTTCCTCAAACATCAGGTCCTTGTCCAGCAACAGCAGCTGGATAATCAAAATGATCTGATAAACGATTATCAGAAAAAGGAGGAGGAATTCAAATCTCTAATCAACTTTCTACAAGAGAAAATTAGAGTAAATGAAATGGTAAAGTAAGATGTCAGCTAGCCTGTCACACTTTGTATTATTCTTATTCATGTGTCTTATGAATGTGAATTAGAAATTTTATAATTAAATGAAACAGTGAAAATGGAAAATAATTTATTTCTAATGCCATCGAGAAACTCATACTAACTGTATGTGTCAAATGTATAGTTGTTGAGATTGTAGTGTCCACTACTGTGTTCCTTAAAGTGGTTTGCATATGTTACCTCAAGTCTCAGTAGAACCTAAAGCTATAACTCAAATATCTTGTCCCATCTGATGTCTTTCCATCTACTTTAGCTATGATACTGAAAATGTGAAAATACCTTTGTCACAATATAAAATTCTTTAGATGTATCACAAAAACAAAATGCAGTGAATTATATTCTATTTATTGTATACATTTGGATATTAAGGTTCTTTGGGGCAGGAGATGACATTATGTACCACGTAGATGAAAATCTTAAATTATAAATCAACTCATCCTAAAGGTTTTCTTTCACTGATTTTCCAATGAGAAATGAAAAGTCAAAAGTGAATTATTGCTGGCGGCTTTAGTCCCTTACCAGACTTGGAATTCAGATGGTTTAGGGCACAGCAGAGTTTTGTACCATACTGCTTTTTCACATGTAACAAAAATGCATTATAATACATAGAAAATCTAGGGAACACTCTGACTTTGAGTTGTCTGCTCAGAAAATTCATTTGGTATTATGTGAGTCCTGAGATAGATCAGCAGTGAATCAGGGTGTTCCAAGTTCTAGAGTCTATTTAAAACTTTGAATATAAGATTATTAGTTTGCAACCATTAACTATCAAGGCAAAGTGAATATTATGGGTCATTTGGATTTTATTTTCCTGCCACAGACAAAAGAACTTAAAAATACAATTACTAGTTAGGATGTTCTTTAGTGATGAGATGGGAGGTTGTGAGCTGGCAGATGTCGTATAATTTGACTAAGATGACCTGAATGATGCACTTTAATCTAGGGCAGGTCATGCCTGTGGGGTTAAATTCGTCAGTCCTATTTACCCCAATTTCCAACAATTTCTTTCTTCAATTGAGTATCTATATTGTGTATGGTTGGATGATCATGCTGCCTCTTGAGTGCTGTGACTATATTATAGGCGTGCGTGGCTCAGGGTATGATTTTCTTGAGGGAGCATAACTGTCAAATGCTGTAGACACTTTTGTGTTTTTCCATGAACTGAACTTAGATGGAAACACTTAGCACTTCCTTCAGACAGCTTCCTTCTGTCTGAGTTGTGACATTTTTTTTTGTCTATTAGTATACATCCATTCATAATTTTTTTGAATTCTGCTTGCCAAGGACCTTTGTAATATAATTCACCTGCTGTGGCCAGTTCTGTAGTTATTTCATGCTTAGTATTTGGATCTGAAGCCTTTGCCCAGAGAGAAAACTAAAGAACAGATCGAAACCTCTGCCTAGACCTCTGCTCCACCTGGTGTTTTGATGAGACTGTGATATGCCTGTGCTTGATGTCTTCCTCTGGGATGAGCCCTTACAGTTGTGTAATTGAAGTCAAAGGCAAATAGCACAGTTTCTCAGTCTCCAAGTTTGTGCTTGCACTGAAAGTGCAATTCCAGCTCCATTTGCTATATATACTCAGTTTTCATTGATGTCCCTTAAGTGTCATATATTGAAATGAGTACAGACCCATGGAAATGTTTCTTATCATAGGAACATGTTTAGATCACTAGAGTTTATGGGAGTAAACTGAACTTACTTTGAAATCTTTTTGTCTGAGTACTCTGAGAGTGATTAATATTATAACTACCTATCAGAAGATTACATATAATGCAATATCAAGCAGTTAATTTTAAAAGGGAACTTGTAACAGTTCAGCAAATATTTTTGGTTTCTTTCTTACAATGATTTGTCTGGAGAGTGAACTAAGGTCAGGTCATCAGCCTAGCAGTCCTTAATTTTCCTTCATTCTTTTCTAAATCTTCTTTTTTTTTTTTTTGGCAGTGCTGGTAATAGAACCCAGATTCTCATACATGCTACTAAAATAAGGGTGTATGTTTCTAATTTTAACATGTGTTTCATTTTTTTTTTGGTATTTTAAAATTTTTCATACAGTATATTATCATTTTCTTTCCTGTTCTTCTAGATTGTTCCTACCCACCTTAATTAAATTTTTAATCACAGCAAATGTAATTCAATATTTATTCCCAAAAGGTCTGAACTGCTGTAGAGCTCTTATTTTCTCCTAGATGTCTCATCATGGAGATGATTGAGGGGCAGGCAGGACGGGTACTTTTCATAGAGTGATGTAAAAATTGACCTCCATCTGTCTTTTGTTAAAGTTAAGCAACAAAGTTACCAGAAGTTGTTATAATTCCTTTTTTTTCCTCCTGAAGGAAGAAGATGAAAAAGTAGAAAATGCTAATAAGATACACGAACAGCAGGCAGTCATTGAGGTGTTGCAGGAAAGAAAGGCTATAGAAGAGAAGAGGAGTGATGCTCTACAGAGACAGTTAGAGACTGCTGCAAAATTAATATTAGACTTAAAAGAACAGCTTAAAAGACAGGCCCAAGAGACCCAAAGCGTAAAACGGGAGCTAGCCAGTTCTAAAGATAGAGAGAAATCCTCTAGTTTAGAAATGAAACACTTGAAGGAGACAGTTGAAGGCCTTCAGAAGAGATGTTACCAAGTTCACCAAACTAACACCAGCATAGAGCAGAGCACGGAAAGAACAACAGAGAGGAAATTAGAAAACTTCCACGTGGAGCTTGAAGAAATATACAGTAGAGAAATAATGAGCTTGAAAGAAGGATTAGTAAAACAGCACAAATCTGAGATAGAGGATCTCAAATCCCACCATAAAGGTGAAAGGGAGTCTATTTTAACATCGTATGCTCGTACTACTTTTGATATGTGCAATATGTACAAACAGTATAAAAAGCAATTAGAGTTGTGGAGTTTAATGCTAACTGGACAGAACATAAAATTGCAAGATACTCTTTGGCAAAATGAGAACCTCAGCAAAGAGCTCTCCATACTTCAGAGAGAAAAGCGTGAACTTCAATGTCACTTTCATGACCTTTTAGAAGAGGTCAACATGTTAAGAGAGAAGATTGTTAGAGATCAAGAAAAAATTGTAGACCAGGAAAGGAAACTAAATGATGCACATAAATGCCACCAGACAGTGGGAGAATTGAAAGCTGAGATCGCTGCTCTACACAAAAACCAGAAGAAGCTTGAGTTTAAACATGAATCAGAAATTAGAAATTACCAAACAAAACTTGAAATGCTAGAAAAAGAAAAGAATGAGATACGAAACACAATGACAAAATCCCAAGAAATCAAACTGGAGCAGCTTCAATGTCAGCTCTTGTCCAGCCAGGAAGAAGAACTCTCCAAGTTTAAAAAAGATCTAGAAGTTGAATTTCAAACGAATATTGCAAAACTAAAAGATAATTTAGCCATTCAGCACAAGAAACAGATAGAGGAGTTAGAAACTGATATCGTTAAAAAGATGGAAAGGATGCGGTGTGAATTCTGCAAGTTGATGAGTAAGCAGAATCAACTAACATTAGAAATTTCTGAGCTAAGAGATTTATACTACTCACATATTGATTTGAAATCAGAACAAACGACCTTCATATTAATAAGCTTAAAAAGAAAATGTTATCCTCAATCTGGATGAAAAGGAACAGTGTACACTTGAACAGGAAATTATCACTAAGCTAGAATAACTGCTGCAATCCTTGGTGGTTTTGATCTTAGCCATTCTGATCTGTGTAAGATGGAATCTCAGAGTGAATTTGATTTGCATTTCCCTGATGAGCAAGGATGCTGCACATTTCGTTAAGTGTCTTACTACATTTTGAGACTGTTTTGTGGAGAATTCTCAGTTTAGATCTCTACCCTAGTTTTTAATAGGATTATTTGGTAGTTTGATTTCTAGTTTCTTAAGTTCTTTGTATATTTTGAAGGTCAGCCCTCAGTCAGATGTGGGGTTGGTTAAGGCATTTTGATTCCTTAGGGATCCATTTTGTCATGTTGACTGTCTTCTTTGCTTTTCAGAAGCTTCTCAGTTTAGGGGGTTCCATTTTTGCTCCCAGAGCTTGTTTGACTGGCGGCGTACTTTGAACATGGTCTCCTGTGCCTATGCACCCAAATATATTTTGACTTTTTGGTGTAGATGGATTTATATGGAGGTTTGATCCATTTGAACTTGAGATTAGTGCATGGTGATACATATGGATCTATTTGCATCCTTCTACATGTTGACTCCCAGTTATACCAGCACCATTTGTTGAAAGTTTTCTTTCTCCATATCATATTTTCAGCTTCTTTTTCAACAGTTAGGTGTTCAAAGCCTTGATATCAGGCTGCATTGATATCAAGCTATTGGATTCTATTTTACTGGTCTTCCTGTCTGTTTTTATGCCATGACCAAGTTGTTTTCATCACTCTAGCTATATGGTAGAGCTTGAAGTCAGGGATGGTGATGCGCTAAGAAAATCCTTTATTTTTCAGAATGATTTTGTCTATCCTGGGTTTTTTTTTCCATGTGAAGTTGAGTATTTTTTCGATCAATTTCTGTAAAGATTTTGAATCTCTAGATTACTATTGGTTGGACGGCCATTTTCACTGTGTTGATCCTACGTTTCCAAGAGCATGGGAGATCTTTCCATTTTCTCATATCTTCAATGATTTCATTCTTTAAAGACTTCAAGTTGTTGTCATACATTTCTTTCACTTGTTATGATACAGTTACCCCAAGACTTTTTAATGGCTTTTGTGAAGGGTGATGATTCTCTGATTTCCTTCTCAGCCTGTTTGTCATCTGTATATAGAATGGCTACTGATTTTTTTCTGTTAATCTTGTATCCTGCCACATTACTTAAGGTGTTAATCAGTTTTGGAGCTCTCTGTTAGAATTTTGGGGTCACTTATGTATACTATCATGTCATCAGCAAATAGAGAGAATCTGACTTCTTTTCAGAATTGTATACCTTTGATCCCTGTGTTTTCTTCTTGTTAGAGCTAGGACTCTGAGTACTATGTTGAATAGGCATGGAGAGAGTGGACATCCTTGTCTTGTTCCTGATTTTAGTCGGATTTTTTGAGTTTATCTCCATTTAGTTTGATGTTGGCTGTTGGGTTGCTGTGTGTTTACTTTTTCATATTTAGGTATTTACAATTAGGAATGGGTAATTTTTAAGTCTCCAATAGACTTGCTCTGCTGAAAATGTCAGATTTGAAGCAGTACTTAAGAAGGAACATAAGTTTTCACTTCAAGACTTCTTTGGTTTTTTAATTTGATTTGATTTTACTTGTATTTTAATGCCATGTATTGTTTGTGTTGATATGATCTGCAGATATCCTGTCTATTGTTTTGAAGTGACAGTGGATTGTTCTATTAGTAGGTAATAAAGTGGTTTAGTGAGTAATGATCCCTGTTTCTGAAAAGAGGAGGAGAGAACGGAAGACATATATAAAATCTTTGTTTTAATTGATTTAATTTTTTGGCACTAGGGCTGAAACCCATTCTAGCCAAGGTACCCTACCACTGAACTATGTCCCTGTGCAAAAAAAAAAAAAAAAAAAAAAAGTGAATACTCATTTGTGGAAGTTTTATTTGAGTTTTGCAATGATGTATTTAATGGGTGTATTGTTTTGGAGTATAGCCCACTGATATATACACTTCTACACAATAGAAATATCCAGTCTTTGAAATTGATCTGAGACAATTAATTTGCACAATGGTCGCTAAATTTGGAAGAAATTAAAAGTGTCTTCTTTTAGGGATACTTCTTTTTGGAACATTTCACTCTGACAGTATTACTTACACGTGTACAGTGAATGGCTTTCATATGCTATATCTTCTGTTAGGTAACAACAAAGAACCTTTCCAAGTGCTCATTAGAAGACTTCAAAGGGCAGTATCTGAGGAGTGCTGCTGTATTACAGAGGTAAAATGTTACTCCTTGATGTGATCACCTAGAATCCAATTGCAGAGCGGGAGTAGTGATGAGCAAAGTGTTCAAGACCAGGGTATAGACACCTACAGAGATAACTGACCTGAACAAGGGGGAGCTCAAGGACCCCCAAGACTGATAGGTGGTAAACCAGTAAGGGACCAACAGTGGACCCATGAATGCAGGTCTCAGTTAGAAGTCCTGGGCAGTCTATGGGACCTATGACAGTGTTACCAGGACAATCCCTGGTGCCTGAAAGGATTTGGGATGCACATTTTCCATGGAAGGATATTCCCTTAACCTAGAGACACATCGGAGGGCTCCTGGGCAGCTGGACAACCCGACCACTGGGCAGCTGGACCTTGATATCCTCCTCTCCTCATCCTCTTACTGCTCCACTTCCTCAGGTCTCCTTCTGTTCTTGCTCTGCCTGCCATGCTCTTCTTTCCTTGTTTGGCTTCCCTATTGTACATTCAGCTCTTTATTAGGACCAACAGGTGTTTTAAACAGGCATAGCTTCTCAGATTTAAACAAATGCTGCACAAACAAAAGTCACACACTTTGAAATATTCTACCATAACCGTGACTGCAGACCATGCTGAGTCCTGGATTATCAGATCAGGACTGCAATGCATCAGCATCTCAGCCAGATGAACTAAAACTCTCACTCCTGGTCTTTGTTAATGACATTCCAGTTTCCTAGTGGTACCTATCCTCGTCCCTTCTTCTAACTTGTTTCTGTTGGTTTAAATGTTACTTTCTTGTGTCATCTTCTCTTGAGTTAATAGGCTGAGACATTTTCTCTCTGTCTCTCCTAGTTTCTATTAGCCCAGAAGCCCAGTTAGCATTCTTATTTCATGTTTCAAAGCACTCTGGTAAGGATATATTTGCTTCTCATGATTTATATTATTGATCTTCCTCTTCCCCTTGTAATTTAGGTGTGCTTTACTTAACTAGCTTTATTTTCCCTTTCATTCAATATAAGCCTCTGTCAGCAGGTCATTGTTTTTACTCCTTAGAGCCTAGGTCTTGTCACAGAGCCTTTCCAGAAAGTCACTACTGTAAACTATTAACCAATGCCCATATTAAATCTGGGTTCTCCCCAGTTGCTCAGGAGCACTTCTGAATCACTGTCATTGTATTCAGACTTCACAGGTGTTGCTTCTCGAATAGTCATATTTCCTCAGGTAGCTAATGAATGCTCTGAGGACAAAGATGCATACACACCAAGGCTTACACCCTAACAAACACACACATACTCTCTCTCTCTCTCTCTCTCTCTCTCTCTCTCTCTCTCTCTCTCTGTCACTCTTTCTCTCTTTGATGTGTATGTTATGTAGATTCTTAATGTTTATTTTAATGAATAGTGTACTACCTGTCAGTTACATGCTTAAACCAAACATCCAGAGGTAAACAACAATTATGTTGTCAAGTATCAATGATAATAATTAGTTGCTTACACTAAAATCTCAAAGGTCTTTAAGATGAAATTTCCATGAAACATTTGTTTCTGGAATGTGAGTGATCCTCTGGATATAGGGAGCATTGCTAATATAATGACATTCCCATGAGTATGACAGTGAGTCACTTGTCAACAGAAAACAGTGGTTGGTTAGGAACAGCACTATTGTTGGGGCTTAAGAAACACACTTAATGCAAAATTCTTTAATTTTTTTTTAATAGAGAATTCAAAATACCAGACTGAATATTTATGTCATCTTCTGTTTTCAACAGGACCACAGACAGCAAGAAGATGCTGTGAAAACTGAGTTCACAGAAGAAAATGTATCAGGAGAGGAAGCAAGAATTTTGTCCTTTTGTTCTCAGGCTGCTTTACAGAACAATGGTAAATTACAAGTGTGGAACACATTACAATATTATTTACCCAATATTTCCATATGTGCTTTCTTAAAACTCTGTGCATTTGATGATGTAGGGAATTTCATGATCATCTTCTTGTTCAGGTTTCTCCTTGTTAAAGTGACAGTCCAGACTCTTCATATCTTTTTTTCTTCATCGTTTCTCATATTTTAAGTTTCTAAATTATTTTAAACATAATGATTTAAAATTGATATGTGTAGTGATTCTACAACCACAATGGTAGAAACAGGGATCTTGAGTCATAATGTATTTTTTAATGTGAATAAAAGTCATCAATATAGCATGTTTGTAAAGATAACTAGTATTTATTGTAATCAATAAATGAAAATCCTCTTTTTATCTTTTATTTTCCTTGTGTTATTTTTTATATTTTTTCAAACATTTATACTCAATATTTGGGAATTTGGGCATCATTCTATCCAATCTACTTCATGCTGGTGAGGGGCCCTGTCATGGGTGATTCAAAGAAGATTCAGTTATCCTGGCTGTAGTCTGTAGGGCTGTTTTGTCTAGATGTTTTGAATGTAGGATCACCTTGTACTATGTTTCAGGCGGTCTGGCGTAATCAAACCACATTAGTCTAGAAGGAATCCACATCTTTTCATTTTCTGTGGAAACAAAAATATGAATCCTTTTTCCCAGTAACTTGTCCTTCAACTTACATTTTGGAGTCAAAGCATTTTTTAAATAACTAGTATTTTATGTACATAAAGTAATTCTGCTTTGTCACCAAGAAGCTTGTGCCCAATTGTGCCTTTGATTCTGTTCCTGTGACACAGAAATCAAACATGAGAGCGAGGTGTCTTCTCTGCCAGAGAGTGAAGAAAGTAAAGAACAGGAAAATCCATTTCAGGGCTTAGAGAGCCCCGGGAACACCTTACAACATCAGCTGAAAGAACAGGAATTTCATCATGGAATGGAGAGTTCCTGTCTTCAGGGAAGCATTCAGACCTTCCTTGGACTGTCAACACATCCAAGGTATCCGTCCATCTGTGAGCTGTGTGTCTTACATCAGTTTATCCAAAGAGGTTATTTTAAGACTAAAATATAACTTGATCAGAGGCGTAAGAAGAAATAAACAGGAGATCATTCTGTGACTTTAGTAATGTGAAATAAATGTGACTCAAAGACATTTATCATAGGTATTGTGATTAAATTTTCAGAAGGATGATATTCTGTGGATTAAAGAGAACATTTAATGCATGTTTGTTGTGTACTCTTTGCCTATTCTTCACTACCTTGATATGGTCAGTACCTTACCCGTGTAAGATAGATCATTCCTCTGGATTTCTTTCACAGTGTGATGGAATCCTGACATTCAGCAATGTCTACAGTAAACCTGTATCTTTACAAAGTGTGCCTTTCTTGGCTCTCTCCAGCTACCTTGATTCCTCTTTTCCTCATACTTATAATCTATGACAAAATCCTGTTCTCTCAGCCTTCAAAGGTCATGGGAACCACACCACTCCTCACCACCCATTGGTCTCTGCTTTTTCAGCTGGACTAATGAATCTAGTTCTTTCATAGGGTCTGTTATTCATACAGTCAACTCAGTGCCAGCATTTTGCTCCTTTAAACTTCAGACAGACCACCTTACTGCAGTGTTGTTTTGTACTGCACAATAGGACCCTGTGACAGTCTTGACTATTCTCATATATTCAGTGTCACTGTTCTCAGGATTAAGCATCCTCCTTGCAGTCCTTAAATACATCAGTCTGCTTCTGCTTAAGAGTTTGCCTGATACTTCCTTCCAACTGGCATGGATTCAGCACACTCCCTGACATGTCCAACACTCTCACCTTTTGAATCCTCACTTATTTATTGTCTTGAGGGGTTTGGGTCACCTTAAAAGAATTAGTATTGACAATGATGGAGAAACATAAACCTGTAGGACGAAGTGGGTGCCTTGGGTTATTAGGAAGTTATTTTATTCTAAGGATTCATAATCCTTTGCAAGTAGTAGGAGCTTAGTCTATCCTTGATGAATGTTTTGTAATTGACTTTGGATGTATGCTTTAGATGTGTATAAAGTGGCTTATCTTGTGCATTTCAATGTAATTATAAAGTAAGTATCATTCACAAGTAATTATTCTAAGATAATATTGTTTGCATCTATAAACTAGTGTCATATGGGAAGTTCTGGAATGTAAGCCAATGTCTGTGTAACAATTTCATTGCACATAGCTGAAATGTTGCATACTAGAACACCAGGAAAGTGGAATAGAGGAGAATTACAGATACATGTGGTAGACATCTTATTGGTAGTACAGAGAATATCTTATGATTCCTTGTTTTTTGGTCAAGAATATGAAACTTGGCTTCATTTGTGTAAAGGGTGAAATCAGATAGAAAGAAACCAGTGGGCACATCAGGACTAAAAGTATCAGTGAATACAGTGTTAACCAAAATAGCCTTTTTTTAATTTGTGATAAATACCAGTAAAGCTTACAGAATGAACTCATTGCCCAAGAAGTGTCATGATTTTGGGTATTGCACTTAACAGCATTAAATCTTTTATCACAGAGAGATAAGAATGCATCAAAGATTTTGTTTTGATATTTGATGTTGTACATTGTTTGATTACTGATTGAGAATGGCTAGATGACACCAGAAGCTATGTGGTAAAGCTAGACAATGACATCATTTGTATGTGGTCAGTTTGAGACAGGACAAAATGTGAGAGAGAATAGGAGAAAAATGTAGAACAGAACAGAATAAATGAAGAAATTGGAAAAGAAAAATAAAGAGTGGAATAAAGAAGGCAGTGTGGATACATGTGAATGGGGAATGGTTAATTATATTTCCTAGATATGAAAATTATTGTTTTCTTCCATTTTCTTCTCCTGTGTTTTTAAATGATCAATGTTGCTTTATTTTATTGTGCACAGAATCATTTTAGAAAAACATAAATTAATGACTGCTTGTAGAACAATGTAAAAGAAACATGCTAAATACCACAGGGAGAATAGATTAAAAACAGCAAGTCCAAAAGTTACTATATAACAGGAAACCATATCTTCCTACCCTGTACCTCATTGCAAATGATGGTGATCATTCTGACAGTTTTGTGTGTGTGTGTGTGTGTGTATGTGTATATTTGTTAAATGTTTTAATAAAAATGAGATAATGGGGTCTTCTCACTACATAATGTATCTTTAATAAGTTTATAAAACTAATGCTGGTATGCATATCTAAAGTACTTCATGAAAAGGTGTCAAGTTTATCTGTGGATCTACAAAGATACGCTATTACATAACTTTTAAATATAAAAGGTAATAAAAATGTAACTTATATTACAATATCTTTATGCCTTTTTCTATAATTTCTTGCTTTCCCCTTCTCCACTATATGGATATATGCTATAAAATTTGTAAAATGAGTGAAAAACTATAGTAATATCCAGCCCCATGTTTTGTTTATACTTAGTTTTGATCCACATGTATTAAAGGAATGGGACGCAGAGGGAACAGATTACTATGGATATTGTGTACATGATGACATCACCTTCATCACAGAGGTATCACATTTCTTCTCTGTTTTATTATACATTACAATTCCCTGATATTTTTAACAGTAATTTCTATGGCTGTGTTTTGGTAACTATCTACTAATGAGAAGAGACATAACTATTTAAAGACTTCCAATGTTTTTTATCAAAAGAAATGATAAGATGAGGGCTTTAAGTTTTTCTTATCCTATATGTTACCTATTTAAATATTGTCCTAACTTATTTCATTTTGATTAATGTATAGTTAATTTCCCTCCCATGTTCTTTTTCTCTCAGGTCTCCTGCATGTTCTCTTTTTATTTCTAAATGCAAGGTCTCTTATTATTATTATTAGGATTATTACACACACACATACAAACACAGATACAGAAAAATAGACACAAATAAAGAAAAACACACAGATACACACAGAAAGACAGACAGAAACACACAGACTCCCCACCCCACCCCAGCACATACCAGGCACCATTAGTTTCAGTGCCCTGATATTACTGTGGGGATGTAGAAAAGGCCATCTTTTGAACAGTGTTCAGGAATCCCAAAAATCAGAGGTCCTAGAGCTGATGGGTGGTTCTTTATGTAGCAGGGGTCATATCTTGAACTTGAAACACTGCCTGCCACACAGGGAAGCATCCTAAAACTCCACATCACATGCCTAGGAGCAGAACTGTGATCTTCATCAACATTCAGAAAAGATCAGCTCATTGCTCTTTATTCTGCGCATCTAGTAGAGATATATAGCAACACCCTGTTTGCTCCTGCACACATGTAAATCCTATGTTTGGATGACATTCCTATTTTAAGGTGTGTATGAGGCAGCCTCCAGGCCTATCAGGACTATGTCTTGGAAGAAAGACTGAGAGCAGGCCAAGAGGAAGGATTGAGGTGATACTGGAAAGAGGAGAACATCCTAACAACTGCAAGTGCCTCTCAGGTACCATCTCTGAAGAAATGACCAGGGTCCTAGCCAGCACCCAGAGGTCAAGAATCACTGACAGTTCCAAAGAAGCTAGAGCACACCTGTGTGTGATTCAGAACCTATTTTCAGTCCCAGCACACTCATGTGGAAGTGTTCTAGAAGCTCTATCATAGTAAGAGATCTAAAATGTCCCCGTGACTGAAGTTTAAAACTCAAAGAAAATGTGAGGTGCCTATGGCTTGGGGAGAAAAGGTCAGAGTTGGTCTACACTGCCAATTGCTGAGGATCTGTGGACTCTAGGAGGAGAAGATGGGGAAGACAAAAAAGATGCTGTAGACTGATATCCTGGGAGCTGTGGCCACTGCAAATGCTGACAAGCACCTCGGCTTGAGTGTCCTCACTGAATACTTTCAGAACTGAGAGATTCTTGGCTGCTGAATCATAAATGGATCATGTGGCTTTCCTGGATTGCGTGACAAAGTAGCTCATACGTGAGATCAACATTATGGAAACAGTGTTCACTGTGTCTCAGAACCACTGGGGCAACTGAGCCCAACTTAGACAGCCTGGAGAGTAAGAGGACAAAGTTGTAGGCAGCACTAGCATAGGGAGGTGAAGGCACTGTAGGAGAATAGAGTTCCAGAGCTCATCTGTCTGAACCTCCCATCCCTGGCAGTTTAACTTTACAGTCCGAGTGGTAGTTAAGGGTCTGGGGAGAAAAATTCTTAATTAGCTCAGCCAGTGTCATCCCAATACTGAACAGGGCATTCAGTTTGAATTTGCATAGAAATGTCCTCTTCAAAGTAAGAATGGCAGACTGAAAAGTATTCTTGGAAACATTCTTCTCTGTGTATAAGTTTCATAGATAGTACAGTAGAAAGATGTAGAAATGATTGTTCTGAAATGCCTCTTGTAACTTGCTTTTAGTGGAATTTTTCCTCACCATGTGGCTAAGCTAGCTGAGGAGATTCAAGAACATTAGCCTAAATGACTACAAAATTACAAAAGTGTTTATTTTAGGAAGTTCTTAC
The DNA here is from genome assembly GCF_943737965.1 of Phodopus roborovskii. NCBI lineage: Eukaryota > Metazoa > Chordata > Mammalia > Rodentia > Cricetidae > Phodopus > Phodopus roborovskii. Next base: position 310,511 of record NW_026125717.1, read on the forward strand.
TATTTTTTTCTTTTTTGATTAAAGAACACAGGAAAAACTAGTCTGTTCTCTTCAGATGTTTCAAAGTAGCCAAACACTAGTACCACTTTTCATTTTCCTGGAAATGACGTGAAGATGTATGTAAGTTTTGTATGTTAGATTGCATACTAATGTTCCTAGCTCTTGCCATGAGTATTGTGGCTATGTACAATGTTGGCTGCCAAGCGTGACAAGCACAGTCTGACTCCTCAATCCCACATTGGTGGGAAGAGAAAACCAATTCCCTCAGTTTGTCCTTTGTCTACCTCATGTTCTGTGGATCAGAAGACACACTCAACAAGTAAGTTAATGACTAATAAAAACAAGAATGTCACAGCACATTTAGAAATTCATGCCCCTCTGTCTGCAACAGACCCTCAACTTAAAAAAAATTTTTTTTTGTTGTGGACAAAAGCAATTTGAGAAGTTTCATGGACAAAAAATGCAACACAAGCCTGAAGTGGCACAGGCCTGTAATCCCAGCACTCACAACCCAAAGGTAGGTGCATGTGTATGAATTCAAGCACAGCCTCATCTACAAAAACTAATTCCAGGACAGCCAGGTCTACACAGAGAAACCCTTTCTCAAAACCCTCTCCCCCAAATGAACAAAATTACCATGTGTACTCTATTGTTTGTCATTCAGAATTCCTGGTTGTTAGTTCCATTATCTCTAAACCCCTCAACAATGTATTTTTCATTTGTCTTTGTAACAGGGCATTTAAAAAGAAAAAGGTATGGAATATCTCCAGAAAACAGACAGAAGGCTTTTCTTAGCTGAAGATCAAACTTGACATGCACAAATCAATATCAGGGAAGTGACTGTGACTGGAGAACAAGAATCTCTCACTTCTAGTCAAAGTTGGAGTAAACCCGCTGCTGTGATTCCCCAGCCAGCTGAGAATATTCAGTTTGTTGTCCCCTAAAAATGTTTCTACTCAGCAAAACTTGACACATGGACATAATCGATATTATTATTAATATGCTTAATAGTTGTCAAATTGTTTGTAAATAGTTATGTTTTATTTTAAATAAAAAGATGTTAACATGGATCAGCTCCTTGGGTTTTTCTTTATTGTAAAGCTTTTTTATTTTTGAGAAAAGTCATTTATCCTCGTTAGATATCTATGTAAGATAAGAGGATTCCACGATAAAGTAGCTGTTATTTTAAAATACTTATCTTACATAAAGGTAATGTGTAGTATCCATAAAGAATATTACAAAATTCAAAAGCATATTATAACACAATATATAAGGAGTATGTGGGGACATTTTTTACCTGTCAATTGAATTGCCCTTATCCCAAACTCTTGTCATATTCTCTTCATTGGAAACTAAGGTAGTCCTTTTCCTGATTTTTTTTTTTTAACTTTTGTTTACCTAACACTTTATGTATTCTTACACTGTATATTTTTCTAAAGTTTTTCTGGGTTTGTATTTATCAATCTATGTATAATGTGTGTTTCCTTTGAGATTCCTCCATGTTTCTATAGCTATCTGTAAGTTATCTTCAGTTGTTATGGAGACTTATCTTTTTTAACTGTATGTGCATTTTCTGTGTCTGAACCTTTTGTACTTTCTGGTTTAGCTGTTGGAGTCAGAGCTGTTACCAACACTCCTTTGAGATTTCTAATACACAGGGACATCTTCCCAGCCTCCTATGAAGTGAATCACTAGGTCCTGGGATATGTTTCTTTAATTTCTTAAATGATACCCCATGTTTTTTTCATTTGAGCGCTTGTCATGTCCTCCAGGTTGCCCTCAAGCTTTGTGCAGCCAAAGATGGCCTTGAGTCTCTGGTCCTCTTGTCTTTATTTTTCCAGGCCTGGGGTGACAGGTATGAATTGCTTGCCTTGTCGCCAATCTGTGGAAAAACAATCCTATTGGTGTAGTAAGCACTAGCATGGTGTGAGTGTTCTGTTGCAACGAGCTGGTATTGTCAGACAATTTGGGAGTCTGATGGGTGTGCTGTGCACAAGTATAGGGCTTCCCTTTTCACATCACTGTAGACTAGCTGGATTTTGCTTCTATGTGTGCTTAAGGGTTATGTTCCCACTTTTCATTAGGACCTGATTGACTTGAGCCTGTTAGAAAAGAGTGTTCATCATGTCAGGGGAGGGCTCCCTCTACACCTTTAGTAATTATTTCATATAGTATTAAGACAGTACAGCTTTGAAGTCTCCATGTACTGTAGTGCAAAGAAAAAAAATCTGAGAACTTTTCATTCAAAGGAGGATTGGTATCCAGAATATATACAGAATTCAAATGACAGAAAGAAAAATCCTATTCAAATAAGCATGAAATGAATAGAAGGTTCACAAAAGAAGAGATACTCATGGAAAGCAAGCATGTAAAAAAATGAATCAGAAAATATGTATACTGAAACTTCACCTGGACAGAATTGCACTTCCTTCAGGATATTTTCAACAGCACAGAATTAAACAGGATAGGTTGTGCAGTGAGAGGATGTGAAATAATACAGCGATTGAAGTAAAGATTATGGGTTTGACCAGCCACTTTTCTTGCTGTAGTGACTGAGGAAGAAAGGGTCCATTCTGGGTAACAGTTTGAGAGAATCATGGCTTCAGGCCAGGGAAAAGGGGCACAGTGTTGGGAGCAAAGGCTGGCTAGTCACTTTGCATTGGGGTTCAGTAAGCAGAGAGTGATCATTGCTAATGCTCACAAACATTCTCCTCTAAATTTAGTTCAGGACCATGTCCTTGAAATGGTGCCATCTCTGGATTTAGGGTGGGATTTTCCACATCAACCAGCCTAATTAAGAAAGTTCTTCAGAGGTATTTCCAGAGGCTCCATTATTAGGAGGCATCACTATGAACCATCATACAAATATTAGTAGTAATACAGAATCAGACCAGCATCCTATATTTATAACTAGAGGAAGTGAAATCAATCTGTTGAAGAAAACCTTGCATTCCCATGCTTATGGCAGTAGTTCTCAATATATAGATGAAAGGCTAAAGAAAATATTGTGTAAGTTCAAAATGAATATTATTGAGCAAAAGAGTGAATGGAATGCTGTTATTTTTTCATGAGATTGAAAGGATGGGAAGCATGTCCTTTCAATTCTGAGAAAAGTATTTTTTAACTGTAGTGATTGCAATGAAAATTGTCTTCTACATGTTCCTGTATTTAAACATATTATGCCCTGTTGATTTTGCTGTTGTTGTTGTTGTTGGTGGTGGTGGTGGTGTGTGTGTGTGTGTGTTAGTCCAGTTTTCTTTTTCTAATATGTGAGACACAGTTAGAAGATCCCATGACTTAATCAGTTCCTCACCAAATGCAAATTTACTTCTGGCTTCTTGACCATGGATTTCCAGCTTCCAGAACTGTGAGAAATAAACTTGTGTTTTCATAAACTCTCCATTTGTTACATGGTGTGGCAGTTTAGGGTATGGATGTTATCTTTCTTGCTGTGATTTTCTAGGATATAATGCCTCCAGCGGATGTAAGTAATACTCTGAGGAACATATACTATTCACCATACTCTAAATAGAGTGTTTAAAATGCTCTCGAAATGCCAGGTAAGAAGGAAGTGGTACTGAGTATGACTATACAAACTTACTGGGTCCATGTATGTATGCTTGCAGAGGTAATGAAGGATTGAGTACAAATCAGGTTTCTATTCTTGTCTTCATTTATCAGGAGAGGAAAACAGAAGCTGATATGATTAGAAGACTATGGTGATTGATTGACTATTTGGTTGAGTTTGTCTTTTGCCTACCACTTAATCAATGCCATAGATGAATGAATGAAAGTTACATTATCAGGCATTTGCTGTACAGTTGTCACTATGGTGTGTTTGTGGGAATTCTGAGCACAGGATGAATAAAATGAATTGCATGAGCATTAAAGTAATAAAAGAGCTAGTTCCAGTGACCTTAGAAATACCTTAAACATATCAGAGCCTGGAAGGATTATCTTTAATATTTACAGCCTGCCAAAAACACTTTATTTCATTATCTACCATTGTTATTCATAGACTTAAGCACTTTGTTCAATTAAATAGAACAGGGGAGTCACTTCCTGGGCAGGAATTTGAATCTAGATGTTTAATTAAGTTCTCTCTGCACTGTGCGAAACTCTTGAGGAGGACAGGTCACAAAGCCCACCTAAAGTGTAAACAGTTATATTTTCTAAGGCTTCTCAGGTAGGTAAATGCTACCTGTAAGTTTGTATATGTTTCTGGGAGGGGAATGGTAAAATGTCTGTTTCACTTGCTTGTCTTATCTTTACAGGGTAGCAAGCCAACATAGGTGTTTAATACCATGACTCTTACTTAAATAACATGCCTTCATCTTGCCATGATGACATCTTTTTACTTATATTAGGTTCTTTTTTTTTTCTTTTAATATAACAACTGGCAGCCAATCCCCTTTTATATTTGCTAGATTTCACTTTGCAAGCATCCATACTCAGGTAATACAAAGAAATATACAGCACGTGCCTTTCATTGCATCTCAGTTGTAGTGTGCCAGCTGTGGAGTCTGAGAGCTTTGAGCAGCTGCCACAGCATCAGCATCTGCCTCCTTGCAGAATGAACCTTGCCTGCAGTTCAGGGCTGATGCATAAAGACTTTGTACCCAGGAAAGGTAAGAGAGCCAGTGGCTCCAGCCAGATCCCAGGCACCCTGGGTGCAAAGATAGAGCTCAGGTGAGGTCTCTGCTCCCTTCCCCCACCCTCCATGCCTCCCTTCGCCCTGTCACCTTCCCAAAAGTCAGGCTCTGTGGAGCAGAATCAGGAGCAACCTATTCAAAAGATGCAGGGGAAGAGAGCCACCTTGGCCACTCACTCTGGCAAAGGGATCTGTTGCTTTCCAGGGGCCAGTGGGTGGCAAAACCTGCAACCCCCTAAGGCAGAATTTTGAAAAGATTACTCTATTTCTTTCATTTTTAAAAAATTACTTTTGCTCAAAACAAATGTTAACATTACTTGGGTCAATATATACATTACCTTCAAACTTCCTGAAAAAGTGTGACAGATCTTCTTGGGTAGTTCTTGGAACAACTCCTTTCTTCTGTCCTTTGCAAATGAGTGGAGAGTTTAGGGCCCCCCTCCTTTTTTTTTTTTTTATGTCAGAGTACAGGGGCATGTGTCTCTGTGACTGTGAGTTTCTTCATGCTCTTTGCACATCCCTGCGAACATTTAAAAGGGCCAAAGGAAAAAGGTGTCCGGGTGAAGGGTGAGTGTGAGGAGAAACAAGAAACCTGGAGTGGCCAGAGGATTTTGGTCTTCATGTACCTCTCCCTACAATCAATCATTAGGTGTCTTCCTTACAACCAAGCTTTTAACTTCCATGGCCGCTAGATGGCAGGAGTGGTGAGAAGTTAAATCTGCATCTAAGGTAGTAGCTTTAGAAAGACCACATGAGAACCTTTAAATTCCCTGCTAGCACCCACCTATTTTTGTGTTCATATGGGACCTGCTAGTCAGGCTTCAGACTGCATTTTGATGGATGTGGAATAGGATGTAGAGAGCTTCCTGTTTAAAATTGTCTCTGAAAATTAAATCTGAAGTATCATTATCAGCAAAAACATTAAGATGCTTGGAAAAGTAAGGTTTGTGTTGACTCATTAGGAAGAGGATGCTTACTTTTACATAAAAAATTGCTGGTCAAGGTTTTGATCACTTATTCTTGGTTTGGAACGTTACTGGATTGTGAAGTACAGTAAAGAAATTGACTAGCAAGGGACCATAGACATGGTAATGAGAATACGCAGCCCCGGTAATTTGTGGGGTTTTCTTTCAAGACAGATAGTTTGTTGTGTTTGCACACATGTGGAGGTCAAGGATTCCAGTGTAGGTTGGTAGTGAAGCTACAACTAAGGCAACATGGAAGTTTAGACACTTGAATCAAGTGGAGACCAGAGGGCTGGAGTAGAGAAAGGTCAGGGCTTGGAAAGGCAAGACAAGCCTTCTCCTAACCTGTATGGGTCACATGGGTGGGTCGTGCATGCACTCCTGCTCTATCATGCAGCTTTATGGATGGCACAGGCAGAGGTTTGGCAGATCCTGGGGAAGATGCTGGACCCACCATTTGGCTGGGCACTGGGATCAGCTCTCTCCACCACCTCTGCTCCCACTCCCCACTGCCTATTTGGACATTGCCAGCCCACTGATGCCAGGGCCCACAGTACTGCCTGCACTATACCCCAACACCCTGCATCCCAACTACCTGAAGACCACCACTCTGCAACCTCAAACCCTAGGGAATTTGCCAGCACAGTACTTTGGCCAGAACGAGTGGCCTGGGTAGCTCTCTTCCCCTGCTTCTTTTTGAACTTATTGCCCTTGGCTCTGCTCACTAGAGCCTTGCCTTTGGGAAGGTCACAGGGAGGAGGGTGGCATTGAGGGTGGGGAGCTCTATCTTTGCTCCCAGGATGCCTGGGATCAGGCTGGAGCCACTGGCTCTCTCTTTCCTTTACTGGGTGCAAAGTCTCTGTCAAATCAGACCCAGTGTACACTTTGTCAGGCATGAAATGCAGGCCAGGCATATTCTTCAAGGATGCAGATGCTGCTGCTCTGGCAGCTGCTCACAGCTCTGGGACTCCCCACCTGTCACAATGCCCCTGAGATGCCTTGAAAGGCCAGTGAAGGGACCATGGGGCCAATGTTCTTGGCTGGCGCTGAGGGTGTCAGTGGCCAAGGGCAACAAGAGCCCTATACTGATGCCCCCATCGCGAATTCTACAATTCACCTCCATCTCTGTAATCACCTAGGGTGAGCAAAAGGCCAGTCAGCCATCTTTTTTTTTTTAACCTTTAAATATATTGGTTGTGGTTATTAACCATTTACAACCAAGCATATTTAAATGAAAACAAATATTTATAAACAACATTTGGAAATTTGGGAATCTTTCTTTCCAAACTGCTTCAACTGCATAGAGACGTAAGAGGCATAAAGACTTATGTTCCAGGTAGCATTCAGTTTTATTTCAGTATAGTTTAGCATTCATATAAAAGTCTTTATAGTGAATTATTAGATATTGCCATAGATTTTTAAAGAAATTCAGAAGCATTTTATATATATATAGGTGTGTGTGTATATACATATGTACATATATATATATTCTCTTTTTCATAAAAAATAAACAAATCATAAAATAATATCACTATATTTCGCTGTTTCATTGAGATGGTATCTGATTACATTCATAATTATATTTTTGGCATAAAAATGTATAATTTAATTTTCCCTTGAGTTCCAGATGAAAGTATGCAAAAAAAAAAAATATATGTGCTTGATGGTGACATTCTGATTTCCAGTGTGTCTTTGGAGTTTTTCCTTTCCCTTCCTCAGTTCCTTTTGAGACTAATTAACTTTTATATCCTTATTTTATTTTCGTAATTAAATCACTTGTGCTTGAAATGTCTTCTCTACTTTATTAAGTCTCTGAGTGTATGAGTGTGTGTGTGTGTGTGTGTGTGTGTGTGTGTGTATGTGTAGGTGTATGTATGTGTGTGTGTATGTGTATGTGTGTGAGTGCATGTGTGTGTGTCTGTGTGTGGGGGTTCTATGTCTGTGTGCATGTGTGCATGTGTTGTGCCTGCATGTAGAGGTCAGATGTTGATACCAGTTGCCTTTCCTTATGGACATTTGCTTTTGGGTGTGAGACAAGTCTCTTTGAAGCTGGAGTTTGTGGATTCATCTCCAGTTGATATGCAATTGAGGTCCAGGAAGTTTGTGTCTACCTCTCCAGCACTGGGAGTATAAATACTTCTACATGGAGCTGTTTCACATGGGTGTTGGGGATCCAACCACGATAGTTGCATGAAGAACATTGTACTGAGTGTTAGGAACTAGCAGTCAGCTGACCCCTGCCCCCAACGATGGGCAGGGCGCTCATGGCCATGTCATTGCAATGAAAAGCTTTATCTGGCTGCCAGAGGACTCAGTTACACATGCCCAAGCCCCCCTTTTAAAGCAAACATTACAGTCAGGCTTCAGGGCTCTGAGTAAAACATCACTCAACAATCTCTCAGCTTGGATCCAGTTTTCCAGACAGATAAATTAATTATAGGGATAAAGCCATACATAGCCACCTATGTGCTTAAGGCAAGTAACTAAAGACAAATTTTGTATACTAAGGTATGCTAAACAGTCAGACAAACCTCAAAGGCTCAGACATCTAGAGAATATGGCATTTAAAATGTTTCCTTAAAAAGATTTTATAACAGAGAGACAGGCTAGCTGCTGGCACCATCCATTTCCTCCAAGAAGACTGATGGACACTGAAGAAGCTCCACCCACAAAAGTGGCAACGCAACCCACTAAGGAATCCTGCCTTTCATCTCAACTGCTGCAAAAGGCTCTAAGGGCCATGAACAAAAGGGCAGTGGAATCAACTTTCTCCATGTTGCTTGGACCATCGGTATGTAAGTCTTCCAAAAGCTCCTAATCCACAGGTCTCATGCCATCAACAGAAGACAGATGTCCTTAAAGCCTCTTACTAAAAATGTGGAGGATCTGAGGGTGGCTGTCCATGCTGCCAGCTAGTACATCTCTGTTACTCTCTAATCATTCAGGTAAAATTTTATCCTTCTCAACAACTCTGATGCTTTTGACGACTGGTAGCTTTGTAAGCTTAAATCAGCAGCAAAGGCTCCAATTTTTACAAAACGGAATTCAAAACGGGTATTTTAAGGTTGCTACTGTTTATAGTCTTAACATTAATCAATAAAGTGTTAATAAGCTACTAATCCAATTTTGACAGAGTACTAAACACCATACTATGCCACTATATGATCATAATTGTAATTATAAGCTCATAATGAAGGTGCTTTTCATTGTGCTAAAAATCTGCCAGTTGTATGTGTAAATTCTTTCAGCCAAATCATGTCTAACATAAGTATGCTGCTAAAGTGTCTAATATTTATGTTTCACAAACTCAAAGGAATCTTTTAAGTTCCAGGGAGGAGAACTTGATCCATTTCCAGGTCAGATTCACTCCTAATAAATATTACTCCACTTTTTCCTGGCCTTGGGACTTCCTAACCTTGTCCTGGGATCCCCTTGGGAGCCCTTCCTCCACCTTTCTTCTTCCACTAAGTACTCAGACCTAAGAGACAAAAACTTAACCTTATCCTCTCCTCTGCTAACACCTTCCCAAGTCTCAAAAAGACGCCAGCGTTCCATACACTCAGGACAACTATGAAACAACCAGCTACCAGGACATGGCAGCACCCAAGCTTTCTTGGATCCACCAAAGACAATCTATGCCCCCAAGTCAGCAGGAAGAAGTGTCGAGAACTCAATGTCCTTATTCCCTATCCTGCCACTCCCAACCCACACCTTTTTAATAACAATACGAGGTGGGAATGTTAGGAAGTAGCAGCCAGATGACCCTGCCCAACGATGGGCAGGATGCTCATGGCCATGTTATCACTATATCAGGCTTTACATGGCTGCAGGAGGACTCAGTTATGCATGCTCAAGCCCTCCTTTTAAAACAAGCATGCCAAGTGTGCCTCTCTATCTGGCTTCTCTCTCTCCCTCTGGCCTCTCTCTCTCTCTCTGGTCACTCTATCTCTTTCTCTCCTGCTTTTGGTTGGCCGCCAGCTACCCCCCTTTCTCTCCCCTCTCTCAATAAATTACACCTGCGCGCTGAGTCTTGTGTTTGTGTTTTATAGGCATTAGCTGCTGCAAAAGAACAACACTGAGTCTTCTCTGCTGTCTTATATTTGATTTTAAATGAGCTATAATTTAAATTTCCTGTTTCCTTTTCATGTTGTTGTAGTGTAGGCTAGCCTCTTACTCCATAGTTAGCATTTTCCATACTAGATACATCTTCCATTGTGTTCTGAACATCAGGTGCATGTGCGCATGTACACAACACACCCACACACCCACACACACACACAGACACACACACAGAGTTAGTACTCAGGATGTCCACTTACCCAGAAATAAGTTTAATCTGACTATTGGGGGACTTCTAGAATTTAGACAGAAACTAGTTCCCATCTTACCAAAGGAGGTATCCCCCTTAGCTCTGGCAGAAGGGACATATGGCTGCCTGACTGACCTGGATATCAGAGATATCTTCTAATTTTCCTTCCCAGGGTGATCCATGTCTCTGTCTTAGGGTCCTCCATGTTACCTAGTTTTTCAGCAGCTCAGGACTTTAGTCTGGTTATCCTTTCCTTTTCATCTGACATTCAGTTATGAGTGAGTAATGCCATGTATGTCTTTCTGAGTTTGTGTTACATGCCTCACAGTGTTTTTTCCAGTTCCATCCCTTTGCCAGGAAATTTCATGAGGTTGCCTTTTTATTTATTTATTTATTTTTACAACTAAATAGTACTCCACTGTGTAAATGTACCACATTTTACTTATCTATATTTCTGTTAATGGTTCCAGGTTCTGGATATTATGAATAATGCTGCAGTGGACATAGGATGGAACTAGGTAGCCTAAGTATGGAGGAATACAGTGTAAGAGCAATGAAAGAGATATCTTAATACAGAGAACCACTTTAGGCTTAATGAGAATCCTGGTACACAGGTATGTTCCAAGAATGCAGGAAGAGAACCCCAGCTAAGACTGTGAGCAATTATAGAGTACCTGATCTGGTCTATCCCTGTAATCAGATAAATGCATACCACTACTATATTCATAGAGTCCACATACAGTAATTAATGGAACATTGAGACAGACAACCAAGAACCAGGCTGAGCTCCAGCAAACCAGCCTATGAAAGCAAGGAAGGCTTGCTTGAGCATATGAGCAAGGGAGGTCAAGATCAGGATGGAGAAATCTACACAGACAGCTGAACCAAGCTCATGGAATCTCTTGAGTTCTAAACCTATGACTGTGGAAATCAAGACCAGGGTACAGAAACCCATAGATAAAGCTGACCTGAACAAGGGGGAGCTCAAGGACTCCAAGACTGATAGCTGATAAACCACTATAGGATCAACAGTGACTCCCTGAATGCAGGTCTCAGTTAGAAGTCCTGGGCAGTCTATAGGACCTATGGAAGTAGAACCAGGATGTATCCCTGGTGCACAAAAGAACTTCAGGATAACATCTCCCATGGAAGGATATTACCTTAACCTAGAGACACCTGGGCAGGTCTAGGCCCTACCGAAAATGTCTTGACAGATTATGATGATCCCTCCTGGAAGGATTCACACTCCATGGGTAGTGGATGGTGGATGGGATGGGAAAGACTGGGTCTGGGGAGGATGGGAAGGAGAGGGATCAGGGATCCATATGTAAAATAAGATAAAAAAGTGGTTTTGGACAAGAGGTGCCAATGTTTACAGTGCTAATGATTTACTGAGCAGAACCAGACACCCGTGTGTTCCTGAATCTCTTATATAGAGAGCTGTACTTAAAAGCTGTTCCCGAGTTCTAAGCTTTAAATGACCAATTGGCCTTTTCTCTAATAGCCATTTGGGAACAAAAGGAATTAGTGCTAGGGATGGGACTCCATGACTTAGTACTCACTTTTTATGATTAAGGTTTTCTTGGATTCCATCTCTGTGAGCACAGAAAAAGAGCAAAGAAACTCAGATTTGTTGCATCCCCAGCAGAGTAGAAGGAACCAGGATTGCTTTTGTCAGACTGGAACTAGTTAAAATTTTTGGATTGCAGTCTGTTCATTAAGGGTGCCCTGGGATAAAACGCTACCTTTGTGGCTGTGCTCAACCCTAACCCTAACCCTAACCCTAACTATAACCCTAACCCTAACCATAACCCTAACCCTAACCTATGTTAAGTCACTAACCCACAGTGTGGTTTAACATTAAAGAATGCAAGAAATAGTAGCAACAATTTGCTTTTAAATCTTTTAAATAATTGATGGTTATTTCCAGTTGTGTGAGAGACAAAGATAAAATAAACTTGCATGTTTTATCAAGTCAGGAACATGAAATGGTACTTTAAATGATAGTGGAGATATGAGTTGCTCTGCAGAACACTGTGTTGTCTATTTTTAGCACTGTGTATGGGCAGGCCACAGAAAACATGCTTGCATATTATAGAAAGCACACTAGTATAATCTCTCCCTTGATAGATTATCATTTTCAGAGATGTGTGGCAGACCTCTCTACTTCTTGGTTTTGAACTTCTTGTGATGTTTGTTTCAGGACAGCTGATATAGTCATGAGATATTTTCAAGGTAGACTGTATGAGACATGATAGTGGGTAAACACTCTTCATGATATATTTCAATATTAAAAGGAAACAGAAATGAAGGCCTCATTTTGTGTAATTAAGATTGTCAATCTCTCCCTGATAAGCGAATAATGTCATGTCAAAGAGATATATGATTTTCTGCAGATGGATTTCGTATGTGGAGGAAGATGGAAATAAGAATCCATTCATACTCTTTTGACCCCTTTCCTCTAGATTAATAATGTTTTAATAATATTTAGAAGTAATCAAAATTTTAATTAAAATTTAATTTTTATGAAAATAAAATAGATGAGAAAGAGAATTCTGGTGTTTACCATATAATTACAAGGCTATCATTCTGAGAACACAGATATAAAGTTGAAGGTAAACAGCTTACCATCCTATTAAGTAGTATTCACTTTGCATAAACTTTGCTTGAATCACAACTTAATTATAGAGAAAATTTCTATCTTAGTATCTTATCTTCAGGCATATAGTTTATATTTAGAGTACACTTTTATTGTAGTCCTTATAGTTTAACAATCATATTATGCAGATAATTGAACTATTCTACCTTTCCTTGATACTTTCTCCTCTGTTCCTCTGTTCCCAAATATTTCTTTATTTTACTTCTTTCTGTTAACAGTTCTAACTGTAGATCCTTTTAAAATCTTCAAAAAATTACTGAGTTTACTAATTTTAAATTAATGCCATAGAATTTTAAGTGAAAAGAGCAAAATGTGTGAGCTAAATTAAGAGTTGTCCTTTGCCACGTATGATGGGGCATAATCAGGGACAGAGGCAGGTAGATCTGTGTGAGTCCTCAGCCATGATGTCTGCATTGCAATTCCATGCCACCAATGACTGAACAAAGGAAAAGATAACTTTTTTTCTTTTTTGGTTTTGGGATGTTTTGATCTTAAAAAATTGTACCTTGAATTTCTTGGTGTTCCTTCACAGATGTATGTCCCCTGAATATTTGTATGTATAATGAGCATCCTGCCAATAAGTAGCTACAGAATGTATCTTGGGATGAAGATTTCAAGTAAATGTTATGCCACTTACTTTACAGAAATGATTTTTAAAAAAAATTTACTACTGGACAAATGGGTTTTGTTCCTACCAGATGGATTTCTAAAGTTGTCATTACATAAATCACATTTTTTAAAAAGGTAAACATATACAGTGTAGTAAAATAAGTGTAATTATTTGTCATCCAGAGATTCAAGACAGTATTAAAAACCTTCTGAGTAAAGTAACAGATGAACACAACAAGTTCCTGACACTGCAGATGCGGTTAAGCAAGGTGTGTAGGGTAGAAAATACAGTATTTGCATTTGTATTATTATCCAATGTTTTGTCAGTTATGATGTACTAAAAGAAATGAACATAGTAAAGGCTAGTAGAATATAACAGTAGCCATTTTTTTGTTTCTCTTAGAACATTTGTATCAGTAAGAAAAAATTCCACAAATTAAACAATATGTATTTCTCTACGTTGGTTTATTAAGTCGTGAAGTATATATGAATGTCAAATATTTTGCAAATAAAACAATTATATTTAATTGTACCGATACCTTCCTCTTTTTTTTCCACTGGAGTATGAACAAAGGCACTGTGTAAGATAGCAGTCTATCAGTGAACTATACACTTGGCCTGTTACATGTAATATTCTAAGGCAATGGGTCCATCTTTATATATTAAAGAAGAAAATTATTTGTCTTCATATAACCTATTAACACATAGTATTATCTATGTCAGTTTTCTTCTACTATAGGAATTTTATAAAGTGTTCTTCAAAATTAGGTAAGATGACAAGTACAACATAATAATATACGTTAATAGCTGTGTCACAGAAATAAAGCATATATTGTCAAATTTCTAATTGTCTAGACTACTTTTCAAATTGTAGAAAAATATGGCAAAAGGCACGTTCATTTGTATAAGGTAGTTTCTGGCTGTCAGTTTAATGCTTAGGTAAATTTTCAAGATGTGTAGTTGTATATAGGAGTAGGACCCATCAGAGCAAGAGCTCATAGGGTAAGTCAGCCTTGGAAGGACTTGAAAGGGTGCATGGCCAAAGTCTCAAGGGAAGCAAGTGACTATGTCCTCTTCCAATAGACTCACCTGACACACTTTAGTTCTTCTAGTGTGAGCATAATAACATGTTCCCATTGTGCACTAACAGCATTCACTTGCACCTAGCACTCAAAAGTTTTCTGTCAAGAGGCAGATAGGCAACCTCCACAAGACTTCACAGGGACTAGACCATAGTGCTTTTCTGTGTAGCAATGGTGAAACACAGTTACCATTAGGAAAGGTCTATATTATAGTCCAGAAAGCTCTTGGTTGGATTTCCGAATTAATGCCAAGAGAAAAGATTGTAAACCGGCTCTTCAAAGACAGGTATCACAACACTGCTGTCTAAACTGTCCTCTGCACATTGGGCAATGAGTCCTTTTAACACAGCCATTTATCTGCGCATCCTATACTGTTTTAGCTTGTTTGCTCGTTTGGCTTTTTGTTCAGCCAGACAAGATACTGCAAAATAAATGAGAGACTCAGGCTTATTCTTAGTTCTGTGGGCTAGGCCTTACCTTGGCTTGTTTCTAACCCTTCTTCCCTTTCCCCCTGGGCTTTTATCTTTCTTACTTCTGCATATCTCACTTTCCTTCTTCCTCTATGGATGGAGAGCTGGGCAACTGGGCTGCTTGGTGGCTGGGTAGCTGGTCTTCTGAGCTGCTGAGCCACTGGGCAGGTGGCCCTGAAGACCTCCTCTACTGGTCCTCTTGGGTCTGTACTGCCTCCGTTCTCCATCTTCTGCCTGCCATGCCATTCTTCCCTTAATTATGCTTCCCTATTGGTCATTCAGCTCTTTATTAGGACCACCAGGTGTTTTATTTTTTATTTATTTATTTATTTTTATTTAATTTTATACAACAAAGTCCAATTAAATTAAAACAAACATTTATACACAATATTTGGGAATTTGGGTGTCGTTCTTTCCAAACTACTTCCTGCTGGTAAGGGGCGCTGTCTTGGGGGATTCGAAGAAGATTCAGATATCCTAGCTGTAGTCTGTAGGGCTGTTTTGTCCAGCTGTTTGGAATGTAGGATCAGCTTGTACTCTGTTTCAGGCGGTCTGTTGTAATCAAACCTCATTAGTCTGTAAGGAATCCACATCTTTTCATTTTCTGTGGAAACAAAAATAGAAATACTTTTCCCCAGGAACTTGTTCTTCAACTTAATTTTGGAGTCAAAGCTTTTTTTTTTTTTAATTTATTATTTTACATGTCGATCCCAGTTCCCTCTCCCTCCCTCCCTCCCCTCCAGCCCTCCCTCCCTCCTTCCTTCCCTTTTGCCCTCTCTGCCCTCTCCCATGCACTCTAAACACCCTCCCCTCCCAACCCCCCACCACAATACCATATGTAGGGGAATGCCATCCAGTTGGGGTCATGTAGATCTGACAGGTCCTATGAAGTAGGGACTAGGGCTTCTCTCCTAACTCTAGAATAAGGCAGTTATCCCTCCATGGGGGATATGTTTACAAAGTACTTTTGTGTACCAGGGATACATCCTGGTTCCACTGTCTGGGGTCTCTTAGACTGCTCAGACCTTCTGGCTGAGACCCATATTCAGGGGGTTCCGTGTCAGTCCCCTGTTGGCTTCCCAGCAATCAGTCTAGTTGCACTTAGCTCCTCGTTGTTCAGGTAAGCTGTCTCTATGTACTTCTACCGCATGGTCTTGTCCTCTCCATCTGCTTCTGGGTTCTAGTTCGACTCAGTGTTTATGTATGGGTGTTTGCTGCTGTTTTCAACAGGCATTAGTTGAGGACTCCATGGAGAAGTTAGTTGTTGATCTCACTCTCCGGGAAGGGCATTTATGACAGCCTTTCCACGGGAGCTGAGATTGTTAGTTGGGAGCAGTCTTGTAGTTCCCTTGACCTTTCTTTGTGTTCAACTTTATCTTCAAACCAATATTGGCTCCCTCTTTTATGTTCTCTCTCTCTCTCTCTCTCTCTCTCTCTCTCTCTCTCTCTCTCTCTCTTATTTTCCATTCCTAACCAGGCTCAATCCTCCTGGTATCACATGCCTTCCTCTCCTCCCTCTCATTTTCTCCTACTTCTCTCTCCATTAGCTGTCCTCCCCCACTTTACCTGAGGTCTGGGGGACTTGTCCCTTCCCAGTTCTGTGAGGGACTTTATATGAATCTCTGAGAATACAACTTGTATCCTAGTTCCTCTGGTGATGTGAATTATAGGCTGGTGATCATTTGATCTAGTTCTAAAATCCATATATGAGTGAGTACATACTGTGTTTCTCTTTTTGTGACTGGGTTACCTCATTCAGGATGGTTTCTTCAAGTGCCATCCACTTGCCTGCGAATTTCAAGATACCATTATTTTTTTCTGCAGAGTAGTATTCCATTGTGTAGATGTGCCACATCTTCATTAACCATTCTTCAATTGAGGGGCATCTAGGTTGCTTCCAGGTTCTTGCTATTACAAATAGTGCTGCTATGAACATAGTTGAACAGATGTCTTTGTTGCATTGATGTGAATCCTTTGGGTATATGCCTAAGAGGGGGATTGCCGGGTCCTGTGGTAAACTAATTCCCATTTTCCTGAGGAACCGCCATACTGATCTCCAAAATGGCTGTATGAGTTTGCACACCCACCAGCAGTGGAGGAGTGTTCCACTTTCTCCACATCCTCTCCAACATAAGTCATCACTGGTGTTTCTAATTTTAGTCATTCTGGCAGGGGTAAGATGGTATCTCAAAGTTGTTTTGATTTGCATTTCCCTGATAGCTAAGGATGTGGAGCATTTTCTTAAGTGTCTTTCAGCCTTTTTGATTTCCTCCATTGAGAATTCTTTCTTCAGTTCTGTACCCCATTTTTAAATAGGGTTATTTGGTGTTTTGTTGACTAGTTTCCCGAGTTCTTTGTATATTTTGGAGGTCAGCCCTTTGTCACATGTAGGATTGGTGAAAATCTTTTCCCAGTCTGTGGGCTGCTGTTTGGTCTTACTCACTGTGTCCTTTGCCTTACAGAAGCTTCTAAGTTTGAAGAGGTCCCATTTATTAATTGTTTCTTTCAGTGTCTGTGCCCCTGGAGTTATGTTCAAGAAGCGGTCTCCTATACCAATTTGTTCAAGGGTACCTCCTACTTTCTCTTCTAAGAGGTTCAATGTGGCTGGATTGATGTTGAGGTCTTTGACCCATTTGGACTTGAGTTTTGTGCATGGCGACAGACATAGGTCTATCTGCAGTCTTCTACACACCCTCATCCAATTGTGCCAGCACCATTTGTTGAAGATGCTGTCTTTGCCCCATTGTATAAATTTAGCTGTTTTGTCGAAAATCAGGTGTTCATAGGTGTGTGGATTAATATCAGGATTTTCAATTCGATTCCATTGGTCTACCTGTCTATTTTTATGCCAATACCAGGCTGTTTTTCAGAACTATAGCTCTGTAGTAGAGCTTAAAGTCAGGAATGGTGATGCCTCCTGAAGTTCTTTTATTGTATAGGGTAGTTTTGGCTATCCTGGGTCTTTTGTTTTTCCATATAAAGTTGATTATTATCCTTTCAAGGTCGGTGAAGAATTGTGGTGGGATTTTAAAGGGGATTGCATTGAATCTGTAGATTGCTTTTGGTAAGATTGCCATTTTTACTATGTTTATCCTACCTAACCAAGAGCATGGGAGGTCTTTCCATTTTCTGGTATCTTCTTTAATTTCTTTCTTTAGAGTCACAAAGTTCTTATTATATAGATCTTTTACTTGTTTGGTAAGCGTTACACCAAGATACTTTATGTTGCTTGTGGCTATTGTAAAGGGTGATGTTTCTCTGATTTCTTTCTCTGCCTCTTTGTCGTCTGAAAAAAATAGGGCGATTGATTTTTTTGAGTTTATCTTGTATCCTGCTAGTTTGCTGAAGGTGTTTATCAGCTGTTCGAGTTCCCTGGTAGAGTTTATTGGGTCGCTTATGTAAACAATCATATCATCTGCAAAGAGAGACAGTTTGACTTCTTCCTTTCCAACTTGGATGCCCTTGATCTCCTTTTGTTGTCTTATAGCATTAGCTAGAACTTCTAGTATGATATTGAAGAGATATGGAGAGAGAGGACAGCCTTTTCTTGTTCCTGATTTTAGAGGAATTGGCTTAAGTTTCTCTCCATTCAGTTTGATGTTGGCAGTTGGTTTGGTGTATATTGCTCTGATTATGTTTAGGTATGTTTCTGTTATCCCTGACCTCTCTAATACCTTTATCATGAAAGGGTGTTGAATTTTATCGAAGGCTTTTTCCACATCTAGGGAGATAAACATATGGTTTTTCTTTTTCAGTTTGTTTATATGGTGGATCACGTTGATAGATTTTCATATGTTAAACCATCCCTGCAATCCAGGTATGAAGCCTACTTGATCATGGTGGATGATTTCTCTGATGTATTTTTGAATTCGATTTGCCATTATTTTATTGAGTATTTTTGCATCGATATTCATCAGGGATATTGGTCTGTAGTTTTCTTTCTTAGTTGTGTCTTTGTGAGGTTAGGGTACCAAAGTTATTGTGGCCTCATAAAAAGAGTTTGGCAATAAACCTTCTGTTTCTATCTTGTGGAACAGTTTGAGGAGTAGTGGTATTAGTTCTTCCTTGAATGTCTGGTAGAATTCTGCACTGAATCCATCTGGCCCTGGACTTTTTTTTCGTTGGAAGGCTTTCGATGATTGCTTCTATTTCATTTCGAGTTATAGGTCTATTTAAGTTGTTTGTCTGTTCTTGGTTTAATTTTGGTAAGTGATAGTTATCCAGAAACTTGTCCATTTCCTTTGAATTTTCAATTTTTGTGGAATACAGATTTTCGAAGTATGACCTGAAAATTGTCTGGATTTCCTCTGTGTCTGTTGTTATGTTCCCCATTTCGTTTCTGATTTTGTTAATTTGCATGATCTGTCTCTGCTTTTTCATTAATTTGGATAAAGGTTTGTCTATCTTGTTGATTTTCTCAAAAAACCAACTCTTTGTTGCATTGATTTTTTTGTATTGTTTTCCTGGTTTCTATTTTGTTGATTTCAGCCCTCAAGTTGATTATTTCCTGGCGTCTGCTCCTGCGGGGTGAATTCGCTTCTCTCTGTTCTAAGGTTTTCAGTTGGGCTGTTAATTCATTTATGTGACTATCCTCTCTTTTCTTCATATGGGCACTTAGTGCAATGAACTTCCCTCGTAGCACTGCGTTCAAGGTGTCCCATAAGTTCAGGTATGTTGTATCCTCATTCTCGTTGAATATTAGAAAGTGTTTAATTTCTTTCTTTATTTCTTCTTTGACCCAGGAGTGGTGCAATTGCACATTGTTCAGTTTCCATGAGTTTGCAGGTTTTCTGCTATTTGTGTTGTTGTTGAATTCCAATTTTAAAGCATGGTGGTCCGATAAGATACAGGGGACTATTCCTATTCTCTTGTATCTGTTGAGGTTTGTTATGTCTCCTAGTATGTGGTTGATTTTAGAGAAGGTTCCATG
Organism: Phodopus roborovskii; assembly: GCF_943737965.1. Lineage (NCBI taxonomy): Eukaryota > Metazoa > Chordata > Mammalia > Rodentia > Cricetidae > Phodopus > Phodopus roborovskii. The sequence goes on from NW_026125717.1 coordinate 330,186, forward strand.
TGGAGCAGAGAAGAAGGTATATTCTTTTGTCTTTGGATGGAATGTTCTATAGATGTCTCTTAGCTCCAGTTGAGACATAACTTCTGTTAATTCTTTTGTTTCTTTGTTGAGTTTCTGATTTGTGGTCCTGTCTTGTGTTGAGAGTGGTGTATTGAAGTCTCCCACTATAAGTGTGTGAGGTTTTATATGAGCTTTGAGTTTTAGTAGTGTTTCTTTTACGAATGTGGGTGATTTTGTATTAGGGGCATAGATGTTCAGAATTGAGACTTTGTGTTGATGGATTTCTCCTGAGATGAATATGAAATGACCGTCTTCATCTCTTTTGACTAGTTTTGGTTTGAAGTCTAACTTGTTAGATATTAGGATAGCTATGCCTGCTTGCTTCTTATTTCCATTTGATTGGAAAATCTTTTCCCAACCCTTTACCCTGAGGTAATGTCTATCTTTGGAGCTAAGATGTGTTTCTTGTATGCAGCAGAAGGATGGATTCTGTCTTCGTATCCATTCTGTTAGCCTGTGTCTTTTTATATGTGAGTTAAGACCATTAATGTTGAGGGTGAGTATGTCCATTGATTGTTGATGCTTGTTTGGTTTAGGTTTGTTGTTGGCAGTGGTATTGTGAATATATTTGTTCTGCTTCACCCTAGGTTTCTGGTGTAGTTGGATTATCTGTTGCCTACATTTTTGTGGGCGTAGTTACCTTCCTTGGGTTGGAATTTTCCTTCTAATATTTTCTGTAGGGCTGGATTTGTAGATACATATTGGGAAAATCTGGTTTTGTCATTGAATGTCTTGTTCTCTCAATCTATATTGACCTAGAGTTTTGCTGGATCTAGTAGCCTAGGCTGGCATCCGTGTTCTCTTAATACTTTTAGAACATCTATCCAGGACCTTCTCGACTTGAGGGTTTCCATGGAGAAGTCAGGTGTAATTTTGATAGCTCTGCATTTATATGTTACCTGTCCTTTTTCCTTCACTGCTCTTAATATTCTTTCTTTATTCTGTATGCTAGGTGTTTTGATTATTATATGTCGAGGGTCTTTTTTCTTTGGTCCAGCCTATTTGGGGTTCGGTATGCTTCTTGTACTTTCATGGGCATGTCCTTCTTCAGATTTGGAAAGTTTTCCTCGATGATTTTGTTTAATATGTTTTCAGCACCTTTGAGCTGGGCTTCCTCACCTTCCTCTATGCCTATTATTCTTAGGTTTGGCTTTTCATGGTGTCCCACATTTCCTGGATGTTGTGTGTTAAGGATTTGTTGGATTTATGGTTTTCTTTGGTCGATGAATCTATTTCTTCTAGTTTATCTTCTGCGCCTGAGATTCTCTCTTCCATCTCTTGAAATCTATTGGTTATGCTTGTGTCCGTGGTTTCTGATTTTTTGCCCAGCTTTTCAATTTCCAGCTTTCCTTCCATTTGTGTTGCCTTTATTTTCTCAATTTTGGTTTTCAAGTCTTGAACCGTTTCCTTCACCTGGTTAATTGTTTTTTCTTGGCTTTCTGTACTTTCCTTAAGGAATTTGTTCATTTCTTCCACTTTTTTGTTTGTTTTTTCCTCCATTTCTTTAAGGGATTTTCTCATATCTTCTTTGAGGGCCTCTATCATTTTTATGATGGTGATTTTTAAGTCATACCCTTCTGCTTCCTCTGCTTTGTTGTTGTGTTCCATTCTAGTTGGTGTAGATTCCCTAGATTCTGGTGGTGTCATGTTTGTCTTTCTTTTGTTAGATGTTGTTGGCTTTTTGTTCAGTAAGACAAGATACTGCAAAATAAATGAGAGACTCAGGCTTTTTCTTAGTTCTGTGGGCTAGGCCTTACCTTGGCTTGTTTCTAACCCTTCTTCCCTTTGCCCCTGGGCTTTTATCTTTCTTACTTCTGCATATCTCACTTTCCTTCTTCCTCTATGGATGGAGAGCTGGGCGACTGGGCTTCTTGGCGGCTGGGTAGCTGGTCTTCTGAGCTGCTGAGCCACTGGGCAGGTGGCCCTGAAGACCTCCTCTACTGGTCCTCTTGGGTCTGCACTGCCTGGGTTCTCCTCCTTCTGCCTGCCATGCCATTCTTCCCTTACTTATGCTTCCCTATTGGCCATTCAGCTCTTTATTAGGACCACCAGGTGTTTTAAACCAGCACATTAATACAGCTTCCCAAAGTTAAATGCAGCACAAAAAAATTAACACACCATGAAATAATTTCCTACCACAGCCCTGACTGCAGACCGTGCCAAGTCCTGGGGTATCAGGTCAGGTATGCAATGCACTGGCATCTCAGCCAGATGAATTGAAACTCTCACTCCCAGTTTTATTCAAGTATATTCCGTTTTCCTGGTGTTACCCATCCTCCTCCAGTACTTTCTTACTTGTTCCTATTTCTTGGTTCTGTTGGTTTAAATGTTACATTCTTGTGTCATCTTCTCTTGACTTCATAGGCTTAGACATTTTCCTCTGTTCCTCTGAGGTTCTCTTTGCCCATATGCCAAGTTATCCTTCTTTCTTTATTGTTTCAAAGTTCTCTATTAAGCATATATTTGTGCCTCCTGTGTTTTCATATTGTTATTATTGCTCTATCCCGTCTACAAACTCCAAACTTTCAAATCAGAGAAGACTGTAATTATTCCATCCTGTTAGCACAGCACTTGGATTGTACATGGTAAAGGCTCAGTAGGTATTGATGATTAAATTGATTAAATATATAAAAATAACAGGCAATAAATTTTGATATTATCTGATGATTTTTGTAATTTTCTCTAGGAAGTAACAGTAAGCGGTCACTGTCTAAGAGTCCTCAGGGGCTGACCAACCAGTCTAGCCTAATTGAAAATTTCCAAATGTGTTGAGAAACTGAAAGATGAAAATAATCTGCAATTGACCTCTGACTTCCATGCCCATGCATCCCATATAAAGTGTATATGCACAAACATGAATGTACAAACACAAGCAATGAAATAACAATCAGAGGTAAGCATGTGGTACTGAGCACATAATAAATAGAGCAGTGACCAATTAAAAAAGCCCATTAGTACATAGTTCTTATCCTGTTGCTGACTGGTTTTCACAGCTTCCTATATTCATCGTGTACAGCAATTCAAAATTCTTTCCCTTGTAATTTATGTGTGCTTCAATTAACTAGATTTATTTTCCCTTTTCACCCCATGTAATCCCCTGTCAACAAGTCACTGTTATTACTCCTTAGAGAATTGTTCTTGTCACAGAGCCTTTCCAGAAGGTCAATGGTTTTAACTGTTAATGATCATCCATGTCAAATCTGGGTTCTCCTCAGGTGCTCAGAAGCACTTCTGACTCATTGAATTCAGACTACACAGGTGTTGCTTCTCTAATAGTCTTATTTCCTCTGCTAGCTAATGAACTTTCTGAGAACATAGATGCTCTCTCTCTCTCTCTTTCTTTCTCTCTCTCTCCCCCCTCAGTGTGTGTGTGTGTGTGTGTGTGTGTGTGTGTATGCAGATTCTTCAGTGTTTAGACAGTGTGTTTATTGTTATGAGCAGTATATTACCTGTCAATTACATGCTTAAACCAATCATCCAGATGCATACAAAAATGATGTTGTAAAGTATTGAAGATAAAAATTAGTTGCTTTCACTAAAGCTTCACAGGGCTTTAAGGTGAAAGTTCTGTGAAACATTTTTTTCTGGAAAGTGAGCATTCCTGGGTATACAAGAGATTAGCAAATACAATTTAATTCACATGAGTATGACAGTGAGTCATTGTCAAAAAAAAAAAAAAAAAAAAAAAAACAAAGATTCAGAGCAGCACAATTGTGGGGGATTGAGAAACAAAATTAATGCAAAGTTCTTAATTGTTTTAGTATAGACTTCAATGTCCCAGGATGAATGTCATCTTCTGTTTTCAATAGGATCACAGACAGCAAAAAGATGCTGTGAAACTTCAGTTTGCAGAAGAAAATGTGGCAGGATAGGAAGCAAGGTTTGTGTCCATTTGCCCTCAGGCTGCTTTACAGAACAATGGTAAATTTTTATTGTGGAACAGATTACAGTATTATACACTCCATATTTACATACGTGTTTTTCTTAAAACTCTGTGCATTTGATGACATAGGGAATTTCATGTTCCTCTTCTTGTTCAGTTTTCTCCACGTTAAAGTGACAGTCCAGAATTCTCATTTCTTTTGTCTTTATCATTTGTCATATTTATGTTTCTAAATTGTTTTGAACTTAATGATGTAACATTGATATATATAGTGATTCTAAAACCACAATGATAGAAAAAGTGATCTTGATTCATACTGTATTTTTTAATTAGAATAAAAGTCATCAATATAATATGTTTGTAAAGATAACTAGTATTTTATGTACACACAAGTAATTCTGCTTTGTCACCAAGAAACTTGTACCCAATTGAGATTTTGATACTGTTCCTGTGGCACAGACATCAGACATGAGACCGAGGTGTCTTCTCTGACAGAGAGTGAAGAAAGTAAAGAACAGGAAAATCCAGTTGATGGGTTAGAGAGGCCTGGGAACAACTTACAGAATCAGCTGATAGAACAGGAAGTTCATAATGGAATGGAGAGTTCCTGTCTTCAGGGAAGCATTCAGACCTTCCATGGACTGTCAGCACATCCAAGGTATCCATCCATCTGTGTGCTGTGTGTCATGCATCAGTTTATCCAGAGAGGATATCAAGGGAACAAGAAGATGAAAGCAGGAGATAATTCTGTGACTTTTAGATATATGAAATGAATGTGACTTAAAGACATCTACCATAGGAATTGTGCTTACATTTTCAGGATGTTATGCTAATGAATAAAGCAGACATTTGATGCATGTTTGTTGTATACTCTTTGCCTATTCTTCACTACCTTGATATGGTCAGTACACTAGCAGTGTAATTTTGATAATTCCCCTGGATTTCTTTCACAGTGTGATGGAATCCTGACATTCAGCAATGTGTAGAGTAAACCAGTATCTTTTCAAAGTGTGCATTTCATAGCTTTCTCCAGCTACATTGATTCCTCTTTTCCTCATACATGTCTTCTAATCTATGAAAAAATCCTGTTCTATCAGTCCTCAAAGGTCATGGGAACCACACCACTCCTCACCACCCATTGTTCCCTGCTTTTCCATATGGACTAATTAATCTAGTTCTTTCATAGGGTCTGTTCCTCATACAGTCAATTCAGTGCCAGCATTTTGCTCCTTTAAACTTCAGACAGAACACCATACTGCAGTGTTGTTTTGTTCTGCGAAATAGGACTCTGTGACAGTCTTGACTATTCTCACATACTCAGTGTCACTGTTCTCAGGATTAGCATCTTTCTTGCAGTTCTTACATATATCAGTCTGCTTCTCCTTAAGAGTTTGCCTGATACTTCCTTCCAATTGGCATGGATTCAGCACTCCCTGACATGTCCAACACTGTCACCCTTTGAATCCTCAATTATAAACATTGTCTTGAGGGGTTTGGGATACTTTAAAGAATTAGTATTGACAATGATGGAGAAACATAAACCTGTAGGAGGAAGGGGGTGCCTTGGGTTATTAGGAAGTTGTTTTATTCTAAGGATTCATAATTCCTTGCATGTAGTAGAAACTTAGGATATCCTTGATGAATGTTTTGTAATTTACTTTGGAAGTATGCTTTAGATGTGTATAAAGTGGCTGTTCTTGTGCATTTCAATGTAATTTTGAAGCAAGCATTATTCATAAGTATTTATTCAAAGAAAATACTGTTGACATCTATAAACTAGTGACATAAGAAAAGTTCTGGAATTGAAGGCAATGTCTCTCTAACAATTTCATTGCTCATAGCTGTAATGTTGCTACTAGAGCACCGGGAAAATTCAATAAAGGGTAATTACAGATACATGTACTAGACATCTTATTGGTAATAGAGAGAATATCTTATGATCCCTTGTTTTTTGGTTGAGAATATGAAACTTGACTTCAATTGTTAAAGGATGAAATCAGATCGAAAGGGACCAGTGGGCACATCAGGTCTAAAAGTAGCATTTAATTCAGTGATAAACAAACTAGCCTTTTTCAATTTGGGGTAAAATGCAATAAAGCTTACAGAATGAACTCATTGCCCATGAAAATGAACTCATTGCCCATGAAGTGTCAGGATATCGGGTATTGTACTAAACAGCAGTAAATATTTTACCATAGAGAGAGGAGAATTTATCAAAAATATCGTTATGATATTTGATGTTGTAGCATTGTTTGTATTGCAATCAGAAGCTGTGGTAAAGCTAGACAATGACGTCATTTGTTTATGGTCAGTTTTAGTAAGGACAAAATGTGAGAGAGAATAGGAGAAAAAATGTAGAACAGAATAGAAAAATAAAGAAATTGGAAAAAAATGCATAGTGGAACAAAGAAGGCAGTATGGATACATGTGAATATGGATACATGTGAATAGGGAGAGGCTAATTTATTTCCTAGAGATGAAAATTAAGGTTTCTTCCATTTTCTTCTCCTGTGTTTTTAAATGTTCATGTTGCTTTATTTTATTGTACACATAAAGTCTTTTGAAAAACATAAATTAATGAATGCTTGTAGAACAATGTAAAAGAGACATGCTAAATACCACAGGGAGAATAGTTTAAAAACACCAAGTCCAAAAGTTACAGGGAACCATATCTCCTTACCCCTGAACCTCATTCCAAATGATGGTGATCATTCTGACTGTTGTTGTTGTTGTTGTGTGTGTGTGTATGTGTTTGTATTTGTGTGTTAATTATTTTAATAAAATTGAGATAATGGGGTCTTTTCACTATATAATATACTTGAAATAACTTTATAAAACTTATGTAAACATGTATATCTTAAGACACTGCATAAAAAGGTGTCAAGTTTATCTGTTGATCTACAAAGATACTCTATTACATTATTTTAAATATGAAAGGTAGATAAAAGGTGGCTTATGTTACAATATCTGTATGCCTTTGTCCATAATTTCTTGTTTACCCTTCCCCACTATATGGATATATATTATAAAATTTGTAAAATGAGTCCAAATCCATAGTAATATAAACCACTGTCTTTTGTTTGTACTTTGTGTTGATAGATTTCTCCTGCAATGAATACAAAATGACCATCATTATCTCTATTGATCAGTTTTCTTTTGAAGTCTAACTTGTTAGATTTTAGGATAGTCACATCTGCTTGCTTCCTGGGTCCATTTGATTGGAAGATGTTTCCCCCGCCCTCTACCCTGAGGTAATGTTTATCTTTGAAGCTTAGATGTGTTTCTTATATGCAGCAGAAGGATGGATTCTGCCTTTGTATCCATTCTGTTAGCCTCAGTTTTTTTTTATAGGTGAATTAAGACCATTAATCTTGAGGGTGAGTAAGGACCATTGATTGTTAATGCTTGTTTGTTTTAGATTTGTTTTCAGCAGTGGTATTGTGAATATATTTGGTCTGCTTTACCCTTGGTTTCTTATGTAGTGAGATTATCTGTTGCCTAAGTCTTTGTGGGCATAGTTAACTTCCTTGGGTTAGAATTTTCCTTCCAAAATTTTTTGTAGGGCTGGATTTGTAGATATGTATTTGGAAAATCTGGCCTTGCCATTAAATATCTTGTTTTCTTCTCTATGGTGATTGAGAGTTTTGCTGGGTATAGTAGCCTGGGGTGGCTTCCGTAGACTCTTAGTATTTGTAGAACATCTGTCCAGGACCTTCTGGCCTGGAGTGTTTCCATGGAGAAGTCAGGTCTGCCTTTATATGTTACCTGTTTTCCATCTCTGCTCTTAATATTCTTTCTTTAATCTGTAGGTATGTTAGGTGTTTTGATTATTATATATCGAGGGGTCTTTTTTCTTTGGTCCAGTCCATTTAGTGTTGTGTATGTTTCTTGTATTCTCATGGTCATGTCCTTCTTCAGATTGGGAACGTTTTCCTTGATGACTTTGTTGAATATGTTTTTGACAGCTTTGAGCTGGGCTTCCTCACCTTCCTTTTGGCGTATTATTCTTAGGTTTGGCCTTTTGACAGTTTCCCACATTTCCTGGAGGTTTTGTGTTAAGTGTTTGCATTTTTATTTGGTCGATGAATCTCTTTCCTCTAGTTTATCTTTCGTGCCTAAGATTCTCTCTTCTATCTCTTGAATTCTGTTGGTTATGCTTGCATCTGTAGTTCCTGATCATTTGACCAGTTGTTCTATTTCCAGCATTCCTTAGGTTTGTGTTGTCTTTATTTTCTCTATTTCAGTTTTCAAGTCTTGAACCGTTTCCTTCACCTGCTTAATTGTTCATTCTTTGCTTTCTGTACTTTATTTACTTCCCTTAGGAAATGTTTTCATTTCTTCCAATTTTTTGTTTGTTTTTTCTTCCATTTCATTCAGGGATTTTCTCACATCTTCTTTGAAGGCCTCTATCATTTTTATGATGATAATTTTTAAATCGTTCCCTTCTGCTCCTTCTGCTTTTTTGTGTTCTGGTATAGTTGGTGTTGTTTCCCTAGATTCTGGTGGCTTCATGCCATGGTGTTTTCTTTTATTGTCTTCTTCCCATAGCTTCTTCCAGTGTCTGTTGGTGGGGTCTCTCCCTTTCTCTCTGGTACTTCCATGGTGGGTTTAGTGGGTCAGAACTTTCATGTATGAAGCTCTGGGTGGTCCAAGCTCTCTAGGAGGACTCTCCAAAGGCAGGGGCAGGTAGTCAGGATAGTGTTCAGGCTCCAGCAGAAGACTGGTGATGGGGTTCAAAGATCCAGAAGGCTTGGACTCAGGATATTCCTTGTGCCTATAGGCAGATCTAGCCTGGGCCTGGCACTCTCTAGCTGAGGCTTCTTTAGCAGAGTCCCTGGGATGGGGTTCGAGGATCCTACCAGCAGGAACTCAGAGTGTTCCTGCAGAGATAGGCAGATTTCTAGAGGGGCCCATTACGCCAGAAGAGGATCAGCATTTGGGGTCAGAAACCAGGCATGTGGATATACGTGTGTTCTGCATGGATAGTCAGGTCTTGTATGTTCAGATCTGCTCAGAGAAGTTCCCAGAAGGTGTCTGGCTTCTTGGCTCCACCCGCTGTCTCAGTGCTCAACTAGAGCTGTGGGACAGTAGGCATTGTAGGGCACAGGGTAGGGGGAGGGCAGGCTCTCAGTGGGGGCTGTGGTGGTTGAATCACAGCTCCAAGAGTGCTCTGCATGGGGACAGGACACAAGGGCAGGGGGATACAGGGCCAGCCCAGGGAAGTCCTGGGTAAAGTGTAGGGGAGAGTCCACCGGAGTTGTGCTGTTCTACCTCAGGAGAGATGCATATTCTTTGTTTATGTAGTCTTTACACTTGTCTGAACACATGTAGGCCAGCAAGATTGATTTCTCTCAAAACTACCAGGAGCCATAGCACCATCCAAAACGTTTCCTAGCAAAAGCAAAACAAAATACTTTCATTTAGGGTAAATGTATTTTATTCTGAAGATAAAGAACACATGTTCACAACAATTTGGAAGCTTAGTTCATGGGCTGTGAATACTTACTGGTATGAAATCCTTAAATACTGAATTTTGTGATCATTTAATTCATTAGTCAGTAATTAACGGGACTGTCTTGGACAACTGGTCTACAATTTCATGCTTTCCACAGTAGAAACACGTACTATGATTTCATTTAGATCCCATGCCAATTTAACTGATGATAGGTCAGTTTAGGCCTTTATATTTAAATGACTTTCACTTTTAAACTAAAAAAAAAAAACAACAACAAAAAAAACATACACACACACACAAACACACACACACTCAAACGCTCCCCTATGTTATTGAAGACATTTTGTAAATACAAATGTAGTACTTGAAAACTACACTGTAGGGGATGCAGAGGTGGCTCAGTGGAAATGTAACTGCCACACAAGTGTGAGGACAGAGTCTGCCTCCCAGGCACATTAAGATTGAAGAGCACCCCAACACGCCTGGGTTCCCAAGCTTAGAGGCATCCATTGATGGGACCCGATGCCTAGCAACATGACCTAAATGCATTCTTGTTACCTTTGGAAGTAGGAGGTTGCCTGGAGATGATGCTTCTCCTCCTTTATGACATCACCTCAGTGTGAGGGATAAATACCCTGAGCCAGGGCCCAATTCAGCTGTACTGGATGCAGACTAGTTTTAAACTTCTGGTGATGGCTAGCCTTTCGAGGAACATTGAAATGAGTATTTTATAAAGGTAGGCTGACTTATTTAGTCTTTGTGCCTTTGACCTTGAAGGGGAATGAGTACTTATGTCACTAGAAGGTTCCATAGGTGTGACTAATTTCTATGTATTCACCCCAGGTCCAGGTAATCAGGTGACACAATGCAAAGGAGATTCTCAACAAAGAGAAATGCAAACCCTCCCTTCGCTGCAGCTTTTATACCTAGTAATAGCATAGCCCATGAGACTTTCCCAGAGGCTTCTGTTCTCATTCAGAGAAATGGGTACTAATCTTACAAGAGCCTCCATAAATTAGTCTGGCCTTCTGTGACTACTGTGATATTATGTATAATCTCCCACTCTTAATTAGCCACCTTTGTGTCTGCATCTGCCTTTAGGACACCACTCACACTGAACTTTGTGTTCCTGACCCCATTCATACTCAGTGCTCACCACCTCATGTTATTCAATCCTTTAACGTTGGGAAGTGAGAGTAGATCAGTTTTGTTCCCAATTTATATTCCAAATTTGAGCTCCTTCAGGAGCAAGATTCCCAAGGAAAAGCCCCCTGTGGGAGGAGAGCATCTGCATAGCTTCAGGTAACCAAGAGCTGGTAGAAGCCTGGGGCAGCAGGAGTTGTTCTCCATGTAGGAGAAGCTGGGTGGGCAGGAACCAGCTGGTACAAGGAGGAAGGACTTGGGGTGGCATAGGGAAGGAATAGTGTGTCCCCAGGGTCCCCCTCATCCTAGGCTGATAGACCATAACCAGCGGGTCCTTCCCTAGCCACCTCATTCCCCCACTGAAGCTTATCCTTTCAGGCAGCCTCTGCTTTTGAGTTTGGAAAGGCACTGTGTTGTTGTAGAAGCTTCCATCCCAGATCTGGGAGCAGCTGTATAGCCAGGCTCCCAGCAGGTGCGTCCTCTCATGGTACAAGTGTGTTTCCCAGGAGATAAAGATGGCATTGTTGATGGCATGATGGTGAGGAAGGCAGTTGTGGCCAGTGAGACACAGCTTGCCCTGGTGGCCTTTGAGCTCTGTCCCCTTGAATCCTAATAGTACTTTCCTCTCCATCCTATCCCTCTATGGCCCGCAGAAGCGATGGAGGACGAGGAGAGAAGGAGGAAGATAGAATATGGCAGGGCAAAGGTAGGACCTTGGTGGCCTGGCTACAATGGGAGGAGCTTATCTCTGGGCAGGAGTAGGGTCAGGAGGGGTGGGGCCGAAGGGCAGGGGCTGTGGCTGGGGACAAATGCTCTTTCTGTCAGTAGTGGGAGACATGAAACCTGCACTGACAGCATCCATTTTCCCCTAAAACTTTCCAAATGCTATTATGTGACTGATTGGTGCTTTGAGCTTCCTGAATAGGTGTTTAGTGTTCTCTTTGGATTTGAGAAGTATCATTTCTTCTTCTTCTCCTCGTCCTCCTACTCCTCCTTCCCCTCCTTCCATCCTTCTCCTTTCCCTTCTTCTCTTGTATATTTGCGTACAATATCTTTTGGAGGTGTGTAGAATTCTGAGACCGAAGGTTCTGTAAATTAAACAGCACCTGTAGAATTTCTGTTAATGTAATTATTATAAATTTGTTGTACACTTATGCGTGGGCATGCTTGTATGGCAAGGCCTGTAAATAATCCAGAATTAAAATATGTATCTGTCAGTGGGCTTAATGAATAATTTCACCCAAAAATGAATGTAATGATTTCTTTCTGAAATTATCTCTTTGAACTTATTTTGCCATCCTTGCTCCCTAAAATGAAGTTAACTTTGAGATAATGTCATAAGTGGAAACAATTATGATATTTTTAATCTGTTTTCCTATTGTACTGGCTGGCTTTGTATCATCTGGACACAAGCCACAGTCATCAGAGAGGAGGGAGCCTCGATTGTTTCATAGAAAATAAATTTTATAAAAAGGAAGTTCTGGCTGGAGAGATGGTTCAGTATGCAAAATGTTTCATATGCAAGTAAAGTTCAGGTCTCCAAAATCCATATAATAATCCAGGCATGGTGGTGTGAGTCCTATATCACAACACAGGGAAACATAGATGGAGACATGAAGTTGCCTGGAATATGCTGGCCAGCCTACCTAGCCAACACTATGAGCCACTGCTTCAGTGGTGACAATACAGGATGGTACCTGCAGGCAACCTCTGGCACCGCATGCACACACTCTGGCAAGGACACCTGCACACTCACTCAAACACATTCTACTCACCAGCACAATCAGAGAAATTAAATCTAGAGGAAACACTTGTAGTTTCTTTTCAGAAACACACAAACGTTTTTATACATGTTTACAAGATTTAATTATGGCTGTGAGTTTAGTGTTACTGAAATCCAAGCTAGATACCATTCTTGATGGTTAAAGTCTGAGGTGAAGCCTGCTGTGTCTATATTAAGAAGAGGTGCGATGATTTTATTTTCATAATAATTATGCTGGGATAAGGTTTTCAGCCTCTACACTGTCTTAAGTATTGTCATTACTGACTTCAATCAATAAGTTTAATAAGGATTCACTATAGTTCACTCATCATTGAGATATATATGAGATGATAATACTAAGGAGATGGTGGTATTTTATTTGTCCTAGTCCAATGGTAGGAATATTGTATATTGTTGAAGAAGTCTGTTACCTTTGATATTTTTCCTTCTAGCATGGATGCTGAAAGTGTGTGCTGCTCTTCTATCCCTAAATGGTTTAATCCTCAATCATTACCTTTATGAATTTCATTAGTGTCCAACATCTTAGACATAGACTTGCCCTTGTTTTAATTTTTATTGGCTACATTTTAAAAGAGAAATCGCAAGAGAAAGAGGTGTCCAGAATTAAACATTTTCAAATTAAACATAGATAAGAGAGTACATTTCTGTGGAGTCTAAGTAAATTGTATGAATGATATGCAAATGATTGAAGGCTAGAAAGCATTAACCTCTTAAATTTAGATTATTTGCATGATTATCCTTTAGATAAGGCTACATAAACCACAGTTTGGACTAAATTTTCAGGCACAAGCTAGTTATCTTTAGCCGTAATGTAAAGTCCTAACAAACACATGAAGGATGATAGTCTTGACCTTCTTTGTGTGTTATGCCTGAGATATGAGAAATGTCTTAATACTCTGAGTGCCTGCCTCTCTCTCCATCTGATGTTGAGCTAATTTTCTTTATTTCAGATAGTTTTAGTTTTTTGTCTTGATTTAGAAAGATCCAGTTTCTTTGTAACACAAAAGCAATTCTCTATCAAGGACAGCAAAAGTGTCCTTTGTTTTGTCACTCCATTTTAATGATAGTTTGAGTTAAATAAAATGACCCAGAGCTTTAATAAGAGTAGAAAAAAATCTTAGGTGATAATTCTGCTTTGTCTCCCACCCACCCCCATAGCTTGCTCAGTATAGAGCAAGAAAGGCCCAAGGTGAACAGCAGTCTAAGAACAAGTTTAAAAAATTTTCAAAGTGCGAACAACATCAACACTGCTTGAATAATAATGAAAGAACTTCTCATGAGTTCAAGACCGATGGGATACCTAATCAGGAACTGGTTGAGGTGAGTGCTTTCAGTTTTTCAGCATAGTTCTGAATGGACTGTAGTGTAAGGAGAGTGGCCATCAGCACCCTGTGCAGTTTAAAGATGACTTTTGTCTCTTCTTGCAAATTTCAGGAGTAAGGCAGTAGCTAGCCATAAAATATTTAATAACCTCAAGAACACAGGTGATGCCAAACCCAGCCTTGTTGCATTACTATGTAGGTAACAAATCAAAACTTGCCATGAAGCCATTTCCTGCTTTTAGTGTATTAAAAGAAGTAGTTTAGTTACTATTTTATCATACTGAAAACACTGGTATATTTGTGATGATATTAGTAACCAAAAATTGTTTGTTTGAGACAGAGTTTTCTGCATAGATTCTGAACATTATCCAGAAACTCACTATGTAGACTCACTATGAGTGTCTGCTTCTGTTTCCAACAGCTACAGGATGAGGGGTCTATGATGGTGGATAAGTTAGTCATCAATCTCATTATCAGGGAAGGGCATTTAAGGTAGCCTTTCCATGTTACCCAAGTTGTTAGTTGTGGTAAGTCATGTAGGTCTCTGGGTATTTCTCTAGAGTCAATTTTTTCTTCATACCTATAATGGCATTTTCTTAATTAGTGATTAGTACCAGGGATCTCAGTCCATTGGGAGTGGTGTCATTCTGGGGAGGGGTCCTGTGATCTTTCAGAAGGAAGGCTGAGTAAGCCAATGAGAAGAAATTCACCATGCACCATCCTCCATGTCGTCGTCTGTATCAGCTCTTGCTTGATGATTCCAACCCTGTTTGAGTTCCTGGCTTGACTTCCTTTGAAGATTGTACAATGACATAGAAAAATAAGGCAAATAAACTCTCTCCTCCACAACTTGATTTTGTTCATTCAACAGTAGGAGCCCTGACTAACATAGTATCTGATCTCATTGATCAGAGTTTGGTAGCAATAATCAGAAAACAGCTTAAAATATCTGAAGCCAGAGAGTTCAATGTACATATAAAGGTGTCCTACAGAATTTAGACGCAGAAATATAAAATATAATCAAGACTTTGAAAGATATGGTAAGTAGAGTCTGAAAAATCACCAGGGTGCAGCTGTTTGTTCCTGTGCAACTTCTCGAGGTATTGTGAGTGGCCTCAATCCTATTTCCCTTACTAGACCTACGTTCTCTGAACTATCATTTGGAAAATAATTTATGGCTCAGTCAGTCCAGTCATAGCACAGCAAATCTCAAACCCCTGAATAAAGAGAGTTCACAGAGAGCCAGTGTCTGCAGAAAAAGCCTCCAGAATTCTATTCACAAACAGTCACTTCAGGGCTCAGTATGTTGAAGGTTCTTTCTGTTTTCAACTTACAGGCCAGCAAGACATGGCCCAGCAGCTCCCACAGTATCTCTGCTGAGGGGCTGGCTTTCCTCAAACATCAGGTCCTTGTCCAGCAACAGCAGGTGGATAAACAAAATGATCTGATAAACGATTATCAGAAAAAGGAGGAGGAATTCAAAACTCTAATCAAGTTTCTACAAGAGAAAATTAGAGTAAATGAAATGGTAAAGTAAGATGTCAGCTAGCTTGTCACACTTTGTAATATTCTTATTCATGTGTCTTATGAATGTGAATTAGAAATTTTATAATTAAATGAAACTGTGAAAATGGAAAATAATTTATTTCTAAAGCCATCGAGAAACTCATACTAACTGTATGTGTCAAATGTATAGTTGTTGAGATTGTAGTGTCCACTACAGTGTTCCTTAAAGTGGTTTGCATATGTTACCTCAAGTCTCAGTAGAACCTAAAGCTATAACTCAAATATCTTTTCCCATCTGATGTCTTTCCATCTACTTTAGCTATGATACTGAAATTGTGAAAATAGCTTTGTCACAATATAAAATTCTGTAGATGTATCACAAAAACAAAATGCAGTGAATTATATTCTATTTATTGTATACATTTGGATATTAAGGTTCTTTGGGGCAGGAGATGACATTATGTACCACGTAGATGAAAATCTTAAATTATAAATCAACTCATCCTAAAGGTTTGCTTTCACTGATTTTCCAATGAGAAATGAAAAGTCAAAAGTGAATTATTGCTGGCGGCTTTAGTCCCTTACCAGACTTGGAATTCAGATGGTTTAGGGCACAGCAGAGCTTTGTACCATACTGCTTTTTCACATATAATAAAAATGCATTATAATACATAGAAAATCTAGGGAACACTCTGAGTTTGAGTTGTCTGCTCAGAAAATTCATTTGGTATTATGTGAGTCCTGAGATAGATCAGCAGTGAATCAGGGTGTTCCAAGTTCTAGAGTCTATTTAAAACTTTGAATATACGATTATTAGTTTGCAACCATTAACTATCAAGGCAAAGTGAATATTATGGGTCATTTGGATTTTGTTTTCCTGCCACAGATAAAGGAACTTAAAAATACAATTACTAGTTAGGATGTTCTTTAGTGATGAGATGGGAGGTTGTGAGCTGGCAGATGTCGTATAATTTGACTAAGATGAACTGAATGATGCACTTTAATCTAGTGCAGGTCATGCCTATGGGGTTAAATTCGTCAGTCCTATTTACCCCAATTTCCAACAATTTCTTTCTTCAATTGAGTATCTATATTGTGTATGGTTGGATGATCATGCTGCCTCTTGAGTGCTGTGACTATATTATAGGCGTGCGTGGCTCAGGGTATGATTTTCTTGAGGGAGCATAACTGTCAAATGCTGTAGACACTTTTGTGTTTTTCCATGAACTGAACTTAGATGGAAACACTCAGCACTTCCTTCAGACAGCTTCCTTCTGTCTGAGTTGTGACATTTTTTTGTCTATTAGTATACATCCATTCATATTTTTTTTGAATTCTGCTTGCCAAGGACCTTTGTAATATAATTCACCTGCTGTGGCCAGTTCTGTAGTTATTTCATGCTTAGTATTTGGATCTGAAGCCTTTGCCCAGAGAGAAAACTAAAGAACAGATCGAAACCTCTGCCTAGACCTCTGCTCCACCTGGTGTTTTGTTGAGACTGTGATATGCCTGTGCTTGATGTCTTCCTCTGGGATGAGCCCTTACAGTTGTGTAATGGAAGTCAAAGGCAAATAGCACAGTTTCTCGGTCTCCAAGTTTGTGCTTGCACTGAAAGTGCAATTCCAGCTCCATTTGCTATATATACTCAGTTTTCATTGATGTCCCTTAAGTGTCATACATTGAAATGAGTACAGACCCATGGAAATGTTTCTTATCATAGGAACATGTTTAGATCACTAGAGTTTATGGGAGTAAACTGAACTTACTTTGAAATCTTTTTGTCTGAGTACTCTGAGAGTGATTAATATTATAACTACCTATCAGAAGAGTACATATAATGCAATATCAAGTAGTTAATTTTAAAAGGGAACTTGTAACAGTTCAGCAAATATTTTTGGTTTCTTTCTTACAATGATTTGTCTGGAGAGTGAACTAAGGTCAGGTCATCAGCCTAGCAGTCCTTAATTTTCCTTCATTCTTTTCTAAATCTTTTTTTTTTTTTTTTTTTTTTTTTTTTTTTGGCAGTGCTGGTAATAGAACCCAGATTCTCATACATGCTACGAAAATAAGGGTGTATGTTTCTAATTTTAACATGTGCTTCATTTTTTTTTTTTTGGTATTTTAAATTTTTTCATACAGTATATTATCATTTTCTTTCCTGTTCTTCTAGATTGTTCCTACCCACCTTAATTAAATTTTTAATCACAGCAAATGTAATTCAATATTTATTCCCAAAAGGTCTGAACTGCTGTAGAGCTCTTATTTTCTCCTAGATGTCTCATCATGGAGATGATTGAGGGGCAGGCAGGACGGGTACTTTTCATAGAGTGATGTAAAAATTGACCTCCATCTGTCTTTTGTTAAAGTTAAGCAACAAAGTTACCAGAAGTTGTTATAATTCCTTTTTTTCCTCCTGAAGGAAGAAGATGAAAAAGTAGAAAATGCTAATAAGATACACGAACAGCAGGCAGTCATTGAGGTGTTGCAGGAAAGAAAGGCTATAGAAGAGAAGAGGAGTGATGCTCTACAGAGACAGTTAGAGACTGCTGCAAAATTAATATTAGACTTAAAAGAACAGCTTAAAAGACAGGCCCAAGAGACCCAAAGCATAAAACGGGAGCTAGCCAGTTCTAAAGATAGAGAGAAATCCTCTAGTTTAGAAATGAAACACTTGAAGGAGACAGTTGAAGGCCTTCAGAAGAGATGTTACCAAGTTCACCAAACTAACACCAGCATAGAGCAGAGCACCGAAAGAACAACAGAGAGGAAATTAGACCACTTCCACGTGGAGCTTGAAGAAATATACAGTAGAGAAATAATGAGCTTGAAAGAAGGATTAGTAAAACAGCACAAATCTGAGATAGAGGATCTCAAATCCCACCATAAAGGTGAAAGGGAGTCTATTTTAACATCGTATGCTCGTACTACTTTTGATATGTGCAATATGTACAAACAGTATAAAAAGCAATTAGAGTTGTGGAGTTTAATGCTAACTGGACAGAACATAAAATTGCAAGATACTCTTTGGCAAAATGAGAACCTCAGCAAAGAGCTCTCCATACTTCAGAGAGAAAAGCGTGAACTTCAATGTCACTTTCATGACCTTTTAGAAGAGGTCAACATGTTAAGAGAGAAGATTGTTAGAGATCAAGAAAAAATTGTAGACCAGGAAAGGAAACTAAATGATGCACATAAATGCCACCAGACAGTGGGAGAATTGAAAGCTGAGATTGCTGCTCTACACAAAAACCAGAAGAAGCTTGAGTTTCAACATGAATCAGAAATTAGAAATTACCAAACAAAACTTGAAATGCTAGAAAAAGAAAAGAATGAGATACGAAACACAATGTCAAAATCCCAAGAAATCAAACTGCAGCAGCTTCAAAGTCAGCTCTTGTCCAGCCAGGAAGAAGAACTCTCCAAGTTTAAAAAAGATCTAGAAGTTGAATTTCAAACTAATATTGCAAAACTAAAAGATAATTTAGCCATTCAGCACAAGAAACAGATAGAGGAGTTAGAAACTGATATCGTTAAAAAGATGGAAAGGATGCGGTGTGAATTCTGCAAGTTGATGAGTAAGCAGAATCAACTAACATTAGAAATTTCTGAGCTAAGAGATTTATACTACTCACATATTGATTTGAAATCAGAACAAACGACCTTCATATTAATAAGCTTAAAAAGAAAATGTTATCCTCAAATTGGATGAAAAGGAACAGTGTACACTTGAACAGGAAATTATCACTAAGCTAGAATAACTGCTGCAATCCTTGGTGGTTTTGATCTTAGCCATTCTGATCTGTGTAAGATGGAATCTCAGAGTGAATTTGATTTGCATTTCCCTGATGAGCAAGGATGCTGCGCATTTCGTTAAGTGTCTTACTACATTTTGAGACTGTTTTGTGGAGAATTCTCAGTTTAGATCTCTACCCTAGTTTTTAATAGGATTATTTGGTAGTTTGATTTCTAGTTTCTTAAGTTCTTTGTATATTTTGAAGGTCAGCCCTCTGTCAGATGTGGGATTGGTTAAGGCATTTTGATTCTTTAGGGAGCCATTTTGTCATGTTGACTGTCTTCTTTGCTTTTCAGAAGCTTCTCAGTTTAGGGGGTTCCATTTATTCATTTTTGCTCCCAGAGCTTGTTTGACTGGCGGCGTACTTTGAACGTGGTCTCCTGTGCCTATGCACCCAAATATATTTTGACTTTTCGGTGTAGATGGATTTATATGGAGGTCTTTGATCCATTTGAACTTGAGATTAGTGCATGGTGATACATATGGATCTATTTGCATCCTTCTACATGTTGACTCCCAGTTATACCAGCACCATTTGTTGAAAGTTTTCTTTCTCCATATCATATTTTCAGCTTCTTTTTCAACAGTTAGGTGTTCAAAGCCTTGATATCAGGCTGCATTGATATCAAGCTATTGGATTCTATTTTACTGGTCTTCCTGTCTGTTTTTATGCCATGACCAAGTTGTTTTCATCACTCTAGCTATATGGTAGAGCTTGAAGTCAGGGATGGTGATGCGCTAAGAAAATCCTTTATTTTTCAGAATGATTTTGTCTATCCTGGGTTTTTTTTTTCCATTTAAAGTTGAGTATTTTTTCGATCAATTTCTGTAAAGATTTTGAATCTCTAGATTACTATTGGTTGGACTGCCATTTTCACTGTGTTGATCCTACCTTTCCAAGAGCATGGGAGATCTTTCCATTTTCTCATATCTTCAATTATTTCATTCTTTAAAGACTTCAAGTTGTTGTCATACATTTCTTTCACTTGTTATGATACAGTTACCCCAAGACATTTTAATGGCTTTTGTGAAGGGTGATGATTCTCTGATTTCCTTCTCAGCCTGTTTGTCATCTGTATATAGAATGGCTACTGATTTTTTTCTGTTAATCTTGTATCTTGCCACATTACTTAAGGTGTTAATCAGTTTTGGAACTCTCTGTTAGAATTTTGGGGTCACTTATGTATACTATCATGTCATCAGCAAATAGAGAGAATCTGACTTCTTTTCAGAATTGTATACCTTTGATCCCTGTGTTTTCTTCTTGTTAGAGCTAGGACTCTGAGTACTATGTTGAATAGGCATGGAGAGAGTGGACATCCTTGTCTTGTTCCTGATTTTAGTCGGATTTTTTGAGTTTATCTCCATTTAGTTTGATGTTGGCTGTTGGGTTGCTGTGTGTTTACTTTTTCATGTTTAGGTATTTACAATTAGGAATGGGTAATTTTTAAGTCTCCAATAGACTTGCTCTGCTGAAAATGTCAGATTTGAAGCAGTACTTAAGAAGGAACATAAGTTTTCACTTCAAGATATCTTTGGTTTTTTAATTTGATTTGATTTTACTTGTAATTTAATGCCATGTATTGTTTGTGTTGATATGATCTGCAGATATCATGTCTATTGTTTTGAAGTGACAGTGGATTGTTCTATTAGTAGGTAATAAAGTGGTTAGTGAGTAATGATCCCTGTTTCTGAAAAGAGGAGGAGAGAACGGAAGACATATATAAAATCTTTGTTTTAATGATTTAATTTTTTGGCACTAGGGCTGAAACCCATTCTAGCCAAGGTACCCTACCACTGAACTATGTCCCTGTGCAAAAAAAAAAAAAAAAAAAGTGAATACTCATTTGTGGAAGTTTTATTTGAGTTTTGCAATGATGTATTTAATGGGTGTATTGTTTTGGAGTCTAGCCCACTGATATATACACTTCTACACAATAGAAATATGCAGTCTTTGAAATTGATCTGAGACAATTAATGTGCACAATGGTCGCTAAATTTGGAAGAAATTAAAATGTGTCTTCTTTTAGGGATACTTCTTTTTGGAACATTTCACTCTGACAGTATTACTTACACGTGTACAGTGAATGGCTTACATATGCTATATCTTCTGCTAGGTAACAACAAAGAACCTTTCCAAGTGCTCATTAGAAGACTTCAAAGGGCAGTATCTGAGGAGTGCTGCTGTATTACAGAGGTAAAATGTTACTCCTTGATGTGATCACCTAGAATCCAATTGCAGAGGGGGAGTAGTGATGAGCAAAGTGTTCAAGACCAGGGTATAGACACCTACAGAGATAACTGACCTGAACAAGGGGGAGCTCAATGACCCCCCAAGACTGATAGGTGGTAAACCAGTAAGGGACCAACAGTGGACCCATGAATGCAGGTCTCAGTTAGAAGTCCTGGGCAGTCTATGGGACCTATGACAGTGTTACCAGGACAATCCCTGGTGCCTGAAAGGATTTGGGATGCACATTTTCCATGGAAGGATATTCCCTTAACCTAGAGACACATCGGAGGGCTCCTGGGCAGCTGGGAGACTGGGCCACTGGGCAGCTGGACCTTGATATCCTCCTCTCCTCATCCTCTTACTGCTCCACTTCCTCAGGTCTCCTTCTGTTCTTGCTCTGCCTGCCATGCTCTTCTTTCCTTGTTTGGCGTCCCTATTGTACATTCAGCTCTTTATTAGGACCAACAGGTGTTTTAAACAGGCATAGCTTCTCAGATTTAAACAAATGCAGCACAATCAAAAGTCACACACTTTGAAATATTCTACCATAACCGTGACTGCAGACCATGCTGAGTCCTGGATTATCAGATCAGGACTGCAATGCATCAGCATCTCAGCCAGATGAACTGAAACTCTCACTCCTGGTCTTTGTTAATGACATTCCAGTTTCCTAGTGGTACCTATCCTCGTCCCTTCTTCTAACTTGTTTCTGTTGGTTTAAATGTTACTTTCTTGTGTCATCTTCTCTTGACTTAATAGGCTGAGACATTTTCACTCTGTCTCTCCTAGTTTCTATTAGCCCAGAAGCCCAGTTAGCATTCTTATTTCATGTTTCAAAGCACTCTGGTAAGGATATATTTGCTTCTCATGATTTATATTATTGATCTTCCTCTTCCACAAGACTCCTAATTTTCAAATGAGAAAAGTCTGTGTCTATTCCATCCTGGTAGCACGGACAGTACGATTGCACATGGTAAAGGCTTAGTAGTTATTCATGTTTGATTTGAGTAAATATATAAAAATATCAGGCAATATATTATGATGTGATCTGATGTTTTTGATAACAGATAAGTGTTCCCTGTTTAAGTGTCCTCGAGACGCTGGAAAATGGCTCAGTCAAGTGCTGGGTATGCATGAAGAAGACCTGAGAGTATTCCCTCCAAACTGGTGGCAAGGGAAGCATGTCCTGTAATCCCAGTTTGAGTGAAGTAGAGACAGGTGGATCCCTGGGACTTGCTGACCTAACAGTCTAGCCTAATTGAAAAGTTCCAATGTGTTGAGAAACTGAGATGAAAACATCTGCTACTGAGCTCTGACTTCCATGCCCATGCAACCCCATATAAAGTTTATATACTCAAACATGCTTGTACACACAAGCAAGGAAATAAACATTTGGAAGGTAGGCATGTGGGAGCCAACACCTGATAAAGTGAGTAGTTACCAATTAAAATACTCTCTCAGAAAATGGTTTTATCCTGTTGCTGACTGGTTTATAGAGCATCTATATTTGTCTTGTCTAGCTGGAGGAAACTCTTTCCCCTTGTAATTTAGGTGTGCTTTACTTAACTAGCTTTATTTTCCCTTTCATTCAATATAAGCCTCTGTCAGCAGGTCATTGTTTTTACTCCTTAGAGCCTAGGTCTTGTCACAGAGCCTTTCCAGAAAGTCACTACTGTAAACTATTAACCAATGCCCATATTAAATCTGGGTTCTCCCCAGTTGCTCAGGAGCACTTCTGAATCACTGTCATTGTATTCAGACTTCACAGGTGTTGCTTCTCGAATAGTCATATTTCCTCAGGTAGCTAATGAATGCTCTGAGGACAAAGATGCATACACACCAAGGCTCACACCCTAACACACACACACACATACTCTCTCTCTCTCTCTCTCTCTCTCTCTCTCTCTCTCTCTGTCACTCTTTCTCTCTTTGATGTGTATGTTATGTAGATTCTTAATGTTTATTTTAATGAATAGTGTACTACCTGTCAGTTACATGCTTAAACCAAACATCCAGAGGTAAACAACAATTATGTTGTCAAGTATCGATGATAAAAATTAGTTGCTTACACTAAAATCTCAAAGGGCTTTAAGATGAAATTTCCGTGAAACATTTGTTTCTGGAATGTGAGTGATCCTCTGGATATAGGGAGCATTGCTAATATAATGACATTCCCATGAGTATGACAGTGAGTCACTTGTCAACAGAAAACAGTGGTTGGTTAAGAACAGCACTATTGTTGGGGCTTAAGAAACACACTTAATGCAAAGTTCTTTAACTTTTTTTAATATAGAATTCAAAATACCAGACTGAATATTTATGTCATCTTCTGTTTTCAACAGGACCACAGACAGCAAGAAGATGCTGTGAAAACTGAGTTCACAGAAGAAAATGTATCAGGAGAGGAAGCAAGAATTTTGTCCTTTTGTTCTCAGGCTGCTTTACAGAACAATGGTAAATTACAAGTGTGGAACACATTACAGTATTATTTACCCAATATTTCCATATGTGCTTTCTTAAAACTCTGTGCATTTGATGATGTAGGGAATTTCATGATCATCTTCTTGTTCAGGTTTCTCCTTGTCAAAGTGACAGTCCAGACTCTTCATATCTTTTTTTCTTCATCGTTTCTCATATTTTAAGTTTCTAAATTATTTTAAACATAATGATTTAAAATTGATATGTGTAGTGATTCTACAACCACAATGGTAGAAACAGGGATCTTGAGTCATAATGTATTTTTTAATGTGAATAAAAGTCATCAATATAGCATGTTTGTAAAGATAACTAGTATTTATTGCAATCAATAAATGAAAATCCTCTTTTTATCTTTTATTTTCCTTGTGTTATTTTTTATATTTTTTCAAACATTTATACTCAATATTTGGGAATTTGGGCATCATTCTATCCAAATTACTTCCTGCTGGTGAGGGGCCCTGTCATGGGGGATTCGAAGAAGATTCAGATATCCTGGCTGTAGTCTGTAGGGCGGTTTTGTCTAGATGTTTTGAATGTAGGATCACCTTGTACTATGTTTCAGGCGGTCTGGCGTAATCAAACCACATTAGTATAGAAGGAATCCACATCTTTTCATTTTCTGTGGAAACAAAAATATGAATCCTTTTTCCCAGTAACTTGTCCTTCAACTTACATTTTGGAGTCAAAGCATTTTTTAAATAACTAGTATTTTATGTACATAAAGTAATTCTGCTTTGTCACCAAGAAGCTTGTGCCCAATTGTGCTTTTGATTCTGTTCCTGTGACACAGAAATCAAACATGAGAGCAAGGTGTCTTCTCTGCCAGAGAGTGAAGAAAGTAAAGAACAGGAAAATCCATTTCAAGGGTTAGAGAGCCCCGGGAACACCTTACAGCATCAGCTGAAAGAACAGGAATTTCATAATGGAATGGAGAGTTCCTGTCTTCAGGGAAGCATTCAGACCTTCCTTGGACTGTCAACACATCCAAGGTATCCGTCCATCTGTGAGCTGTGTGTCTTACATCAGTTTATCCAGAGAGGTTATTTTAAGACTAAAATATAACTTGATCAGAGGCGTAAGAAGAAGTAAACAGGAGATCATTCTGTGACTTTAGTAATGTGAAATAAATGTGACTCAAAGACATTTATCATAGGTATTGTGATTAAATTTTCAGAAGGATGATATTCTGTGGATTAAAGAGAACATTTAATGCATGTTTGTTGTGTACTCTTTGCCTATTCTTCACTACCTTGATATGGTCAGTACCTTATCCGTGTAAGATAGATCATTCCTATGGATTTCTTTCACAGTGTGATGGAACCTGACATTCAGCAATGTCTACAGTAAACCTGTATCTTTACAAAGTGTGCCTTTCTTGGCTCTCTCCAGCTACCTTGATTCCTCTTTTCCTCATACTTATAATCTATGACAAAATCCTGTTCTCTCAGCCTTCAAAGGTCATGGGAACCACACCACTCCTCACCACCCACTGGTCTCTGTTTTTTCAGCTGGACTAATGAATCTAGTTCTTTCATAGGGTCTGTTCCTCATACAGACAACTCAGTGCCAGCATTTTGCTCCTTTAAACTTCAGACAGACCACCTTACTGCAGTGTTGTTTTGTACTGCACAATAGGACGCTGTGACAGTCTTGACTATTCTCATATATTCAGTGTCACTGTTCTCAGGATTAAGCATCCTCCTTGCAGTCCTTAAATACATCAGTCTGCTTCTGCTTAACAGTTTGCCTGATACTTTCTTCCAACTGGCATGGATTCAGCACACTCCCTGACATGTCCAACACTCTCACATTTTGAATCCTCACTTATTGTCTTGAGGGGTTTGGGTCACCTTAAATGAATTACTATTGACTCTGATGAAGAAACATAAACCTGTAGGAGGAAGGGGGTGCCTTGGTTTATTAGGAAGTTATTTTATTCTAAGGATTCATAATCCTTTGCAAGTAGTAGGAGCTTAGTCTATCCTTGATGAATGTTTTGTAATTGACTTTGGATGTATGCTTTAGATGTGTATAAAGTGGCTTTTCTTTTGCATTTCAATGTAATTATAAAGTAAGCATCATTCACAAGTAATTATTCTAAGATAATATTGTTTGCATCTATAAACTAGTGTCATAAGGGAAGTTCTGGAATGTAAGCCAATGTCTGTGTAACAATTTCATTGCACATAGCTGAAATGTTGCATACTAGAACACCAGGAAAGTAGAAGAGAGGAGAATTACAGATACATGTGGTAGACATCTTATTGGTAGTACAGAGAATATCTTATGATTCCTTGTTTTTGGTCGAGAATATGAAACTTGGCTTCATTTGTGTAAAGGGTGAAATCAGATAGAAAGAAACCAGTGGGCACATCAGGACTAAAAGTAGCAGTGAATACAGTGTTAACCAAAATAGCCTTTTTTAATTTGGGATAAATACCAGTAAAGCTTACAGAATGAACTCATTGCCCAAGAAGTGTCATGATTTTGGGTATTGCACTTTACAGCATTAAATCTTTTATCATAGAGAGATAAGAATGCATCAAAGATTTTGTTTTGATATTTGATGTTGTACATTGTTTGATTACTGATTGAGAATGGCTAGATGCCACCAGAAGCTAGGTGGTAAAGCTAGACAATGACATCATTTGTATGTGGTCAGTTTGAGACAGGACAAAATGTGAGAGAGAATAGGAGAAAAATGTAGAACAGAACAGAATAAATGAAGAAATTGGAAAAGAAAAATAAAGAGTGGAATAAAGAAGGCAGTGTGGATACATGTGAATGGGGAATGGTTAATTATATTTCCTAGATATGAAAATTATTGTTTTCTTCCATTTTCTTCTCCTGTGTTTTTAAATGATCAATGTTGCTTTATTTTATTGTGCACAGAATCATTTTAGAAAAACATAAATTAATGACTGCTTGTAGAACAATGTAAAAGAAACATGCTAAATACCACAGGGAGAATAGATTAAAAACAGCAAGTCCAAAAGTTACTATATAACAGGAAACCATATCTTCCTACCCCTTTACCACATTGCAAATGATGGTGATCATTCTGACTGTTTTGTGTGTGTGTGTGTGTGTGTGTGTGTGTGTGTGTGTGTGTGTGTGTGTTTGTTAAATGTTTTAATAAAAATGAGATAATGGGGTCTTCTCACTACATAATGTATCTTTAATAACTTTATAAAACATGCTGGCATGCATATCTAAAGTACTTCATGAAAAGGTGTCAAGTTTATCTGTGGATCTACAAAGATACGCTATTACATAATTTTTAAATATAAAAAGGTAATAAAAAATTGGGACTTATGTTACAATATCTGTATGCCTTTCTCTATAATTTCTTGTTATCCCCTTCACCACTCTATGGATATATGCTATAAAATTTGTAAAATGAGTGAAAAACTATAGTAATATCCAGCCCCATGTTTTGTTTATACTTAGTGTTGATCCACATGTATTAAAGGAATGGGACGCAGAGGGAACAGATTACTATGGATATTGTGTACATGATGACATCACCTTCATCACAGAGGTATCACATTTCTTCTCTGTTTTATTATACATTACAATTCCCTGATATTTTTAACCGTAATTTCTATGGTTGTGTTTTGGTAACTATCTACTAATGAGAAGAGACATAACTATTTAAAGACTTCCAATGTTTTTTATCAAAAGAAATGATAAGATGAGGGCTTTAATTTTTTTCTTATCCTATATGTTACCTATTTAAACATTGTCCTAATTTATTTGATTTTGATTAATGTATAGTTAATTTCCCTCCCATGTTCTTTTTCTCTCAGGTCTCCTGCATGTTCTCTTTTTATTTCTAAATTCAAGGTCTCTTATTATTATTATTAGGATTATTACACACACACATACAAACACAGATACAGAAAAATAGACACAAATAAAGAAAAACACACAGATACACCCAGAAAGACAGACACAAACACACAGATCCCCACCCCACCCCAGCACATACCAGGCACCATTAGTTTCAGTGCCCTGATATTACTGTGGGGATGTAGAAAAGGCCATCTTTTGAACAGTGTTCAGGAATCCCAAAAATCCGAGGTCCTAGAGCTGATGGGTGGTTCTTTATGTAGCAGGGGTCATATCTTGAACTTGAAACACTCCCTGCCACACAGGGAAACATCCTAAAACTCCACATCACATGCCTAAGAGCAGAACTGTGATCTTCATCAACATTCAGAAAAGATCAGCTCATTCCTCTTTATTCTGTGCATCTAGTAGAGATATATAGCAACACCCTGTTTGCTCCTGCACGCATGTAAATCCTATGTTTGGATGACATTCCTATTTTAAGGTGTGTATGAGGCAGCCTCCAGGCCTATCAGGACTATGTCTTGCAAGAAAGACTGAGAGCAGGCCAAGAGGAAGAATTGAGGTGATACTGGAAAGAGGAGAACATCCTAACAACTGCAAGTGCCTCTCGGGTACCATCTCTGAAGAAATGACCAGGGTCCTAGCCAGCACCCAGAGGTCAAGAATCACTGAAAGTTCCAAAGAAGCTAGAGCACACCTGTGTGTGATCCAGAACCTATTTTCAGCCCCAGCACACTCCTGTGGAAGTGTTCTAGAAGCTCTCTCATAGTAAGAGATCTAAAATGTCCCCGTGATTGAAGTTTAAAACTCAAAGGAAATGTGAGGTGCCTAAGGCTTGGGGAGAAAAGGTCAGAGTGGTCTGTGCTGCCAATTGCTGAAGATCTGTGGACTCTAGGAGTAGAAGATGGGGAAGACAAAAAGATACTGTAGACTGACATCCTGGGAGCTGTGGCCACTGCAAATGCTGACAAGCACATCGGCTTGTGTGTCCTCACTGAATACTTTCAGAACTGAGAGATTCTTGGCTGTTGAATCATAAATGGATCATGTGGCTGTCCTGGATTGAGGGGAAAAAAAGTACCTCATATGTGAGATCAACATTATGGAAACACTGTTCACTGTGTCCCAGAACCACTGGGGCAACAGAGAGAGCCCAACTTAGACAGCCTAGAGAGTAAGATGACAAAGTTGGAGGCAGCACTAGCATAGGGAGGTGAAGGCACTGTAGGAGAATAGAGTTGCAGAGTTCATCTGTCTGAACCTCCCAGCCCTGGCAGTTTAACTTTACAGTCAGAGTGGTAGTTAAGGGTCTGGGGAGAAAAATTCTTAATTAGCTTAGCCAGTGTCATCCCCACACTGAAAAGGGCATTCAGTTTGAATTTGCATGGAAATGTCCTCTTCAAAGTAAGAATGGCAGACTGAAAAGTATTCTTGGAAACATTCTTCTCTGTGTATAAGTTTCATAGATAGTACAGTAGAAAGCTGTAGAAATGATTGTTCTGAAATGCCTCTTGTAACTTGCTTATAGTTGGATTTTTCCTTACCATGTGGCTAAGCTAGCTGAGGAGATTCAAGAACATTAGCATAAATGATTACAAAATTACAAAAGTGTTTATTTTAGGAGGTTCTTACTATTTTTTTCTTTTTTTGATTAAAGAACAGAGGAAAAATTAGCCTGTACTCTTCAGATGTTTCAAGGTTGCCAAACACTAGTACCACTTTTCATTTTCCTGGAAATGACGTGAAGATGTATGTAAGTTTTGTAGGTTAGATTGCATACTAATGTTCCTAGTTCTTGCCAAGAGTATTGTGGCTATGTACAATGTTGGCTGCCAAGCCTGACAAGCACAGTCTGACTCCTCATTCCTACATTGGTGGGAAAAGAAAACCAATTCCCACAGTTTGTCCTTTGTCTACCTCATGTTCTGTGGATCAGAAGACACACTCAACAAGTAAGTTAATGACTAATAAAAACAAGAATGTCACAGCACATTTAGAAATTCATGCCCCTCTGTCTGCAACAGACCCTCAACCTCAAGGATTTTTTTTATTGTGGACAAAAGCAATTTGAGAAGATTTAAGGACAAAAATGCACGACAAGGCTGAAGTGGCACAGGCCTGTAATCCCAGTAATCAAGTTGCAAAGGTAGGTGCATGTGTGTGAATTCAAGCCAGCCTCATCTACAAAAACTAATTCCAGGAGAGTCAGGTCTACACAGAGAAACCCTATCTCAAAACCCTCTCCCAGAAATGAACAAAATTACCATGTGTACTATGTTCTTTCTCGTTCAGAATTCCTGGTTGTTAGTTCCATTATCTCTACCCCCCTCATCACTGTATTTTTCATTTGTCTTTGTAACAGGGCATTTAAAATGAAACAGGTATGGAATGTCTCCAGAAAACAGACAGAAGGCTTTTCTTAGCTGAAGATCAAACTTGACATGCACAAATCAATGTCAGGGAAGTGACTGTGACTGGAGAACAAGAATCTCTCACTTCTAGTCAAAGTTGGATTAAACCCACTGCTGTGATTCCCCAGCCAGCTGAGAATATTCAGTTTGTTGTCCCCTAAAAATGTTTCTACTCACCAAAACATGACACATGGACATAATTGATATTATTAATATGCTTAATAGTTGTCAAATTGTTTGTAAATAGTTATATTTTATTTTAAATAAAAAGATGTTAACATGGATCAGCTCCTTGGGTTTTTTCTTTATTGTAAAGCTTTTTTATTTTTGAGAAAAGTCATTTATCCTGCTAGATATCTATGCAAGATAAGAGGATTCCACGATAAAGTAGCTGTTATTTTAAAATACTTATCTTACATAAAGGTAATGTGTAGTATCCATAAAGAATATTACAAAATTCATAAGCATATTATAACACATTATATATGGAGTATGTGGGGACATTTTTTACCTGTCAATTGAATTGCCCTTATCCCAAATTCTTGTCATATTCTCTTCCTTGGAAATTAAGGTAGTCCTTTTCCTGATTTTTTTTAACTTTTGTTTACCTAACACTTTATGTATTCTTAGACTGTATATATTTCTAAAGTTTTTCTGGGTTTGTATTTATCAATCTATGTATAATGTGTGTTTCCTTTGAGATTGCTCCATGTTTCTATAGCTATCTGTAAGTTATCTTCGGTTGTTATGGAGACTTATCTTTTTTAACTGTATGTGCATTTTCTGTGTCTGAACCTTTTGTACTTTCTGGTTTAGCTGTTGGAGTCAGAGCTGTTACCAACACTCCTTTGAGATTTCTAATACACAGGGACATCTTCCCAGCCTCCTAGGAAGTGAATCACTAGGTCCTGTGATACGTTTCATAAATGATACTCCATGTATTTTTTTTCATTTGAGAGCTTGTCATGTCCTCCAGGTTGTCCTCAAGCTTTCTGCAGCCAAAGATGGCCTTGAGTCTCTGGTCCTCTTGTCTTTATTTTTCCAGGCCTGGGGTGACAGGTATGCATTGCTGTGCCTTGTCGCTAATCTGTGGAAAAATAATCCTATTGGTGTAGTAAGCACTAGCATGGTGTGAGTGTTCTGTTGCAAAGAGCTGGTATTGTCAGACAAGTTGGGAGTCTGCTGGGTGTGCTGTGCACAAGTATAGGGCTTCCCTTTTCACATCACTGTAGACTAGCTGGAGTTTGCTTCTGTGTGTGCATAAGGGTTATGTTCCCACTTTTCATTAGGACCTGCTTGACTTGAGCCTGTTAGAGAAGAGTGTTCATCATGTCAGGTGAGGGCTCTAGCTACATTTTTAGTAATTGTTTCATATAGTTTTAAGACAGTACAGCTTTGAAATCTCCAGGTAGGACCCCATTTGTAATAGAAGATCTGAAAAAGAGCTGGGTGTGGTGACTCAAGCATATGATCCAAGGATTGGGAAGACTGAATGAAGATTGGGACAAACAGCTGTGTTGTTCCTCGCTTTCCACCCTGTTTGAGACTTCATTTCCTGTTCTTCACAGTGGAATACAGATGACTAGCTATAATGTGTGGTGTTAGATGTTTATTCTCTCTGTTATCACATTGTAGAAATGATGGGATGGTAGATGTGTGCTACCATGGATTTACTTGGGTTCTGGCCATCTGAATACAGGTCTGTACACTTGTGTGGCAAGTGCTTTACCCAACAAGATTCATCAGAAGCCATAGTGTTGCTTTGCTAAACTTTGTAGAAATTTGCAGTGCCTAGTCTTCAATCAACAGTGTGTACTGTAGTGCAAGAGGAAAAAAAAATCTGAGAAGTTTTTATTCAAAGGAGGATTGGTGTCCAGAATATATACAGAATTCAAATGACAAAAAGACAAATCCTATTCAAATAAGCATGAAATGAATAGAAGGTTCTCAAAAGAAGAGATACTCATGGAAAGCAAGCATGTGAAAAAATGTATCAGAAAATATGTATACTGAAACTTCACCTGGACAGAATTGCACTTCCTTCAGGATATTTTCAACAGCACAGAATAAAACAGGATAGGTTGTACAGTGAGAGGCATATTCACACACTTGAGAGGATGTGAAATAATACAATGATTGAAGTAAAGATTATGGGTTTGACCAGCCACTTTTCTTGCTGTAGTAAAATAAATATGAAGTGACTGAGGAAGGAAGGGTCCATTCTGAGTAACAGTTTGAGAGAATCATGGCTTCAGGCCAGGGCAATGGGGCACAGTGTTGGGAGCAAAGGCTGGCTAGTCACTTTGCATTGGGGTTCAGTAAGCAGAGAGTGATCATTGCTAATGCTCACAAACATTCTCCTCTGAATTTAGTTCAGGACCAAGTCCTTGAAATGGTGCCATCTCTGCATTTAGGGAGGGATTTTCCACATCAACCAGCCTAGTTAAGAACATTCATCAGTGGTATTTCCAGAGGCTCCATTATTAGGAGACATCACTATGAACCATCATACAGATATTAGTAATAATAAAGAATCAGACCAGCATCCTAGGTTTATAACTAGAGGAAGTGAAATCAGTCTGTTGAAGAAAACCTTGCATTACCATGCTTATGGGAGTAGTTCTCAACATATAGATGAAGGGCTAAAGAAAATATTGTGTAAGTTCAAAATGAATATTATTGAGCAAAAGAGTGAATGGAATGCTGTTATTTTTTAACGAGATTGAAAGGATGGGAAGCATGTCCTTTCAACTCCGAGAAAAGTGTCTTTTAACTGTAGTGATTGCAATGAAAACTGTCTTCTACGTTTTCCTGTATTTGAACAATTTATGCCCTGTGGATTTTGTTGTTGTTGTTGGTGGTGGTGGTGGTGGTGGTGTGTGTGTGTGTGTATGTGTGTGTGTGTGTGTGTGTATGTGTGTGTGTTAGTCCAGTCTTCTTTTTCTACTATGTGAGACACAGTTAGAAGGTCCCATGACTTAATCAGTTCCTCACCAAATGCCAATTTACTTCTGGCTACTTGACCATGGATTTCCCGCTTCTAGAACTGTGAGAAATAAACATGTGTTTTCATAAATTCTCCATTTGTTACATGGTGTGGCAGTTTAGGGTATGGATGTTATCTTTCTTGCTGTGATTTTCTAGGATATAATGCCTCCAGGGGATGTAGGTAATACTCTGAGGAACATATACTATTCATCATACTCTAAAAAAGAGTTTTAAAATGTCTCGAAATGCCAGGTAAGGAGGAATTGGTACTGAGTATGACTATACAAACTTACTGGGTCCATGTATGTATACTTGGAGAGGTGATGAAGGATTGAGTACATATCAGGTTTCTATTCTTGTCTTCATTCATCAGGAGAGGAAAACAGAAGATGATATGATTAGAAGAATATAGTGATTGATTCACTATTATTTGGTTGAGTTTGTCTTTTGCCTACCACTTAATCAATGCCATAGATGAATGAATGAAAGTTAAATTATCAGGCATTTGCTGTACAGTTGTCACTATGGTGTGTTTGTGAGAATTCTGAGCACAGGATGAATAAAATGAATTTCATGAGCATTAAAGTAATAAAAGAGCTAGTTCCAGTGACCTTAGAAATACCTTAAACATATCAGAGCCTGGAAGGATTATCTTTAATATTTACAGCCTGCCTAAAATGCTTTATTTCATTATCTACCATTTTTATTCATAGACTTAAGCACTTTGTTCAATTAAATAGAGCAGGTGAGTCACTTCCTGGGCAGGAATTTGAATCTAGATGTTTAATTAAGTTCTCTCTGCACTGTGAGAAACTCTTGAGGAGGACAGGTCACAAAGCCCACCTAAAGTGTAAACAGTTATATTATCTAAGGCTTCTCAGGTAGGTAAATGCTACCTGTAAGTTTGTATATGTTTCTGGGAAGGGAATGGTAAAATGTCTGTTTCACTTGCTTGTCTTATCTTTACAGGGTTGCAAGCCAACATAGGTGTTTAATACCATGACTCTTACTTAAATAACATGCCTTCATCTTGCCATGATGACATCTTTTTACTTATATTAGGTTCTTTTTTTTTTTCTTTTAATATAACAACTGGCAGCCAATCCCCTTTTGTATTTGCTAGATTTCACATTGCAAGCATCCATACTCAGCTCATAAAAGAAATATACAGCATGTGCCTTTCATTGCATCTCAGTTGTAGTGTGCCAGCTGTGGAGTCTGAGAGCTTTGAGCAGCTGCCACAGCAGCAGCACATGCCTCCTTGCAGAATGAGCCTTGCCTGTAGTTCAGGGCTGATGCATAAAGTCTTTGTACCCAGGAAAGGTAAGATAGAGCCAGTGGCTCCAGCCAGATCCAAGGCACCCTGGGAGCAAAGATAGAGCTCAGGTGAGGTCTCTGCTCCCTTCCCCCACCCTCCATGCCTCCCTTCACCCTGTCACCTTCCCAAAAGTCAGTCTCTGGGGAGCTGAATCAAGAGCAACATGTTCAAAAAGATTCAGGGGAAGAGAGCCACCTTGGCCACTCACTCTGGCTAAGGGATCTGTTGCTTTCCAGGGGCCAGTGGGTGGTAAAACCTGCAACCCTCTAAGGCAGAATTTTGAAAAGATTACTCTATTTCTTTCATCTTTTAAAATTTACTTTTGCTCAAAACAAATGTTAACATTCCTTGGGTCAATATATACATTACCTGCAAAGTTCCTGAAAAGGTGTGACAGATCTCCTGGGGGAGTTCTTGCAACAACTCCTTTCTTCTGTCCTATGCAAAGGAGCAGAGAGTTTAGCGCCCCCACCCCCCCCCCTTTTTTTTTTTTTTTTTTTGATGTCAGAGTACAGGGGCATGTGTCTCTGTGACTGTGAGTTTCTTCATGCTCTTTGCACAGCCCTGCGAACATTTAAAATGGCCAAAGGAAAAAGGTGTCCATGTGAAGGGTGAGTGTGAGGAGAGACAAGAAAACTGGAGTGGCCAGAGGATTTTGGTCTTCATGTACCTCTCCCTACAATCAATCATTAGGTGTCTTCCTTACAACCAAGCTTTTAACTTCCATGGCCGCTAGATGGCAGGAGTGGTGAGAAGTTAAATCTGCCTCTAAGGTAGTGGCTTTAGAAAGAACATATGAGAACCATTAAATTCCCTGCTAGCACCCACCTATTTTTGTGTTCATATGGGACCTGCTAGTCAGGCTTCAGACTGCATTTTGATGGATGTGGAATAGGATGTAGAGAGCTTCCTGTTTAAAATTGTCTCTGAAAATTAAATCTGAAGTATCATATCAGCAAAAACATTAAGATGCTTGGAAAAGTAAGGTTTGTGTTGACTCATTAGGAAGAGGATGCTTACTTTTACATAAAAAACTGCTGGTCAAGGCTTTGCTCGCTTATTCTTGGTTTGGAAAGTAACAGGATTGTGAAGTACTGTAAAGAAATTGACTAGCAAGAGATCATGGGCATGGTAATGAGAATACACCGCCCCGACATTGTGTGGGGTTTTCTGTCAAGACAATAGTTTGTGGTGTTTGCTCATATGTGGAGGTCAAGGATTCCAGTGTAGGTTGGTAGTGAAGCTACAACTAAGGCAACATGGAAGTTTAGACACTTGAATCAAGTGGAGCCCAGTGGGCTGGAGTGGAAAAAAGGTCAGGGCTTGGGAAAGGCAGGACTAGCCTTCTCTTAACCTGCATGGGTCACATGGGTGGGTCGTGCATGCACTCCCGCTCTATCATACAGCTTCATGGATGGCACAGGCAGAGGTTTGGCAGATCCTGGGGAAGATGCGGGACCCACCATTTGGCTGGGCACTGGGATCAGCTCTCTTCAACACCTCTGCTCCTACTCCCCACCGCCTATGTGGCCATTGCCAGCCCACTGATGCCAGGCCCCACAGTACTGCCTGCACTGTACCCCAATACCCTGCATCCCAACTACCTGAAGACCACCACTCTGCAACCTCGAACCCTAGGGACTTTGCCAGCACAGTACTTTGGCCAGAACGAGTGGCCTGGGTGGCTGTCTTCCCCTGCTCCTTTTTGAACTTATTGCCCTTGGCTCTGCTCACTAGAGCCTTGCCTTTGGGAAGGTGACAGGAAGGAGGGTGGCATTGAGGGTGGGGGAGCTCTATCTTTGCTCCCAGGATGCCTGGCATCAGGCTGGAGCCACTGTCTCTCTCTTTCCTTTACTGGGTGCAAAGTCTTTATCAACTCAGACCCAGTGTACACTTTGCCAGGTATGAAATACAGGCCAGGCATATTCTTCAAGGATAAAGATGCTGCTGCTGTGGCAGCTGCTCACAGCTCTGGGACTCTTCACCTGTCCCAATGCACCTGAGATGCCTTGAAAGGCCAGTGAAGGGACTGATGCCCGCATCCCGATTTGTACAATTCACCTCCATCTCTGCAAGCACCTAGGGTGAGCAAAAGGCCTGAGGACTACCAGGGACTCAATATAGGGGCTCTGACCCATCTCAGGAGCTACAACAAGAGGTTATCTTTTGAGATGCCTTTGGAGGGAAGGACTACTTCAACAAAAAGGAAGGTCAAAGAGTTCTGTCTTTGAACAGACCACCCCTGGGTGACTCCTGCTTCCTCACCCCTTGCTCTATGTATTGACTCCATATCAACTTACTTTGCTAGCTGAGAAGGGAAGACACTTTTGTTTGTTTGAAGAAAGGGCTATCTCTGGAATCATCTGTGTTCTTACATGTGCCAGAAGGTACCCTGCTTTATCTGTTGGCAGAGATTTGTTTAGTTTCTATGGAGAGAGATTTGTTAGGTCATTGTATTATTTCTTTGTATTCCAAACACCTGTCTGTGGCAAAATTGTCCTTCTGAGAACTGTGACTTCACCTGCACCACCTTGGAATAACCCTGTTCCTGTGAACAGTGTCTCCCTCCACCCCCTTGTAGTGTTTGACCTGAAGAAGCTGGTCTTTGTGTGACTTTCATTGTTACTTTATAGCCCATGCTTTATATAATATACAACACTCTCTTAGGGGAATATCTGCAGTTCCTTTTCTAAGCGAGTTTGCAGTTCTTAAAGGACTTGCATGTTTGGTGTTTCATTGTATATTGTTAGTAGCCTTGCGGCTCTGTGTTATTTAAGAATGGAAGTGATGTAATACTTTGTGCCTGACTTCATCTTGTATGCTGCAACTTTAGAAGGTTAAATTACATAACAAAACAGTTATCAAATAAGAACCATAATTAACAATGTTCAGTCCATTAACTTCTAGCAAGATTTAAAGAAAATATTCCATTGTCTACCCTATCTTTGTTAGTCTAAAGTCCTGTATGTAATTTATGTTTAATCTTAACTAAGGAAAACTATAGCCATAACTATCTGTCTTCAACTCTATCAAAGACCACAGAAGGAAAGTATATAAACTCTAGAAATGACAGAGACATCTTGCCTGGTCAGTCACCCGAAGTTTTTCTGTAATGCTACATCTTCAGCCTATAGGCCATAGTGTATCAGACTCCTCAGTAAAGCATGAAACTTTAAAGTGTCTACCTGTATTGGCAGTTTGCCAGTCACTTTTTTTCTGTGTCCTCTTGAATGTCAAGCAGACTCTTCTTCCATGAAGCAGGAACCCTACAGCAATGTCCATCTTGTATCAGCAGTCACTTTTCTGTGGTCCTTCATGTCCAATTTATACAGCATAAAGTCAAACAGTACAAATAAGAGCAGTATCTTGTCCAAATGGCTAGTCTTGCCAAATTGAAAGCAAACTCCTTAACGAGTTTCTTTGATGTCCATCTTCCTTCTGACACAGATGTTGTTGCCAGGAGCAGTTATGTCTCACTGTTAAGAAAAACCCCAAACCATTTTAAATGCCATATTCTGTAGGTCTTTGAATGCTTTGAAGAATGCCTATCCATCTCAAATACATCTTGAAAACCTAACTAACTTAAGAGTAAGTTTTGACTATCATAGGTAACTATTTATAATCTGTACTAATTATACATTATATTTCTAAATGAGATATATAAACACAATACCTAAATGAGAGGAGAAATATACATATCACAAAATTGACCTTAAATTTGTATCAATAAATGAAATCCATTCCAAAACAAAGTATTCATATCTATACTATAATACTTATTTTTTTACCTTTAAATATAATGGTTGTGGTTATTAACTATTTACAACCAAGCCTATTTAAATGAAAACAAATATTTATAAACAACATTTGGAAATTTGGGAATCTTTCTTTCCAAACTGCTTCAACTGCATAGAGATGTAGTTTATATAGCATCTTCCATAATATAGGTTAAATAGGTTTTGGTAATGCTGTGAGGAAAGTTGCAGTATTCTTTGTTTACAATCATCCCCTTTTCCCAGTCACTCTGAAAACTGTGTGGCATCATGTTTCGTTTTGTCATATTCTACACAGAAATATTGCCAATGTGTCGATCTGGAAATCTTTTAAGGTAAGAGGCATACAGACTTATGATCCAGGTAGCATTCAGTTTTATTTCAGTATAGTTTAGCATTCATATAAAATCTTTATAGTGAATTATTAGATATTGCCATAGATTTTTGAAGAAATTCAGAAGCATTTTATATGTATATGTGTGTATATATACATATGTACATATATATATTCTCTTTTTCTTAAAAAATATATAAATCTTAAAATAATATCACTATATTTCGCTGTTTAATTGACATAGTATCTGATTAAATCCATAATTATATTTTTGGCATAAAAATGTATAACTTAATTTTCCATTGATTTCCAGATGAAAGTATGCCAAAAAAAATATGTGTGCTTGATGGTGACATTCTGATATCCACTGTGTCTTTGGAGTTATTGCTTTCCCTTCGTCAGTTCCTTTTGAGACTAATTAACTTTTATATCCTTATTTTATATTCATAATTAAATCACTTATGCTTGAGATGTCTTCTCTACTTTATTAAGTCTCTGTGTGTATGAGTATGTGTGTGTGTGTGTGTATGTGTGTAAGTGTGTGTGTGTGTTTCTGTGTGTGTGGGTTCTAAGTCTGTGTGCATGTGTGCATGTGTTGTGCCTGCATGTAGAGGTCAGATGTTGATACCAGTTGTCTTTCCTTATGGACATTTGCTTTAGTGTGTGAGACAAGTCTCTTTGAAGCTGGAGTTTGTGGATTCATCCCCAGTTGATATGCAATTGAGGTCCAGGAAGCTTGTGTCTACCTCTCCAGCACTGGGAGTATAAATGCTTCTACATGGAGCTGTTTCACATGGGTGTTGGGGTTCCAACCACGATAGTTGCATGAAGAACATTGTACTGAGTGTTAGGAACTAGCAGTCAGCTGACCCCTGCCCCCAACAATGGGCAGGGCGCTCATGGACATGTCATCGCTATGAAAAGCTTTAAATGGCTGCCAGAGGACTCAGTTACACATGTGCAAGACCCCCTTTTAAAGCAAGCATTACAGTCAGGCTGCAGGGCTCTGAGTAAAACATCACTCCACAATCTCTCAGCTTGGATCCAGTTTTCCAGACAGATTAATTAATTACAGGGATAAAGCCTTACCTAGCCACCTATGTGCTTAAGGCAAGTAACTAAAGACAAATTTTGTATACTAAAGTATGCTAAACAGTCAGACAACCCTCAAATGCTCAGACATCTAGAGAATATGGCATTTAAAATGTTCCATTAAAAAGCTTTTATAACAGAGAGACAGGCCAGCTGCTGGCACCACCCATTTCCTCCAAGAAGACTGATGGACACTGAAGAAGCTCCACCCACAAAAGTGGTAATGCTACCCACTGAGCAATCCGGCCTTTCATCTCAACTGCTGCAAAAGACTCTAAGGGCCATGGACAAAAGGGCAGTGGGATCAACTTTCTCCATGTTGCTTGGACCATCGGTAGGTAAGTCTTCCAAAACCTCCTAATCCATAGGTCTCACGCCATCAACAGAAGACAGATGTCCTTAAAGCCTCTTACTAAAACTGTGGAGGATCTGAGGGTGGCTGTCCATGCTGCCAGCTAGTAAGTCTCTAATCATTCAGGTAAAATTTTATCCTTCTCAAGAACCCTGATGCTTTTGACGACTGGTAGCTTTGTAAGCTTAAATCAGCAGCCAAAGCTCCAATTTTTACAAAACAGAATTCAAAATGGGTATTTTAAGGTTGCTACTGTTTATAGTCTTAACATTAAGCAATAAAGTGTTAATAAGCTACTAATCCAATTTTGACAGAGTACTAAACACCATACTATGCCACTATATGGTCATAATTGTAATTATAAGCTCACAATTAAAGTGCTTTTCATTGTGCTAAAAATCTGCCAGTTGTATGTGTAAATTCTTTCAGCCAACTCATTTCTAACATAAGTATGCTGCTAAAGTGTCTAATATTTATGTTTCACAAACTCAAAGGAATATTTTAAGTTCTAGGGAGCAGAACTGGATCCATTTACAGGTCAGATTCACTCCTAATAAATATTACTCAACATTTTCCTGGCCTTGGGACTTCCTAACCTTGTCCTGGGATCCCCTTGGGAGCCCTTCCTCCACCCTTCTTCTTCCACTAAGTACTCAGACCTAAGAGACAAAAACTTAACCTCATCCTCTCCTCTGCTAACACCTTCCCAAGTCTCAAAAAGACGCCAGCATTCTATACACTCAGGACAACTATGAAACAACCAGCTACCAGTACATGGCAGCCCCCAAGCTTTCTTGGATCCCCCAAAGACGATCTTTGCCCCCAATTCAGCAGGAAGCAGTGTCGAGAACTCAATGTCCTTATTCCAAAACCTGCCATGGCCAACCCACACCTTTTTAATAACAATAAGAGGTGAGAATGTTAGGAACGAGCAGCCAGATGACCCTGCCCAATGATGGGCAGGATGCTCATGGCCATGTTATCACTACATCAGGCTTTACATGGCTGCAGGAGGACTCAGTTATGCATGCTCAAGCCCTCCTTTTAAAACAAGCATGCCACATGTGCCTCTCTCTCTGGCTTCTCTCTCTCCCTCTGGCCTCTGTCTCTCTCTGGTCCCCCCCTCTCTTTCTCTCCTGCTTTTGGTTGGCCACCAACTACCCCCCTTTGTCTCCCCTCTCTCAATAAATTACACATGGGCACTGAGTCTCATGTTTGTGTTTTATAGGCATTAGCTGCTGCAAAAGA
The DNA here is from genome assembly GCF_943737965.1 of Phodopus roborovskii. Classification (NCBI taxonomy): domain Eukaryota; kingdom Metazoa; phylum Chordata; class Mammalia; order Rodentia; family Cricetidae; genus Phodopus; species Phodopus roborovskii. The sequence goes on from NW_026125717.1 coordinate 371,213, forward strand.
ACAACACTGAGTCTTCTCTGCTGTCTTATATTTGATTTTAAATGAGCTATAATTTAAATTTCCTTTGTTTCCTTTCCATGTTGTTGTAGTCTAGGCTAGCCTCTTACTCCATAGTTAGCATTTTCCATGCTAGATACATCTTACATTGTGTTCTGAACATCAGGTGCATGTGCGCATGTACACAACACACCCACACACACACAGACACACACACAGAGTTAGGACTCAGGAAGTCCACTTACCCAGAAATAAGTTTAAGCTGACTATTGGGGGATTTCTGGAAATTAGACAGAAACGAGTTCCCATCTTACCAAAGGAGGTATTCCCCTTAGCTCTGGCAGAAGGGACATATGGCTGCCTGACAGACCTGGAACTCTCTGTGTAGTCTAGGGTGACCCTACACTCACAGAGATCCACTGTATCTGCTTCTGGAGTGCTGGGATTAAAGGTGTGCACCAGCACAGTCTGCCAAATTTTAAGGAGGACTTACTTGAAGACCATGAAAAAATATGGCAATACTTCATATGGCATACATTCCATCTCACACAACAAATAGGCAGTTACAGAATTTCAGGTTACTCATGACAGCTGCAGGAAGCAGTGATTAGCCATAGGTCAAATGATGGAATATACTGTGCAAACCCAAATATTCAGAAGAATATATATATATATATATATATATATATATATATATATATATATGTTCTTATTTAATATATCGGCTCAGTTTTCTCTCTTCCCTTCCTTCCTCCCATGCCTCATGACCCTCTCACATCTCATCCCAATTCCCAATCCACAAGGAGGGTGAGATTTCCAGGAGGGATCATCAAACGCTGTCAAGTTCTTTGGAGTAAGGACTAGGCCCTTTCTACTGCCTCTAGTCTAAGGGAGTATCCTTCCATGGGGAATGTGCTCCCAAAGTCCTTTCATGCACCAGGGATTCATCCTGGTTTCACTGTCTGAGGTCCCTTAGACTGCCCAGGCATTCTGTCTGAGACTCATATTCAGGGGGTCTGAGTCAGTCCAATGCTGGTTTCCCAGCTATCAGTCTGGGGGTCCATGAACTCCCCCTTGTTCAGGTCAGCTATCTCTGTGGGTTTCTGCACCCTGGTTGACCCCATTTTCCTATCACTCCTCCATCTTTGCAACTGGATTCCTGAGTTTGGCTGTGCATATCTGCTTCTGTTTCCATCAGCTACTAGATGAGGGTTCTGTGATGGAATATAATTTAGTTATCAATCACATTATCAAGGCTTTCCACTGTAGCTCAGATTGTTGGTTGGGGTCATCCTTGTACATATCTGTACATATCGCCCCTCCCCTTACCGCCCTTCTCCCTCCCAGTTTACTTTACAGATATCTTCTAATTTCCCTTCCCAGGGTGATCCATGTCTCTGTCTTAGGGACCTCCATGTTACCTAGGTTTTCAGCAGCTCAGGACTTTAGTCTGGTTATCCTTTCCTTTTCATCTGATATTCACTTATGAGTGAGTAATGTGATATATGCCTTTTTGAGTTTGTGTTACATGCCTCACAGTGTTTTTTTCCAATTCCATCCCTTTGCCTGGAAATTTCATGAGGTTGTCATTTTTTTTTTTACAACTAAATAGTACTCCACTGTGTAAATGTAGCACATTTTCCTTATCTATTCTTCTGTTAATGGTTCCAGGTTCTGGATATTATGAATAATGTTGCTGTGGACATAGGATGGAACTAGGTAGCCTAAGTATGGAGGAATACAGTGTAAGAGCAATGAAAGAGATACCTTAATAGAGAGATCCACTACAGGCTTAATGAGAAACCTGGTACAAGGGTAAGTTCCAAGAATCCACAAAGAGAACCCCAGCTAAGACTGTGAGCAATTATTGAGTACCTAAACTGGTCTATCCCTGTAATCAGATAAATGCATACCACTACAATATTCATAGAGTCCACATACAGTAATTAATGGAACATTGAGACAGACAACCAAGAACCAGGCTGAGCCCCAGCAAACCAGCCTATGAAAGCGAGGAAGGCACATATGAGCAAGGGAGATCAAGATCAGGATGGAGAAATCTACACAGACAGCTGAACCAAGCTCATGGAATCTCTTGAGTTCTAAACCTATGACTGTGGAAATCTAGGAGACTGAACTAGGCTCTCCATATGCGGGAGATAGTTGTGAATCCTGGACAATCAGAGGGGCCCCTGGCAGGAGGACCAGGATACAAATCTTGTACATGAGCTAGTTTGTTTGACCTCGTTACCTATGGTGGGATCCATGCACAGTCTCAATGCATGGGAAAGGGCCCTGCCCCAAACTATTGTATCAGGCTATGTTGACTCCTCATGGGAGCCCTAATTTGTGAGGAGGAGAGAATTGGGTGTGGGTTGGGGGAGATGAGGTGTGTGGGAAGAGGTGTGGAAGGAGAAGTTTGGTTGAAATATAAAATGAGATTTAAAAACAGAAAAACATTCTTCATGCCAATATCAGGGTCCAGTTTATGGAGGGTCAAAATACAACAAACCTAATGCAGGGAAAAAGGGGAGAGATGTGCCTGGCTACTTAGAACATATGTTTAATCCCAGAACTTGGGAGGCAGAGGCAGGGGATCTCTGGGAGTTTGAGGTCAGCCTAGTCTACAAAGTGATTTCCAGTGGCCGATGGGCAACCTGTTTCAAATCATCCCCCTAAGTGGGAAGGTAAAAGCTTGACAGAAACTTCCTTCCTTCATGGGGCTTTCTAACATTTCTCTGAATGTAGGCTAACTACTGTCACCTCAGAAGACCAGGTATCCTATAATTTCCATGTATTCTACTGTCACCCAGGGGAAGCTGCCATTAGGCGATGCTGTCTTTATTAATGTTTCCACTCTATATTTACCCCCTAGCTTATCCTATACAAGGTGATGAAGGGAATGAGAAGCCAGAAAGCTACAGTGAGGACTGGAAGAGCCAGGCAGGTCAGAAGCCATCAGTAAGATATACCCTAGCTCATATGTAGAGCTGATGGAGCACACAGAGGCTGAGTATCACTGGGGTTGTCTCCTCTTCCTGCTTCATCTGTGACTTAAGTTTCTTGACTATAATCCCTGAATAGCTTCCAGTTAAAAACTTGTGCCTTAGTTTCCAAACAAAATTAAGTAAGGGCTGGAGAGATGGCTAAGGGATTAAAAGCATTGGCTGTTCTTCCAGAGGAGCCCATCTGATTCCAGGCACCTCTGTGGTGCCTCACAATAGACTCAAATCCTAGTCCCATGGGATCTGCCCGTCTCTTCTGACATCCATAGGCTACAGGCACACATAGGGTACACAGAATAACAAACAAGTGAAACGTGCGTTCACATAAAAGTTTTAAAAAATAACAAAGAAAGGGAAAAGGAAAGCAGCCACACTCCCCTGAAGTGGTCTGTGTTATCAGCTAGTTAGAGAGGTTTTTAAAAGGAAAACTTCTAGAGACTTTGGTTGTGAACAGTCTAAAGTGAAGGCACCCAGGGCAAATCCCAGATCAAGACTTCAGTAGGTTAGGAGTGGAAAACAGTTGTGGTCTGCACTCTACTCCAGCCACATGCAGGGCTGATTCCAAGTTCTATGCCTGGCCTTCCTTGGCTCAGCACGGTGGAATGAATTATTTTAGCAAGGAATACAATGAATGCATGCACCATCCTAAGCAATTTTTCTAAATATCTTTCCCCTTTTATGAACTTTGAATGTCTGCTAGGTTTTTCCTGAATTTACTTTTTTATCAATATGGACTGGAGTCATCACCCACTAATACCCAAAGAAAATACTTCCTAGAGAAAGATTCTGCTGTAAGGATGAAAACCTAGACAGAAATAAGCAGGTGTCTGCAGTGTCTTCTTCACACGTGTCCTCTTAGAAGACTTATGAAATGAACTTTATTCACAACTGTACCTGATAATTGCCATAGACACTCTAATAGCAGTTCTAAACCTGGAGAGTTCTTTTGTGCAACCAGGACCATCTCTGGATCTGTAAAGCCTGAGTGTCCTTCAGCGTGGGCAAGCAGCCCCATGATGGCATCTTTGCACTCCTGGAATCTCCCCAGGAGCAGCAGCAAGTATTTCCTCTGAAATACAAGAGCTTTTTGTAATTTTAGCTCTCAAGTATTTACCCAAAATATTCTGTATTTAAAGAAGGGATGAATAAGACATCAGTGAAGTCATTTTACTAACATGATAAAGAAAAGAAAACAAGTGCTGGGCCCTAGGTTGTCACCTACTGTGTCTGACAAACTCACAGGAGACAGAAGCTGCCTTTGGTGTACACCTACAGAAACCAGTCATGCTTTGTGTTTATTTGGGGCTTTACCTTTTACCCAAATTTATGGCAAACAGTCTGGCCATTATTGTGTAGGTTTTAAAATACTGAATTTCTTTTTTAAAATTGCAGTCACTCAATCCTCTATGTTCATACATAAGTTAAAGTTCTCCATCCCTGTATAATCACTTTATAGTTGGAATAAGTATTCCATCTATGTTTCTTTCTTTCCAATTTGGAGTTTATTTAAACGGATCAAGGCAGTTTTACTATTGCCTTCATTGTGAGCATTAGAGAGGTCAGGCCGCGATGCTCTTCCAGGAACTGGAATGGAACTTTGCTTAAGATCTGAAAGAAAATATTTCTGTGTGTCCCATAGGAAAAAAGACTCTGGGGAATAGGGTCACACCACTGCCAGCAAGAAAAGCAGACTTGAATGTGTTGCAATTCTGGGAATGCCTCTCTACAGATCTGTGATTGGGTAGACACTGTAATCCCAGCAGATTGAAAAGAGCTGCCTGGGGACATTTTATGAGAGGCAACTCTATTTCTGTGGTCTGTGAATTGAAGTCATTGTCAGCAAGAGGGATGTGTGTGCCCTGAAGACAGCATTCCCAGAGTCAGGGCTCTGATTCTGATGTAAGGTGTCATTTCTCAGGTCTGCTTTGAGTTCGCACACTTTCACTTGTGTCCTTTTCAGGGAATTCTGAAGAGTCAACTTCTCTTTGCTACAGCTTTCTTTATCTGAAGCCAGGATGTCCTCAAAGTTAGCATCACCATCAAGAGGAACTCTAGAGGACTGAACAGACATGGACTGTTACACATTTTCAAGAGGACTGAACTAAATCACAATGGATTGTCTAGCCGTGGCCTCTAACATGGCAGCCAGCTCACAGTCTGTTGATTCTCTCTACCACTGCAGTGACAGAAGCTGGACAGTTTGAGGGACTCTCAGGGTGGCCAGGGGACCAAGCTTTTTATTTGACTCTGTGGTTGTTTCACAGCCTTTTCTACCTTTAAATATAAGGGTAAATCTAGGGACTAGACTTCTCTCTGTAGCTTTAAAAACAAATTTGAATTCAGAGAGTAAGTAATTATGCTGAAATTTATAATTTAAATTTTATTTTTTAAAGAATGGGTCTCTCTTTTGAGTAAGAGATTTGGTAATGAAGTGATCTGTGTCTCTGGGTCCTAAGTGGTGGGATGAAAGGCATGCCATGCTGAGTCATGTTCGCATCATTTCTCACTTGATCATAAACATAGTAACTAGTAACTGAGGAGACAAAACTCACTATGTACATTTAGACATCTCTTTCATTGTGTCTGCTTTCAAGCAACACATAAAACTTTTGATATTAGATGCAATAACTCTTCTGTTCCTCATGGACAAGACTGGATGCAGATGAGCATTTCTCTATGTATATAACCCAGAGTGTGCTAAAGAATCATGCATCAATAACAGATGCTTTATTATTATTGTCAACATATGGAATTCTTTCCACATATCATAATAAAAGAAATGCATGACAGTTTTACACTATGGTTAAAGTGGAACTAAAGAGAAGGATTTGAATACTTCTGAAAGCAATTGTACAGGAGCTGGTGCTTCATTACAATAAATGTTGCACTCATGATGACAGAACTTGGCACAACGAGCCAAGAAAGATTTTAGGAGGGCTACCACAAACAAATTATACATGTTTACAAGAGTCCTTTGGCAGCAGTGTGCACGGCAAATGTCTTACGTGCCACATCCATGGTGTCAGGCTATATGGACAGGAATATGTAACAGTTTACATTAGAAATGCTGAGGCCCTAACTAGGGACAGGGAGTGAAGGGCGCATGTGTGGACATTTACATGGCTTATCACTGATTCCATGTACAGGTAAGAGTGAAGGAACATGGTCTATGGTCACTTCCAGCTTTGAATCCTGGAGATACCATAACCAGAAAAAGTGGGTTAAGGGAGAGAGGTAGGACAGGAGATGATACTTAGGACTGACCTGAAAGACCCCCACTATGCATATTGCCTGTTTGAACTGCTCTTGCCAATTTGCCAAGGTCAAGTTATGGGAAAAATACAGGAGGGAACCAGGTGCTGCTCTCATCCAACGCCAACCAGATATCTGTGGTCTGCAGCTTGGACAAAAACAAGATCAGCAGGACGGTATCCAGGATGCTGAGATAGTCATAACTGAATTCTTTGTATTCTTTGTGCCAAACCCGAATAACCAACTGTCCTTGGTTAACTACAATCACTACAGAAAATTCTCCTGCCTAATATAAAACAAAGTACATTTCTCCAAATGACAATCTTTAAAATATGTATGTTTTTATACTACCTTTGCAATGTAATAATGAAATTTAATTTAAAATTTAAGTACTTATATATGAAGTCACAAGACAATGCCTGTTCTTCAGTGTCATGACAAACAGATGAGAATCGTGGGCAGAGGGGAGGAAGCCATTTTAGAGACGGAAAGGTGGTCATGGAATGAATGTGAAATTAAAACACAAAGGGGTGGCTGGGCACTGGTGGTGCACGCCTTCAATCCCAGCACTTGAGAGCTGTAGGCAGTGGAATCTCTGCGAGTTCAAGCCAGCCTGGTATATAGAATGAGTTCAAGGACAGCCAGAGCTGCTACACAGAGAAACTTTGTCTTGAATAACCAAAGAAAGAAAGAAAGAAAGAAAGAAAGAAAGAAAGAAAGAAAGGAAGGAAGGAAGGAAGAAAGAAAGAACAAAGAGGACTCTATGAAGGAGAGGAACAACTGGAGAATTGCCAGGGATTGGGAGAAGGCAATGAGGCTGGGGAAGAACTGAGAACAAAGAATGACACCTGTATGAAATACCATAATGAAATCTATTACATAAAAGATTAATTTAAAAATCAGGTGTTAAAAAGGAATTGTACAAACATAGAAAGATTTGTCTGCATAATCATAATTTTTTTCTTCTGCCATGAGGATTCCTAATAGCCTGTTATAGAAATTGATCTCAACCAAATTGACCTCAACCATCTTAGTTTTTTCAAAGGAAGTGACTTAGAGTAAAATGGCCAAATGTCCCCAGAGCATCTAAGACAGCTGCAACTTTGTTTTCTAGTGTTCAATGAGTGAACTTTGCTCCAGGCATGTAATCAGGAAAAAGTTTATAGGGATGACTGGAGACATGGTTCAGGGGTTAAAATACCAGCTGTTCTTCCAGAATACCTGGGTTCAATTCCCAAAGCTGACATGACATCATAGAAATAGCTGGAAGTCCAGTTCCATGGAATCCAATACCATCACCTGAGTTATTTACAAGAGAAAATGATTGTTTGCCTAGATCTAACCAGATGAGATAAATGCATAAACATGTCCTGTTCACTAGGTAAAGCATAGGTCACCTAGGCACAGGTTAGGCAGACTTTTAAAACCATGGGCTGGATGTTTTCCAGCTCTGTGGTTTTTCCTCTAAAAGATGCTTGCTATGGGGCAATAAATGAGTACCTGCTTGAGTAGACTCCCTGCTGCATCTGATTGTCTCTGTGATCCTGGGAGGTTGGGAGACAGGCGATCATGATGCACTTACCCTTCCTCTAACTCAGTTCAGCCTTCTGAGGTTGGGTTATGATCCTGCACAGGACATTTTGGTAGCAAGAGCTAAGACACTGAAGTAACTAACATTTTAGGTAATGGCTAAGAAAGCCAGGGTGGCTGAGGCACAGTAAGTGGATGACAGAATATATAATTATTGAGAGAATTTGGAAGACCTCATAAGGGTGATTTTGTTCTGAATGGTTTATGTCTTAGTTAGCTTTGTCAACTTGACACAGCATACAGTTGCCTGAGAAGAAAATTGGGCTGTGGCATGTGTATAGGATATTTTGTTACTATTAATTGATATAGAATGGCGCACAAGTCTGTGAATGGTATCATCTTTAGGCACATAATCCTAGAGTGGATATGAAACCTAGATAAATCTCAGGAACTCAGAGATTAGGCTGATAGAATTGTTCCTTAATGGTTTCTGCCTCAAGTTCTTACTTACGTTTCTGCCCTGGCTCCTTTAGGATATGGATTGTGACCTGGAAAAATAATTCAAAAGAAACCCTTTTCTTCCCACATGGATTTTGTTAGAGCTTTTTACCACATCAACAGAAATAGAAATTGGTCCTAGGAAAGTGAGATGTAGCTTTGATAGACTCGACCTTGTGCTTTTGGTTTGGATTTTATGCTTGGAACAATAGTGTTTATTGGAGTAATTTTGGTGCTTTAGAGAAAATGCCATTGACTATGTAGAGCTTGATGAGTAGTTGCTATGTGAATTTGAAAAATAATGTTGAGGAAAATGTGGTCTGTGGAGGCCAAGGTCAGAAGGTTTGAGAAGGTTGCAATGCCAAATTTCGAACTGGACTGGGGTCATTCATATGAGATTGTTACTAAGAAATCATGGTTTCTGGTCTGCTATTGTTAGTAAGAGACCAAACCATCGAGGTGGCATCGTCTGTACTTCATTGAGAGAACAGCGACACTTTGTCCTCAGGACGCATGTGTCCACAACACACAAGTCCACAGTCTAAAGAGGCCAAAGCTAACTTGACAGTGTGAAAGAGTCACTCACATGGTACTGGCTTTGAAGGGGATGAAAGCTGCAGGACTGAGTGGCAATGGAAAGAAGCTAAAACTTGGGCCCAGTTTGGCACTGTGGACTTATGGAAGAGACATCAAGAGAGGATATTGGTGAAGGTTCAACCTCAGTTTCAATAGAGACCCAGGGTACTGAGGATGCTTGGACTGTGGATTGTCTTCCAAGGACAGTAGCAGGAGTAGAGTGCAGCCAGCCTGAGCCTAAACAACAAGCTCCTGATGGCAACTTTGGAGAGCTGGTACTGTCCAAGCCCTTTGGAACCAAGAAGATAGTGGCTGAATTACAGAGGGCAGACACTACTCTACAGAGTTGTATTTGTAGTCCTGAAAGTAGTATATGGTGCAATAGTTGTTTTGATTCTGTATTTCAGTTTTCTTTATGGCCTAAAATATGATCTATAATGGAGAAAAGTCCAGGGGTTGCAGAAAAAATGTGTATTTCATTGCTTTTTTTTGGGATACTATCTCTATGTCCAAGTCATGTAATCTATTGTTCATATTGTTTTTTGGATTTATTTTTGTTTGTATTGATGACATACTTACCAAAGCAATAGTGAGTTATTGCAGACAACCCACCATTGTATCTGTATGTATTTGTCCATTAATTTCCAGTTGTATTCATTTTATGAAATTAAACACAGTGATATTCACTGAACTTATAATTGTCACAGTTTTGTGATGACATATTTGCACAGGAAATTAACACATAGTGTATTTAGTGACTGCATGTGTGTGACAGAGAAGAGAGAAGAGAGAAACAGAAGACAGCGAGGAGAATAGGGGATCAAATCAGGGCCCGTGAACTTGTTCAAAGTCTAGAAGAGTCCCATCCTTATATGCTGGCTAGAATACATGGTACTCCTACCTCAGCATCTTAGTGTCTGTTATTACAGGATGTACCACCATGACCAGACAAGGTCTCTTTAACACATGGAAATACATTCCAGGTGCTGCTGTAATTTGCAGTTTGTATTGTATCATTAGTGAGGCATATGATGGCTGATGGTGAGTATGCTCAGGGGTTCAGATGCAACATAATCTTAAACTTCTACATCAGACTTATAACTGATGTTATCCCTATCTATCATTTCTTTGGGTTCTATCAGTTATTTCTATAGATGTTCTACCATTTCATCTTGACTTCTGCCCAGTGTCTGTATGCCATTGTATCAGTATACCATGGGATTCATTTTGTTTCTTTTTATAAAGTGGTTGTTTTTTCATTTTCTTATTTTGGCTTTTTAAAAACAAATGTTTCTAGACCTTCACAATGGTAAGATACATTTAGAGTTTCTTAGATGAAACAATGTAGGGATGAATAATTTATATTAGTTTGCTTGTTTTCAAAAATAACAGAGTATATGTGAGATAAATTCATTAGAATTCTTTTAAAAAATGAAAAACCACACCGTGATCACCTTTGGCAATGCAGGATTTGTGTAACATTGTGGTGTGGTCTAAGCTATTCAAATATGTTATCTTTTGAGCTATTGGGTGCAAGGTACTTCCAAGGAAGTACCTATCACTTGCAGGTCTCAGGGGAAACCAGAATCACCTGAAAGTCTAATGACTGGAATTTGCTTAATTCATAAGACATGTTGATTTCCAAGGAAAGGAAGTGATTGGGTTTGTACATTCTTTTTTCAAATCAGAACTAAAATGGTTTGAATTTTTTGCTGTTCTCCCACAGGAGAGATGCATCTTCTTTGTGTGTCTAGTCTTTACAGTAGTCTGAATACTTGTAGGCCAGTAAGATTGATTCCTCTCCAAACCAACAGTAGCCTTAGCATCATCCAGCAATTTTCCTTGTAAAAGTAACACAAAATACTTTCATTTAGAATAAATGTATTTTGTTCTGAGTATAAGACCATATGGGCCTTTGTTACAACAATTCAGAAGCTGAGTTCATATGCTGTGATTACTCAGTGGTATAAACATCCTTGGAGACCTCAATTTCGTGATCATTTATTCCATTAATTAACAGTGCAGTTAATCTACAATTTCATCCTTTGCCTTAGTAGGACCACCTACTATGATTTCATGAAGGGTCTGGCCTGCAGACACATTGGAGGACAAAGACAGAAGGCAGTAGATTGAGTATGGCAGAGCGAAGGTAGGAGCATGGAGGCCTGGCCCCATGATGGGAGGCGGTCATCCTGGGACAGGGCTGGGTTTGAGCAGGTAAGGTAGAAGGGCTGGGAAGAGCCATCCTGTCTGGCTGAACCAGGAGACCTGATGCCCGCACTGCCAGACTCCTTTCTACCTGATGTCACACAAAACCCATGTTCTTCTACAGAATTGCTCTGCAGCCTCAGCTCTTAAACGCTCTAAAGGGAGTTTTGTGACTAGTTCATGTTTAAGCTTTCTGAATGGGTGTTTAGTGGTTTCTTTGATCTCACCCCTGCTCTGGTCCCCACACTGCTGCACTTGTGTGTGTGTGTGTGTGTGTGTGTGTGTGTGTGTGTGTGTGTGTGTGTGTGTGTATGTGTGTGTGTGTGATTGTACTGTGACACCTGCCTCCCCATTGGAACAGTGTGCCACAGGTGAACTTGTCTGTTGGAGAGTTTTTAGAAGCCTTCTTCTTCCTTCTTCTTTCTTCCTCCTCCTTCTCCTTCTCCTTCACTTGTATATTTGTGTAGAAGTCTTTTCATGGCACAAGACCTTTGGTATTGTGTGGAATTCTAAACATGGAAAGGTTCTATACATTAAACAGCACATGTAGAATTGCTATTAATGTATTTATTATGTATCTGGTGTGTTCAATTTTCTGTGGGCATGCGTGTATGAGAAGACCTGTAAACAATCCGGAATTTTATGTAGGTGTACTCCAGTGGGCTAAATGAATAATTTCACACACGAATTGAATGTAATGATTTCTCTCTGGAATGACCTCTTTGAGCTCCTAAAATTTGCTTCCTAAAATTACCTTTGAGATATTATATTGTCATACCTGGGACAATTAAGATATATTCTAACATGTTTTTGCTATTTTACTGGCTGGTTTTGTGTTAACTTGACTCTAGCCACAGTCAACTGAGGAGGAAGCCTCAATTGAGAAAATGTTTCCCTAAGTTCTGCTTGTAGGCAAGTCCATAGGCCATTTTCTTAGTGATTGACAGGGGAGAGCCCAGCCCATTGTGGGCGGTGCAGTTCTCTGCTTGTGGTCCTCGCCTGTTTAAGAATGAAGATTGATGAGCCAGACCACCTGAAACAGAGTACCAGGTGATCCTACATTCAAAACAGCTGGACAAAGCAGCCTTACAGACTACAGCCAGGATTTCTGAATCTTCTTTGAATTCCGAATGACAGTTCCCTTTACCAGCAGGAAGTAGTTTGGAAAGAATAACGCCCAAATTCCCAAATATTATCTATAAATGTTTGTTTTCATTTAAATGGACTTAGTTATATGAAATAAACAAAAGAAAAAGAAAAAAGAAGAGTTATGAATGGCTGGAGAATTATAATCAAGGAAAAATGAAAACTCTTCAGCTTCAAAAAAAAAAAAAAAAAATGAAGATTGAGCAAGCAAGCCATGTGCAGCAAGCCAATGAGCAGCACCAGCTCCTCCCTTAGGTTCCTGCCCTGTTAGAGTTGTGCTGACTACCTTTGATGATGAACTGTGGTATGGGAACAGAAGCCTCTCCTAGTTGCTTTGGTCCTGGTGTTTCATCATAGCAATAGTCACTCAAACTGAGAGACTTATGTTCCTTCTTTCTTCTCTCACATTAACAGAGGAAAGCAGGTCAGTAATGACTGAAGAGTGGTACTGCAGAGATTTGGTGGTGCATGCTTAGCATTAGTTTGTTACAGAATAGGTGCAGGAGCTATCTCTATATTTCTAGAATAAAGTTATCTGATTTTCTCATAAGTGCACACTATTTAAGGTCTAGATTAGAATGTCTCTCTGTAGCATCATTCTGTATAAAAATGGAGGAACAGGGAAATCAGCATCTTTAGAAGCCCAGCTTTGCCTACCATTGTGCAACCTGATGAACTGAGCAAGGTCCATGCATGGAAGGAATTGAAGATGGTGTAGACATCCCTTTGCAGACACAGAACCTTTGAATCCACAGTACTTTTCCTGTCTGTTCTCCTCCCTGAACCCTACCTCTTTCTTTTTAGCAGTCTTAGGCCATTTCCAGGGAGGCCTCCTGTTAAAGGTGTAATCCAAGCTGGCTTCAGAAAAGGATGATTGTCCTGTACGGGAATTAACTTGGTGTAAATCGTTTTATAACATATATTATGTTATTTCTAAAAAGATCATTTTTGTGTTGTATACAATAGAAAATGAACAACTTGCTAACAAAGAAAGATATTTTGAAAGCTCTAGGTCTTATTTTTTGGTTTTCTTTGGTGTGATTAAACAGCTCAAATTTAAGTAGTGATAGAGAGTGTTTGTTTCATAGAAAATAAATTTAATAAAACTTACATTCAGGCTGGAGCAATGGTCAGCATGCAAAGTGCTTTTTGTGCAACCAAAGTTCAGGTTTCCAATACCATATAAGAAACCAAGCCTGGTGGTGTGTGTCCATAGTCACATCCCAGTGAGCCATGGATGGAGACAGGAAGATGCCTGGAATTTGCTGGCCAGCCAACATTATGAGCTACTGCTTTAGTGGTGAGTGATACAAGATGGTACCTGCAGTCAACCTCTGGCCTCCCCTGCACACACTCACGCAAGGACACCTGCACACACATGTACACACAAATGCTACTCACCAGTATACTCAGAAATTAAATGTAGGGGAAAACACTTGTACTTCCAGTTGGAAACCACAAAAGAATTTCTATACCTGTTTTCAAGATTTAATTATGGCTGTAGATTTAGTGTTACTAAACTCCAAGCTAGATAAAATTTTTGATAGTTGAAACTGAGATGAACCTATTGTGTCTCTATTAAGAAGAGGTCTGATGATATTATTTTCATAATAATATTACTGTGATAAAGTTTTAGAGCCTCAACTCTATCATAAGTATTGTCATAGTGATATGTATCAATACTATGAATAAGGATTCACTATACTTCACCCATTATTGACATATATATGAGATGGCAATTCTGATGAGATGATTGTATTTTATGTATCCTAGTCCAATGTTAGACACAATGTATGTGATTAAAGACTATTACCTTTAGTTTTTTTTTCTTTCTGCCATGCAGCTTAAGTGTTTCCTGCTCCTTTATCCCTAAATGTTTTCATCCTCATCCATATCTCTTATAATTTTTTTAATCGTTTAATGTTTTTGTGATAGCAGTGTCCTTGTTTTAATTTCTGTTGGCTATGTTTTTAAAAACAAATCACAAGTGCAACAGGTCTCCAGGATTAAATATTTTTTTCAAATTAAACTTAAAGAAGTTGTATTGCTGTGGATGGTAATTTAATTATATGAATGATATGCTAATGTTGAAGGCTAGAAAGCATCAGTCTATGAAATTTAGATTATTTTCTATTTTCCTTTATAGATAAGGCTACAAACCACAGTTTGAGCTAAATTTTGGAGCACAACATCCTTATATTTAGCATAAACTTAACGTCCCTGAGACCCATGTAGGATAATAGATAACCTTAACCTCCATATGTGTCTCATGCTTTGACCCATTTGAAATATCCTAAATACTCTGGGCACCTGCCTCATTCTCCATCTTCTCACTCTGAGCTGATTTTCTTTCTTTGAGACAGGTTAGTTTCTTCCTCCTGTTTCAAAAACATCCAGTTATTTTGCAGCACAATAAAGTTCTCTTTTAAGGACAGGACAAGTGTCCATTGTTTTGTCGCTCCATTTTAGTGATAGTTTGAATTAAATAAAATGACCCAGAGCTTTCATAATGATAGAAAAAGAACCTAGATGATGATTCTGCTTTCTCTCCCACCCATCCCCATAGCTTCCTCAGTATTGTCTAAGCCCAACGAGATGAACAGACTACCAAGAAGATGACTAAAAAAATTTCAAGCTGTGAAGGAGATGAACATAGCTTGAATATTAATGAAATGAACCCATGAGATGTTCAAGAATGGTTGTCAAAGTGTAGAATCAGATGGGAATCGTGATTCTACTGAAATGAGAGCTCTTCCCAATGGCCAAACAGACACCAAATCGGGTCCTAGTTGAGCTGAGTGCTTCCGGTATCAGCATAGTTCTGAATTGAATGTCCATGTAAGGAGGGTGGCCATCAGCACACCTTGTACTTTAATGATGACTTTTGTCCCTTCTTGCAAATTTCAGCAGTATGGTAGTAGAAAGACCTAAAATATTTAATAAACTTTGAGGGAGCCTTGTGGCTTTATTCAACAGCTATTTATTGAGTATTCACAATGCAGAGATAAGGAAGGAAGATGTAAAGAAACCAGTGTACTACTACCAGACCTATGCCCACAAGAATGCACATGTTTCTCCAGATTACACAGTGATAAGAGCACTTTTCAGACAGGATGGTCCCACAGCTGTGTCAGTCCTAAAATAACACACAGAAACTCTATTGCTTATATGTGGAGTGCTATCGCCTTGCCTGCACGAACGAGGCTCAACAACAGGATTCTTCTGCAGCTATGTTTATTGTGCAGCTCATTACAGCAAGTTGAGGGAAGACCCCCGAGGAAGAAAAGGGGCTCTGTTTATATATGCTCAGAGGAGTCGTGTCCATTACTGACAGGTGCAGCCCACAACGGTCATACCAGTCACCCCATGACGTGGATTGCTTATCTGTGCCTTGCTGGCATATGGACAGGAAACGGGCACCATCTTCGGGAATGGCACCAGTGGCTCTCTACACTTATAAAGCTCTGGCCAATTACTAGAGCTTCTTACTGACTGACTATGTCTTAAATTCTATCAATCTAATTGTTTCCACGTGGTCTTATCTTACTGGAGAAAGGGTGTGGACCTCTTCTCTCTTCTGCTACATCTTGACTCCTCTACTACATCTTCCAGAAACCTCCCTGTTTCCTAGTCCTGCCTATTTTGCTTTCTTATGAGACAACAGGGCTTTTAAGCAATAAGAGAAACCTATTTATAGAGACATTTTCCATAATCTCCTCTTTTTTGTCTAAAATAAAAAGAAGGGCTTTAACATGAATATAGTAAAATGTAAAACAAAAATGTTTCAAATAAGAAGTAGAGGTATTTATATATAGTCCATTAACATTATCAGGAATTAAAGAAACTATTCACTCAGATCTTGTGTCATTTCAGAACTAATGTCCTATTTGTAACTTTTCTTTAATCCTAATTAATATAAACTATAACCATAAATAAATGTCTTCAACTCCATCAAAGCCCACAGAAGGATAATATATAAACCCTATAAATGACAGAGACAACTTGCTTCCTGGTCAATCACCCTTAGGTCTTCTCTAATGTTTCATCTTCAGCCTATTGGCCATAATATGAGGCAGACTCCTCAGCAGAGCAGGAAACTTTAAAATGTCCAAGTGTATTGGCAGTTTTTCATTCACTTTTGTCTGTATCCTGCAGAATGTCTGGCAGACTCTTCCATGAAGCAGGAACCCTGTAGTAATGTCCATGTTGTATCAGCAGTCACTTTCATGTGGGTCCTGCATGTCCAGTTTATAAAGCATATATATAGCTACAAAAAGTCTAGACAAGAGCAGTATCTTGCCCAAATGGCTAATGTTGCCATATTGGAAGCAAACTCCACAGGAGTTTCTTTGATGTCTATCTTCATTTTTGATGCAGGTAGTGTGGCCAGGAGCATTTATGTATCACTGTCAAGAAAAACACTAAACCATTTTAAATGCCATATTCTGTAGGTTTTTGAGAGGTTTGAAAAGTGCCTATCCATTTGAAACATATCGCTGTATAGCTAGAAAACCTAACCAACCTAAGTATAAGTTTTTACTATTGTAGGTAAGGATCTATAATTTGTACTTAATTATACATTACATTTTCAACATCTATAATAACACAATACCTAAACAAGAGGAGAAATATACATACCACAAAATTGACCTTAAAGTAGTTATAACTGAAAATCCATTACAATACAAATTATTCATTTCTGTACCATAATCCCCTTTGACCTTTAAAAAAGAAATTGGCTGTGGTCATTAAACATTTATAACCAACCCCATTTAAATGAAATCAAACATTTATAGACAATATTTGGGAATTTGGGCGTCGTTCTTTCCAAACTGCTTCCTGCTGGTTGGGGACGCTGTTTGGGGGATCCTAAGATGTAGAAATCCTGGCTGTAGTCTGCAAGGCTGCCTTGTCCCAACTGTTTTGAATGTTGGATCACCTGGAACACTGTTTCAGTGGGTCCTGCTTGATGAAACCATGTTAGTCTAGAAGGAATCCACAGCTTTTCATTTTCTATGGAGACAAAAATAGAAATTCTTTTCCCCAGTAACCTGTCCTTAGACTTAAAATTTATTGTCCAAGCATTTTTAAAATAGTTAAGTTGGATTAATTTAGCAGCATTGACAACCAAGTATGTTTTAGCAGTTGTTCCTTCCTTACCAATTGAGTTAAGGATACACAATAGCATACAGTATCCAGATTGTCTGTGTACTTTCCATCTTTATGTGGCTTTTTTATTACTCTATTTCTTATACTTCTGTTTTCTTTTTTAATTTCTTGAGACAGGGTCTCTCTGTGTAACATTGGCTGCCCTGGAATTCACTCTGTACACCAGGCTGGCCTTGAAATCACTTAGAACTGCTTGTCTCTGCCTCCCAAGTGCTAGAAATAAAAGGCAAGTGTCACCACACTCAGATAATCCCTTCCTTCCTGTCTTCCTTCCTTCCTTCCTCTCTAAAACTACTTTTCCTTGTTTGTTTTTTTCTCCCAAACCAATGTGTAATGTAAAATACACTGTAAACCTTTAGAGGTCTTTCTTTACATTAATGTATCCTTACTATAAATCTCTATCTTTTTCTGGCCACAAGTCTTTTATCTGCTAAATAAAATCATTGCTTTCCATTGTGGCAGAGGTATATTTAGCACTATCAGTGAGAGCTGTGTTCACTGCATTGATCTATACTGTAATCAAGGACCATGTTGCCAGCTTGAGGCTTGGAGATGAGCTCACTGCCACTGCCAGCTGCTATACACTCCATTCAATTGTTTGTCTGGCCTCTTGAAAGAGCTGTGAGGTTTTTGGTTATTAATGTCTAGTGCATGGCTCTGCTTGGCTCTAGGAAAACAGAGCCCACCTGAGAAAATTGTTACTACTAAGAACCCATGCTTATCTCTGTTCTTTAGTTTTTAAATATTTTTTTAAGCCTTTGTTAAGTTTTAGGACGAAGTTCATAATACCAACATTGTAGAAAAATGTTACTTTTTACATGTTTTTTCTGTCATGGCAGCTGAAAGTGCTGCTCTTCATCCATAAATGTTTTAATTCTCATCCATTTCTTTACAACTTTAATCAAGTTTTGTGATAGCTGTGTCCTTGTATTAGTTTTTGTTCGCTGAATATTAAAAAAGAAATCACAAATACAAGAGGTATCCATTATTAAACAACTTTTTAAAAATAAACTTAAATAAGAAAGGTGCAGTGCTGTGGATGGTAAGTGTATTTTATGAATATGTGCCACTAGGCTATGGGACTCCTGATAGAGATATGTAAATGATTGAGGGCTAGAAAGCATCAATCTCTGAAATGTAGATGATTTCCCTTATAGATAAGGATAAAAACCACAGTTAAATGTAAATCTTTTCCCAGTAGCTAATTATCTTTCCTGTAAAGTTAAAGTCCCAGAAAACCCATGAAGGATGACATTCTTGACAACCTTGTGTGTGTCATGCTTTGAGAAACCTGAAAGCCACAGAAAATACTCTGAGCACCTGCCCTACTCTCTATCTTCTGACTCTGATCTGATTTTCTTTCTTTCATAAATTTTCATTTCTTTTTTGATTCATTTATTCATTATGTCTGCATGTATCCCTGCAGGCCAGAAGAGGACACAAGATCTCTTTATAAATAGTTGTGATCTATCCTGTGGGTGCTGGGAATTGAATGCAGAAACTCTGGAAGAACAGTCAGTGCTCTTAACCTCTGAGCCATCACATTTTCATTTCTTAGTCCCAATTCAGAAATATCTAGTTTCTTTGCAGCACTCTAATACTTTCTCTTGTTAAGGACAGGACAAACATCCTTGGTTTTGTCACTCCTTCTTAGTAACAGTTTGGGTTAAATAAAATGACCCTGAGCTTTAATTATGACAATAAAAATCTTAGATAATAATGCTGCTTTCTTTTTCTCCCCTTTATCTGGCTCAGTATAGAAAAAGAAATCCCAATGAGATTGGCAGACTAAGAAGAAGGCTAAAGCAATTTCAAGCTGTAAATAAGATGAACACAGCTCAAATATTAATGAAGGAACAGTTGAGATGTCCATGAATGGTTCTCAAGGTGTAGAATCAGATGGGAATCCTGATTCCACCAAAATCAGAGCTCTTCCCAATAAAAAGAGACTCCTAATCAGGTCCTGGTTGAGTTGTGTGCTTCCAGATTTTCAACATAGTTCTGAGAGGAATGTCAGTGTAAGAGAGTGGCCATCAGCCACTCATTCTAGACTTAGATTACTCATGGGGTACATGACTGAGAAAATCGCTCCTTCTCCCACCCCCACACTTTCAATGTCTTACTGCTATCATGAGTTGTCCAACTGAACTTTCTCAATTCCTGATGTGATTACAGGGCAATGTAGACTTGATTTAAGTTGTCACAATTATGTTTGAAGTATAGGCATCTCTAAATCACTGCTACTGTCAACATTTTTGGTGTGTGATAGATGTAAGGTTTTTAGTTTCCCCCTTTTGATATGTCTGTCCACTAAACACCACATTTATGATTAAATTTACTTTAGTTTTTAACTGCTAATTTTAACAGACCAAACGTTAAAACAAAGAAGTGCTCAGTCTGAGAAACACTCCAGGAATGATTTGGAGGGAGGAGAAAGAAATGGCTTGCTAGAGCAGATGGGGGAGGAAGATATTAATATTAATTCACAAGCAGGGCTCAACTCAGTCTAACAAGTTCATTGGGCACAAAATTCCATACTAGTCATTTCGGTAAAGAAATAGAACTGACAAAGGTCTGGTTGTTTCCACAAGCCAGGTAGCGTCAGAAATATGAAACTGCTTGTGCTGAAACTTCAGATAAAGTCCTACAAGAAAGGCAGGTGTTTTAAGGCCTTTAAGTCTTGGAAGTGAGTGTGGATGGGTTTTGTTCTCAATTCTAATTCCAGCCCCTTCAGGAGCAAGATTCCCAAGGAGAAGTCCCCTGGGTAAGGAGAGCCTCTGCATAGCTTCAGGGAACAAAGAGCTGGGAGAAGCCTGTGGCAGCAGGATTTATTCTCCTTATATGAGAACCAGGGTGTGCAGCAACCAGCTGAGACTAGGAGGAGGGACTTGTGTTGGGGTTAGGAAGGAGTGGGGTGTCCTCAGGGTGCTCCTTCAGCTTGGGTTGATAGACCATAACCATGTGGTCCCACCCTAGCCACCTCAGTCCCCACTGAGTTTTGACTGATGCAGCAGCCACTGCTTCTGTGTTTGGAAAGGAACTGTGGTGTGGTAGAACCTTCCACTCCCTGGCTGGGGAGCAGCTGCTGGAACTGCTCACCCTTCTCTTGTGTTTCCATGTGGGCCAAATGGCATTGGTGATGGTGGGGCCAGTGATGAAGGCAGTAGTGGCCAGTGAGCTCTGAGCTTGCACCAGGAGGCCACGAATTTTCAGTCCACTTGCATCCAAACAGATCGTTCCTCTCCACATAGTCCAGCCTGTTTGCAGATGCAATGGAGGATAAGGAGAGATGAAGGAAGATTGAGTATGGCAGGCAAAAGTAGGAGCACAAGGGCCTAGCCTTGATGGGAGGCGGTTATTCTGGGGGGCGGGTGGAATGGGGAGGGCGGGGCCGCGAGGCAGGGGTTGGGCTAGGAAAAGCTGCCCCCTTTGGCTGCAGTGGGAGATGTGATGCCTGCACTAACAGCCTCCTTTCTGCCTGGTTCCACACGAAAGCCTCTCTTAGCCCCAACATACACTGCTCCTGAGTAGCTCTGCAGCCTCAGCCCTTAAACATTCTAGAGGGAATTTTGTGACTGGTTCGTGCTTTGAGCTTTCGAGTGGGTATTTAGGGGTTTCTTCATTCTCAGGGATTCCCCTGCTCTGATCACAAGCCTGCTGCATTTAGGTGTGTGTGTGTGTGTGTGTGTGTCTGTGTGTGTGTGTGTCTGTGTGTTTGTGATTGTCCTGTGACAGCTGCCTCCCCAGTAGCTTGAGTGTGCCACAAGTGGACTTGTCTGTTGGAGCGTTGATTATTATTGTTGTTGTTGTTGTTGTTGTTGTTAGTAGTAGTAGTAGTGGTAGTATTTCTCCTCCTTCTCCAATTCCTCCTCCTTCCTTCTCCTCATTCTTCACATCCACCTCCTCCTTCTCCTACTGATCCTCCTTCTCTTTATTTTCTTGTATATTTGAGTAGTATGTCTTTTGTCAGTGTGTGGAATTCTGAGCGTGGAAAGGTTTTAAAAATTACACAGCACCTGTAGAATTGCTGTTAATGTATTCATTATGTATTACATGAGTTCAATTTTGCGTGGGAATACATGTATGGCAAGACCTGTAAACGATCCAGAATTATATGTAGGTGTCCTTCATTGGGATTAATAAAGAATTCCACACATGAACTGAATGTAATGATTTCTGTCTGAAATTCCTCTTTTAGCTTACTTTTGCCCTCCTTGCTCCCTACAATGAAGTTACCTTTGAGACATTATGTTGTCATAAGTGGGGACAATTAAGATATTTTAAATCTGTTTTTGCTGTTGTAATGGGCTTTTTGTCAATTACACTAGCTACAGTCATCTGAGAGGAGGAAGCCTCAATTGAGAAAATGTCTCCATAATTCTGGTTGTAGGCAATCCCATAGGACATTTTCTTTGTGATTGATGGGGGAGAGCCCAGTCCATTGTAGGCAGTGCCGCCCTGGGCTGGTGGTCCTGGGTTGTTTAAGAAGAAAGGTTGAGCAAGCCATGTGCAGCAAACTAATGAGAAATGCCAAGGACCCTGCACAAGCTCCTCCCTTCAGGTTCCTGCCCTGTTAGAGTTGTGCTGACTGCCTTTGATGATGAACTGTGGTATGGGAACAGAAGCCTCTCCCAGTTGCTTTGGTCCTGGTGTTTCATCATAGCAATCACTCAAACTGAGAGACTTATGTTCCTTCTTTCTTCTCTCACATTAACAGAGGAAAACAGGTCAGTGATGACTAAAGAGTGGTACTGCAGAGATTTGGTTGTGCATGCTCAAGATTAGTTTCTTACAGAATAGGTGCAGGAGCTATCTCTGTATTTCTAGAATATGTCTAGCTGATTTTCCCATAAGTGCCCTCTATGTAAGGTCTATATTATGTAGAGAGCCACCGGTGCCTTTCCCGAAGATGGTACAGGTTTCCTGTCCATAAGCCAGCAAGGCGTGGATGCGCGATCCAAGTCATGGGGTGACTGTTACAAGCATTGCGGCCTGCACCTGTCAGTAATGGACAGGACTCCTCTGAGCATATATAAGCAGAGCCCTTTTTCCTCCTCGGGGTCTTCCCTCAACTTGCTGTAATGAGCTGTACAATAAACATAGCTGCAGAAGAATCCTGTTGTTGAGCCTCCTTCTTGCAGGCAAGGCGCTCTAGACAAGATTAGAATGTGTCTTTGTATAAAAATGGAGGAATAGGGAAATCAGCATCTTTAGAAGCCCAGCTTTGCCTTCCATTATGCAACCTGAAGAAATGAGCAGGGTCCCTGCTTGGAAGGAATTGAAGATGGTGTGTTCACTCCTTTCCCGTTAGGGAGACTTTGATTACACAGTACTTTTCCTGTCTGTTCTCCCCCTTCCCTTCTTTCTTTTTTAGCAGTCTTAGACCATTTCCAGCGAGGACTCATGCTAAATGTGTAAACCAAGCTGGCTTCAGAAAAGGATGATTGTCCTGTACTGGATTTTACTTGGTGTAAATCATTTCACAACATGTACTATAATAATGAGGTATTTCTAAAAAGATCATTTTTGTGTTCTATATAAATGAAAATTGTCAGTGGAACAGCTTGCTAAACCATGAAAGATTTTTTGAAAGCTCTAGGTCTTATTTTTGGTTTTCTTCCGTGTGATTAAATACCTCAAATTTAAGTAGTAGTAGGGGGTATTTGTTTCATAGAAAATAAATTGTGTAAAAAAAAAGAAATTTTAAGATGTAGAAATGGTTCAGTATGCAAAGTGCTTCTTGTGCAAATAAAGTTCAAGTCTCCAACACCCATATAAGAATGCAGGCCTGGTGGTTTGTGTCTATAATCACATCACAGGGAGACATAGATGGAGACAGGACATAGCCAGGAATTGCAGTCCAGCCTTCTAAGCCAACACTATGAGCTACTGCTTCAGTGATAAGTGATACAGGATGGTACCTGCAGTCAACGTCTGGCCTCCCATGCACACACTCAGGCAAGGACTCCTGTACACACACACATACTACACACTAGCATACTCAGAGAAATTAAATCTAGGGTAAACACTTGTAGCTCCAGTTTGGAAACACAAAAAAGTTGTTATACCTCTTTTCAAGATTTAATTATGGCTATCTCTGCGGGTCCACTTGGAGTTCCTGCAGGCAAGATCCTTGACCCCCAAATCCTGGCCTCTGTCAAAGAAAGAGGTCTCAGCTGGATAGCCCCAGTTTCCACTGAGACCCCCCCTCCTGCAAAACCTTCCTCAAGTTCCAGCTCAGCCCTCATCCTCTTCCGCCAGCTATTTGCCAGAGGTGAGTCTGGGCACAACCCGGCTGCCTGTTCCCTACAACCTCTTTTCCACCGTCCCCCGCCCAAACTCCCCTGGGTTGGCCCCTGGATTCTGCTGCTTCTGTCTCTGGTCACCATCAAGAGCACCCTTGGAGCTCTGATACACCCCCACCCATCCCCACGGCCAGCCTACCCCCCCTACCCTGTGCCCTACCCCTTCCCACGGTCTTGCTGCTCTGGTTGAACACTGGGACAGAGGGTGGAGCCAATAGTCCACCCTGACTTGGAAGACTTCTCAGAGCAACTCTGAACAAAGGAGACCTGACTATCCACATGGGACCACCAGTAATTTCCACTGGCTTGGGCTCTGACCCCACCTCCAGTCCTCTGCTGGAGTCCTGGGCCCCTCCCAGAGATCCGCCTATTTCTGCAGGTCCACTTGGAGTTCCTGCAGGCAAGATCCTTGAGCCCCAAATCCTGGCCTCTGCCAAAGAATGAGGTCTCAGCTAGAGAGCCCCAGTTTCCAGTGAGATCCCACTATCCTGCAAAACATTCTAAAGTTCCAGCTCAGCCCTTTCCCTCTTCTGCCAGGTATTGGCCAGAGCTATTGGCCAGAGCTACTGGCCAGAGGACCACTGTGAGTACCTGCTGGCACTTCTTCTGGATCCTCATCCTTGACCCTATCCCTGGATCCCTGTCTGTGGAGAAACCACCTAGAGAGCTTGGACCACACAGAGCTACAGATATTGGAATCTCAGACCCACATAAGCCCATTGGGAAAGTACCATAGAGAGAGAGGGAGGGAGACACCTACTGGAAGAAGCTATGGTAAGGAGGCAATACAAGAGAACACCTAACAACAGACAGACAAAAATGACACCACCAGAATCTAGGGAATCTACATCAACTAGAATGGAACACAACAACAAAGCAGAGGAAGCAGAAGGGTATGACTTAAAAATTACCATCATAAAAATGATAGAGGCCCTCGAAGAAGATGTGAGAAAATCCCTTAAAGAAGTGGAAGAAGAAACAAACAATAAAGTGAAAGAAATGAACAAATTCCTTAAGGAAAGTACAGAAAGCCAAGAAAAAACAATTAAGTAGGTGAAGGAAACAGTTCAAGACTTGAAAACTGAAATTGAGAAAATAAAGGCAACACAAATGGAAGGAATGCTGGAAATTGAAAAGCTGGGCAAAAAATCAGCAACTATGGACACAAGCATAACCAATAGAATTCAAGAGATGGAAGAGAAAATCTCAGGCGCAGAAGATAAACCAGAAGAAATAGATTCATCGACCAAAGAAAAATCATAAATCCAACAAATCCTTAACACAAAACATCCAGGAAATGTGGGACACCATGAAAAGGCCAAACCTAAGAATAATAGGCATAGACAAAGGTGAGGGAAGCCCAGCTCAAAGGTGCCGAAACATACCCTCCAACAAAATCATCGAGGAAAACTTTCCAAATCTGAAGAAGGACATGCCCATGAAAGTACATGAAGCATACTGAACACCAAATAGGCTGGACCAAAGCAAAAAGACCCCTCGACACATAATAATAAAAACACCTAGCATACAGAATAAAGAAAGAATATTAAGAGCAGCAAAGAAAAAGGACAGGTAACATATAAAGGCAGACCTATCAAAATTACACCTGACTTCTCCATGGAAACCCTCAAGGCGAGAAGGTCCTGAATAGATGTTCTAAAAGTATTAAGAGAACACGGATGCCAGCCTAGGCTACTATATCCAGCAAAACTCTAAATCGATATAGATGGAGAGAACAAGATATTTCATGACAAAACCAGATTTTCCCAATATGTATCTACAAATCTAGCCCTACAGAAAGTATTGGAAGGAAAAACTCCAACCCAAGGAAGGTAACTATGCCCACAAAAATGTAGGCAACCATAATCCAACTACACCAGAAACCAAGGGTGAAGCAGAACAAATATATTCACAGTACCACACCAACAACAAACCTGAATCAAACAAGCATCAACAATCAATGGTCCTTACTTAACCTCAACATTAATGGTCTTAACTCACCTATAAAAAGGCACAGGCTAACAGAATGGATAAGAACACAGAATCTATCCTTCTGCTGCATACAAGAAACACACCTTAGCTTCAAAGATAGACATTACCTCAGGGTAAAGGGTTGGGAAAAAGATTTTCCAACCAAATGGATATAAAAAGCAAGCAGGCGTACCTATCCTAATATCTAACAAGTTAGACTTCAAAACAAAATTAGTCAAAAAGAGATGAAGACGGTCATTTAACATTCTCTCAGGAGAATCCATCCACACAAAGTCTCAGATCTGAACATCTATGCCCCTAATACAAAGTCACCCACATTCGTAAAAGAAATACTACTAAAACTCAAAGCTCATATAAACCTCACAAACTTATAGTGGGAGACTTCAATACACCACTCTCAACACTAGACAGGACCACAAATCACAAATTCAACAAAGAAATGAAAGAATTAACAGAAGTTATGTCTCAACTAGGCTAACAGATATCTATAGAACATTCCATCCAAAGACAAAAGAATATACCTTCTTCTCTGCTCCACATGGAACCTTCTCTAAAATCGACCACATACTAGGTGACATAACAATCCTCAACAGATACAAGAGAATAGGAATAGTCCCCTGTATCTTATCGGACCACCATGCTTTAAAATTGGAATTCAACAATAACACAAATAGCAGAAAACCTGCAAACTCATGGAAACTGAACAATGTGCATTTGTACCACTCCTGGGTCAAAGAAGAAATAAAGAAAGAAATTAAACACTTTCTAATATTCAACGAGAATGAGGATACAACATACCCGAACTTATGGGACACCTTGAAAGCTATGAGGGAAGTTCACTACACTAAGTGCCCATATGAAGAAAACAGAAGATAGTCACATAAGAGAATTAACAGCCCAACTGAAAACCTTAGAACAGAGAGAAGTGAATTCACCCCCGCAGGAGTAGGATGCTAGGAAATAATCAACTTGAGGGCTGAAATCAACAAAATAGAAAAACCAGGAAAAACAATACAAAAAAATCAATGCAACAAAGAGTTGGTTTTTTGAGAAAAATCAACAAGATAGACAAACCTTTATCCAAATTAATGAAAAAGCAGAGACTGAACATGCAAATTAACAAATTCGAAATGAAATGGGGTACATAACAACAGACACAGAGGGAAATCTAGACAATTTTCAGGTCATACTTGAAAATCTGTATTCCACAAAAATTGAAAATTCAAAGGAAATGGACAAGTTTCTGGATAACTACTCACTTACCAAAATTAAATCAAGAACAGACAAAACTACTTAAATAGACCCATATAACCCTCAATGAAATAGAAGTAGTCACCAAAAGCCTTCAATGAAATCAGAGAAATCAACCACCATGACTAAGTAGGCTCTATACCTGGAATGCAGGGATGGTTTAATATATGAAAATCTATCAACGTGATCCACCATATAAACAAACAGAAAAAGAAAA